>NC_056522.1:299074447-299146569 GCF_019175285.1 Sceloporus undulatus | reverse complement strand
TGGCATTGCTATAGGTCAACAGGCAATTTGAAGGCACTCACACATATGTAAACAAGTTGGAACAAGTTCAGAGAAGGGCAACAAAAATGATAAGAGATATGGAGAACTAAACATATAAGAAAAGGTTGAAAGAACTGGGCATGTTCAATCGGGTGAAGAGAAGACTAAGGGGGTGAAATGATTGCACTCTTTAAATATGTAAATGGCTGTCACAGAGAGGAGAGGGCATGTTTGTTCTCTGCTGTGCCAGAAGGCAGGACTAAGTCTTATGGTTTTAAATTATAGAAGGGTAGATTTTGATTGAACATGGGCCATTTTTAGAAGTCTTACCCATTCTGATAGTGGTCATAATAAGTGGAAAGAGTTTTCAAATGAGACTATTTTCTGGTGCATTAACAAGGTAATAGTACAGATACCTAATGTTCAAGTGTCAAAATCACCCAAGTAATTAATCTGATTCACCTCTTTGTCCTTATGTATCTCGAGAACAACATATTGTTCAGAGCCAAGTATGTTCCTGGAGCCCAGATTTCCAAGTCAGATTCCCTCTCCCAGTTTCAGTGCCACAATTTCCACCAGCTTACCCTTCTACTGTTCCACATTTGGTGAGTGTCTCCCTAGAACAGTGGTTCCCAATCTGTGCTCCGAGGAGCCCTTAGGGCTCTGTATGCACTTCCCAGATGCTCTGCGGCTGGTCCAGGAAAATGAAATAAATAAATATTGAATGAAATTAAAGAATAAGAATATATTCTTATATATAATCCTAAACACTATTAACTTGTAAAACATAGGGTAGGCCTCTTAGAGGCTCCGCCATAGAAATAAAGGTTCAGTGAGTCAAAAAGATTGGGAACCCCAGCCCTAGCACTTTGGTCCCTTGGGAAACAAACCCTTATCCATTGCCCCATCTACCAGGAATGGCATGGCCACCTTCTGGAAATTCCAGAAGGAGGTAGTGGGCACAGTGTGTTGGCTGGTATCCCCATTGGACATAGTCAGGTATGCAGTACATATGCTTGCAGGTGGTTTGGCCCCAACTACAAGGTGCAATAAATTGGCTGTGGCATCTTTCCACTGGTTTATAAGGGAGAAGGTGACTATCACAGTTGTTGGGTTGTTATGGTCAGTGCTTGGCGAAGCATTTTGTTGGTCTGTATAGTAATGAATATTCAAGATGGCTGTGCAACAAAGATTAAAAACCCTCATGTTGAGTGAAGTCTCGCTGTCCGGAGATTCATTCTTCCAAGCTGGAAGCTCAAGGCTGCAACCTGTGTGTGGTAGGAAATTTTCTGTTCAGCTCACAGCCTTCACAGACTCTTCACAAAGACCTTCTTCTAGGTGTCCTGCCTACATGCATCAACTCTGCATGTGTGCATGAGAGACACAGCTTATCCGTATGCCCAAACAGTTTTCCTGCCCCCCAGACCACCAACTGCTGGTATCTCCAGCATTGCGGTAGGACTCCCTTATATGCCATATGCAACAACCACTATGAGGCTTTGCTTTTTGAGGCTACATTTGTATTAGCATTTTTCACAGTTTCAGGTAAGTGAGCTGATCCTCAGGTCCAGATGGGGCTCATTAGAGAGAGCCCTGGGAATTGAAAATATCTATTGGGAGCAGAATGGGGTGGAGGTAAAACTCTGGCAGTTTAATACAGATCAAAGGGGTCAATCAAAGGTTAATCAATTTGACTCGGTGAGGTACCAGGTACACTTTATGTCCTATCTGCTCCCTTAGACCTTTCCTAAAAGTTCATCACCACCCCTGTAAAAGAGATTTTACTAACTTCAGAGAATTCAGTTCTTTAAGAGTATAGCTTGCAGAGCAGGCAAAACGAGGGAGCTTTCCCCCCCCCCCCCCCCAAAAAAAAAGAATTCTGATTCCTCATGGAATTTTCCTCGAGTCTCCAAATTTCTAGTATTACAGAGAGTTAAACATTGAAAATCATTCACACTTTGGAATCTTGTGTGTGTGTGTTCATATTGCCTTAAGTTACTACAATGGTAGAGATTTGAGGATTGGAGGAAAATTTCATTGGGGCACATAATTCTTATTTGGGAAGCCACACGTCCACTATGACACTCTTACAGTTATACTCCTGGTTCAGACCTTCAAATGAACATGTAGAGCGCAGTACCAAAGGTGAAGGGCATGATGCCATTATCTTTTCCAGGCCATGAATGCCTTTAAATCTGCATAGCTTCTCTAACATACAACTTTTTGTTGTGAGATGGATTCTCTATTTACCTGTCCAGTTCCTTAGCTCCCTTCATAGTTCCAGTTTTTCATTTGAATATGACAACAAAATTCTCTATGTTTCTGATCCTTCTCAAGCATGGTATTAGAAAATTGCATTTTTCTTAACAATCAATTGAGAGGAGGACAGTATTTTTTTTTAAAAAAACCTTATGTGTGTGTGTAGCATAGTGTATGTGCACATTAGTACTGATGAATGTTGATTCTGTAGTATGTACAGACTAATATTGACTTTAATTTTCTCTTTCAAATGGATTTTTCTTCTCAGTAATTCACTCTCAGGTCCATTCTGTTGATTATATTTTGATAAAACTACTGAACTCTTGTAGACTGTCAGAGACAAGTCTTTAGTTCATCCTGTACATCCATTTTTTCCTGTGGTGTATTCTACTAGAAAACATAATGACTGCCTATCTCACACATTCATTGCTAGAGATTACCCAAATCTCTCTATGTGTATGTGAGAGAGAAAAAATAAGAGGGTGAAAGCTCAGCCAAAACACTGTATGCAGTGTATTTTTACAACCCTCCACAGTCTTAATGTATTTGATGTGAGTACAACTTGTAACATATGGTTTAAGGCCTCTTTACATAACTTCCTTGCTGATGAATTCTGAAAATAGCTCAAGGGGGACAATCTGGATAAGCTATAGACTAAGTGCTGTGGTTTGATCCAAATCCTCATGTTTACCCCGTGAGCACTGAATCATTTGATTTCCTGTCTATCTAGTGTTGCTCTGAGTTACAAACAGAATACAGTGATAATTCTATATTGGAAATAATAACTTCTACTAAAAACGGGAATAGTTACCAAGTGTTTATCATGAGGACTTGTATAAATCAGAGAGTATGTGTCTCTGTGCATACACATTCACATATCCACATATTTTCCAATCACAGTGATGAAAGTCTTGTCACACAATCCCACAAAGGTAACTCCATCTGTTAGATCTGCATGTATTCAATTTTAGCCAGGTCCATTGCACTGCAAAAGTTCTTTTTGTTGATGGAAGAATGCTACAAATTATTTTCTTCCTAAACTGAAGCACACCTAAAGATCTAACTGACTGGCCTCTTACTATTGTTGAGCAGGCATATGCATATCCTCCAACATTTCAGATGAAATCTGGGTATGCTAGGCCAAGCAACAGAAGACTGTGGTAAAGATGGTATTAGTTATTTAATGAGGAAGAACACACAAGCTAGGAGAGGCTGCAACAGTTTACTGTTCCCTGAGCCTACTGGGAAGGGCAAGACTTCATTCCTGTATGCCATGTATGCATGCCATTAAAATTTAGTGCCACAGGGTGTTGGGGGTAGGAGTGGGGATGGAAAAATGGGTTTTTACCTTTACATTTTTAAAAATCTTTACCAAAGCTGTGTTCCAAACACAATGAGGTGGGGATGCTTACTTTGGGGACCAGGTAGTCATTGTGGGATGCTAATTGGGTCTCAAGCAAGATTTATGAGCCCCATAGATCTCTTTAGAAAGCAAGAGTAGAATTTCTAAAGGTAAAAACGAGGGGCTTCCTCCACCGGGACTAGAAAAATGGCTTGTGGTTGTCCGTAAACTATAGGACGTATGTTGTTCACCCCAAGCCTAAATGTCTCATTTTCTATGAACCTGAACAGAAACAAAATTTGGATTCATTTTCTTCCCTAATTAACTCCCCAATCACTGCTCCATCCAAATTTCAACACATATTAGAATGGCATGGCCATCTGCCCACCTTTGCCACACACACACACACACACACACACACGCCTTCTGCAGTCATTTCCACACTTTTTCAGACTTGGCAAGCTGTAGGAAGGGGGGAGGAACAGCTGAAGTGTTGATGTTGATGCGTGCCTTCTTATCATTTCTAACTTTTGGCAACCCTAAGGTAAAACTGTTGTCTTGGCAAAATTTGTTCAGAGATAGTGTGCCCTTGCTTTTGTCAGAGGCTGAGAATGTGTGGCTTGCTCAAGGCCACCTGGTGGGTTTCCAAGGCTGTGTGGGGATTTGAACCCAGGTCACCAGAGTTGGAGACCAACAACTAAACCACTACACCACACTGACTCTCAACAGCTGAGAGGGCTGGTAAATATGCTTCTGAATCCTGACTGCAGTGATGTTTTCTGAGAACTTATTTTCAGAACCTTATTATTTATTCTCAATAATACTGATGGCTTCTTAACTGTTTTCTGTCATACCACCCATTTTCAAATTTTCGTTTGCTACATTTATGGAAGTGAGAAACACCTAAGAAAAAGGGGATCTAGTGGACAGGACAGTTGGGGTTGGTGATGATGGAGATTCTCCTAGATTGGGACATCTCCTGGGCAATCTGGAGATTTCTCAGGAAAAGAGATTTTTTAAAAAATTTAGCTGTACAATCAAATATTTTCCCTAAATTCTGTTCCACTGACTCCACAAACAACAGTGCTTTATTTTTAAGTCACATCAAAGACTTGATTTACAAATGTTTGTTGTCAATTCCTTTTCATAGACTATTTGAGGCAAGCTTTTACATTCTGAATTTTCCAGCTGCTCTGGGAAGGGAATAGAAAAATGCTGCTTCTTTCAGGGAGCCACTAGGGTTTTTGACTATTATGGTATTCAGAGATGTGTTTTACACACAGCAGTAGCCAAACATGAAGTGTTAAATGGTTGTACTGGGGCCAATACAGAGGCAATTTGGCATGCAAATTATTTGCAGGAATGCTGCTGTTTTTTCATGAGTTTGATTCATTCTGGCTGTCCCTGAAGATACTTCTGAGAGACTGGGGTGAAAATTACAAGAGTGTTTAAGAATTTTAATGTGATTTTTATTGCATTTTAGTTTTTAATAGAATTCATAGCTTGAAAATGTAGTTGAAAAGCAGGTGCAAATAGTCTTTCTTCACACTGCTGCTTTTACTTTAGAATTCTGAATATACAGACATATTTACTTTTTATAAAGCTTTTTTATGCCCCAGGCCCCCTTTCCTACTTGTCTTCTGTCTAGCTGGAAAGTGATGTTTTAAAGCAGCACTGGTATTGAGAAGATTGGGAGGCACTGGAAGAATAGTAAAGGAGCATGGAAGAAACACAGAGTTTGGGTTGCGGGCTGCAGTAGTGGGTCTGTAGTAAACCATGCAATAAAATTGAACTGGGAAAGTCAATTCTTTTGTAACTGTTTATACCTGCCTACCACAGACAAGCCAAACAGCAGGTGTCTCCAGCTTCCCTTACTAAACATGTGTGAACAGTAAAACTGAGAGAAAAAAGGGAAATAGCTTCCCCCACTCTCCAGCAAGTTAAAGAAGCATAGATCTACAAGTCTGTCCACGAAAATCAAAATCATAAGAAATGCAGAGGCTGATACTGTGGAAGGGGAACATTGTGAACATTTTGGAAGAATGTTTCAAGTGAATTTCTGAAATCTCAAAATATATATTTTTTAACTTATGCAACTTTTTTTAACTTATTACGTGAACTGGTGGTTTCATTTCATATGTATGTATTGTTGTTTTTGGATAAAAACAGAGTATTTGAAAGGATCTTGCTTTTCCTGATTACTCTGTTGTTGTTGTTAATTGCCCTCGAGTCGATCTTGACTCATGGTGACCCAATGAATGAGACATCTGTCCTCCACTGCTCTTCTTAATTCATGCAACTCCATACCCATGTCCTCTTTAACAGAGTCCTCTCCATCCTTCCTCTCTTCCTACATTCCCAGGTATGGGAATTCTTTTACTATTTCTATTTCTTCAATGTCTAGGTTGAACTTTTGAAGGTCTTTGGTGGTAATTTTTTTTGTGTTATGTTCAACATTAAGCCTGCCTTTGCACTTTCTTCTTTGATCTTTGGGCCAGTACACACCGTCGTAAAGCGGCGTGCCACCAGCGATACTAGGGTTAGGGAGCATGCACCAACCGCACGCTCCCTAACCCTAGTCCGTGGGAGAGCCATCATCATGACGGCCTCCCATCCACACGGGGGCCACCATGATGCCAGCGCTGCCGCACAGAGTCCCCACAGCTGCGCGGGGAAGCAACGTCATGGGGTGCTCTGTACTGCGCCTTCCTTAGTAGGTCTGTGAAGTTTTCTGCTAGGTGTCATCTGCATATCTTAGACCGTTCATATTGCTTCCTCTTATTTTCACTCCTCCTCCTTCTATGTCCAATCCTGCTTTTCTTACAATATGTTCCACATACAAGTTGAACAGATAGAGTGAAAGAATACAGCCTTGTTTGACCCCTTTGCCAATTGGGAACCATTCTGTTTCTCCATGTTCTGTTGTGACAGTAGCGTCTTGTCTTGAGTGCACATTCCCCACCAAGACTATCAAATGTGTTGGCACTCCCATGCCTTTAAGGGCATTCCATAGCTTTTCATGATCTATGGAATCAAAGGCTTTGCTATAGTCTATAAAGCACATGCTGATTTTCTTTTGGAATTCCCTGGTGCTCTTCATGTTTGCAATGTGGCCCCTAGTACCTCTTCCTTTCCTGAATCCTACTTGAACCTCTATGATTTCTCTCTCCATGTACAGTTGGAGTCTATGTTGCAGAATTTTGAACATGATTTTGCTTGCAGGGGAGATCAGTGCTTTGGTCTTATAGTTGCTGCAATCTCTTGTGTCTCCCTTTTTGTGGATAGGGATGTATATTGATTGGTTCCAATCTGTTGGCCATCATTTTGTTTTCTATATTTGTTGACATATGTTGGTTAGCACTAGAGTTGACTCTGTCAATGTGGATTGCAGCAGTTCAATTGGAATATCAGCTGTTCCTGGTGATTTGTTTGTCACTATTTCTCTTATTGCAGTTTCCACCTCACTTTTTAGAATTTGAGGTTCATCTTCATATGGCTCTTCATTCCATGTGTCCTTCATTTTACCATCTCTTTTGTATAATCCTTCTGTGTATTGCATCCAACATCTTTTTATTCTCTTATTCTAGGAGAAATTAAAATACCAGGCCTGCTAAATCCAGGATCTAACTTTACTGAGGCAAATAAATTCATGTCAATCCTGACAGAGCAGAATGTGAAGAGAATGGAAGGCCTGAAGCACAAGTACATACATTCTAATAAAGTTTTCCAAGGTTGCCAAGTCACTACTCCAAAGTGCATGTGCTGGGAAAATATCATGAAGCTAAATGATTCAACAGAAGTTTTGATTTTTAGGCATTGGTTAGTCAGGCACAGCCTCTTTGAAATTAAACAACTATCCCCCCTTTGCATAGTAGGAAACAAAACAGGGGTATGATTGGGTAGCACGAGGGGGGTTAACCACATCTCAAAGGAGGGGTCAACACCCCATGGGTTGATTGTTCCCATCCATCCCAAGACAAGGGCACCTCTGCAGTCCATTGGCTGTGATCATTGGTGGGGTGCTTCTGCTACCACAAGCTACTTCCAGGTCAGGCAGCAATGCTGGCTGAGTGGGAACAAGGCTGTCTAGTGGTAGCAAAAGCCCACCCCCACTAGCATCCATTGGTGGGAAGGGGCTGCCTCCTTGGTTTGACAGGGTTGCTGGCCCAGCAAGAAAGCAAGTTGTCTCTCTTTCTGCCAGACTCGGAAAGGGCTGTTGGGTAGAAGAAGAACCTTGCCCTCACTTGCAACTGCTGGTGGGAAGGGGCTGCCTTCCAGCTCTCCTGGCTGGATAGGAAGGTAAGTCATTTCACTTTCCTGGTTGCCCAACAGCTCTGCTAGACCCAGAAAAGATTGTTGGTCAGCAGCAGCAGCCCACCCTCACCATGCCAGAGGTGGCATGTCTGGCAGAGGAGGGCAGCTGGAAGATGTGCCATGCAGCCTGGGGTTACTGCACTGGGTTGACACCAGACCTAATGACACCACTGGAACAAAGTGTACCAAGTATCCTTCACAGTGTCCTTTTGGAAGAATTTTCCTAGGACCAAGATACACAACACAGAAGGCTTGTAGGCACTTTGGGAGTTAGCACATGTGAAGCCATGTTAGCTTTCCCTTCTAATTATTTTTCAGATGATGATGATGATGATGATGATGATTCCTCCTTCCAGTTTCCATTTCAAAACAATTGCTTCTAGCTGTAAAACCTGAGTAATACCCTTGCATATGGCACATGGTTTAAATAAGTCAGAAGTGAAAATACAGGTCACTTTCAGTACTAAGTGATTACTGACCAGAAATGAGCATACCATTTTTATGGGATCAGGCATGACAAGAGAGTCAAAGAAATCATTGGCATGTGGTATCTAGGCAATGTGATTTGACTATTGTAATATGAATTTGTGTTCAGTGGAGGGAAGTCATGCAACCATTTTCCTGTCTTTTTTGTCTGATGTCACAGGTACACTCAGAGGAAGCTCTTGGGAGGGGGGAATTGTTTAGAGAGCCCGCAGCCCAAAGTTATCTGTATTTATCTGTACTTTGTTTTATAATTGTAAAGCTTTCTGCTACCTTCTTTTAATTGATGTCCTTGCTTTAAAGACATTGTGCTGATAGGAATGGTAAATAATTAAAAAAGATTAATGAAAATGAAAATAAATTAAATATTCTTATAAGGGACAGATCAGGACTTTTCCCAGTGGATTTACCGTGACAGACTGTGTACATGAAAAGCAACATTAGATCCTTATTCAGTTATTCTTTCTTTGTTTCTTTTTTCCACTCTGAGAGGGAAACAAAACCAGCGGTAATCACATTACCCTAAAGACCTGACACAATTAGCAAGCATGCTAAAGCAAAAAGAATTCACTTTAGTGCCCCTAGAAGCTTTAGTGAAGCAAGAGATCATTTTCATAATAATATAATTGCCAGAATGGGAAATTACAGGTAATTGCTGTTGTTGTGACCCTGATCTTTCTGTAATGAAATTACTGAACCAGATTACTGCTGGTTCAGGTATTTTTCTTCTTCTTCTTTTTTAATCAAAGTTTGGTGTATTTTTGCAGCACAAGAAACAGAGTCTATTTAAAACTAAAATTGTATCCTTTTCCATAATGGGTTAACAGAAATTTTCCAGGTGAATTTTTTTTCCCTTTCCACATTACCCAGTCTACTTATGCAGTATATTGCCCCTACTCTTGCTAATATATGAAGAGGTACCCAACTCTTTCAGATTGGTCTAATGAAGTGGGAATTCTCAAGATACAGCTCCTTAGGTTTTGCTGTTTTGTCTGTTCTTGTCTCCACTGCATCCACTTCTTCCATCCCTCTGACAGGTTGTTTGCAGTGATTTTTGGATCCGCACTAGGGCTCTTCCAAAGGATTATTTTTGAAAAATAGGAACATTCAATGAGCAAATGTTCACCTTCCTGATTTTTTTAAAAAAAGATTTTTCTCAAGATGTATCCACACTGCAGAATTAAATCAGTTTGACACCACTTTAAATGTCATGGTTCCATCCTGTGGAATCCTGGGATTGGTAATTTGGTGAGGTATTCATACAAATCCCAGGATTTTATAGGATAAAGTCATGGTTGTTAAAGTGGTGTTAAACTGCTTTAATTTTACATTGTGAATACATTCTTGCTGGTATGGTATGGTATCATAGTATGGTATTTATTTCTACTCTGCCTTTCTCCCAGCATGGAATCCTGAGTGGTTTCGAAAAGTGTACAAATATCATTTCACTGATTAATTACAGTACTATACCTCTTTTTAAAATAAATAAAAATAAGAATGGAATGATAACTTTTTGTTCTGATGTGCTTCAGGCTGAAAAAGAAACCCACTTGAGGATGAGAATAAAATGTTGCAGCTGGTTTTGGGAACCACCAGAAAATAATCCAGGAGAACAGAAATGTTTGAATATTTTTAAAAAGCTTCCAGAAATTGAACAACAAATAGTAAAACTGTCTACACATTTGGTCCACCTGGAAAAACTCAATTCTTTGTGAGCATCATGGTAATACAGATGCTGAATTCACTTGAAAAAACACATCACCAAAGGAAAACATAGATCTCAAACCTTCAAATAATGTTTTCATTTTATTGTGTGTTAACCCAGTCCCAGTATTCCTTGAAAATGACTGAAACGTTTGGATGAACATGACTCTCCCAAATTCTCTTTATTTGCGAGTAGTAAAACTGGGGTAGGGCAGGAGCCTCCATATACTTTCTGAGGTTTAGTGAGATAACCAGCATGTTTATATTTGTGTGTGGGGGGGGGGGGATTCCTCTGAGAAGGTTTTGGCCTTGTGCTTCTCTACAAGTTTAAGAGAAGTCTGAAAAAGAGAATTCTCAGACCATTTCCCAGAAAATTCTTTTCTAACCAATTTTTAGCTCATACCCAAAGAACGATGTAATTAATTTTTATGCCACATTACCACATCAAAGAAAAGGCTTTGCCCTTCATGCTCAGTGAGCATCTCTCTGATGGCAATAGCAAAGTGGAGCAGGACAAGTGTAGATTATCTGAAGAGATGGGCAGATTTGTATGGATGGAAGCAATGATTAAGATGGTCTGAACTCACGCCATTTATTATACACTCTAATGCATTTTATTCAGAAGTAACTTTTGTTGCATTCAGTAGGGCTTATTTGCAGAAAAGTATAGATAGAATTGCAGCTGTAGAACTTTAAAATTCAGAAGCAGCTCTTGACTCTGTGCTTGGAAATAACCTAGTAGCCCACTGCATGTGACAAGGTATCATTCAATCCAATTATAATTAGTCGGTTTTGTCTGGCAATAAATGTTCTAAAAATATCTAATATCTGTAACTGACATAATCTGTTCAGCAAAAAAAATTGTACAAATGGAATGGATGAACTGATGCAATTTACTAAAATTGCATTATTTGTTGGAGGTAGAATTGGCAAAATGTAAGTTACTGTATGGAAAGGAGAAAGTTCAAGTAGTGCGAAAGTCAGAATGAATATAATGAGAGAAAAAAACAGTTTTCAGACTGATAAAGGAACTGATTAGCATGTAGGAGTTTTCGGTCAAAATTCTTATTTAGCCATGCTGCTCATCTGGTGATGCAGAACTTCGTTCAGAGGGTTGTTGTGAAAATAATTAAGAGGCTTCTGATTTAGCCGCATGCTGTTTAAATGTAGTTTGAAAAAAAAAATACACGACGAGAAAACAAGACTCAACCCGACACTATATATTTCTGAGATCAAGCATCACATTTATCTATTCTGAATGTCTAGTTATTCAAGACTTGATGCCAAAATAAATACATAAATAAATAAATGATATAGCTAGATAAGTGGGGCCTCTTTATCCATGGGCTTGCCATCTTCGGAACTGTGGATGGCAAGCCCTATTGTCCCCGCATGCATGCCACGCAGCCACATGCATGCACACAGCCACACTAGCAGATGCACACACTTCACGTTGCCATTAGGGATAACAGCACTTGAGATCCCACATTTTTTGGTATCTGCAGGGGAATGGTCTTCAGCATATACATTCTGGTACATATTGTGTTGGCACAAGCAGAATACTGGGCTAGATGGATGTGTGGCAATAGAGTTTAGTGGAATGTTTACCAAAATGTTTATCAGAGCAAGCTTGAATGTATTCACAGGAGGGCAACAAAGATTTTGATGTATGAGGAACTGTTTATGTAGCTGGATATAGCGTAAGAGTTCTCCAGATACAACTTCATAAGAAAAGAAGAATAGAAGATGAAAGAGCTATCATGCAGAAGATTAAGAACACTTGTTTTCAGATGTATAGGTCCTGAATGAGTGGATTAAAACTACAAGAATAGATATTCCAACTAGTGGAAGAACTAATGATAAGAATAGTTCAGCACTGGAATATATTGTGTTGGAGCATGGTGGACAATTCTTTGTTGTTTTAAGGCAGAGGATGGATAGAGGACATCTAAGAGAATCTTTAGTTGTGTTTTCCTGCACTACTAATCCTGCACTACTAAAGGGATGGACAATATCATTTTGTGGGTCCTTTTCATGTCTACAATGTTATAATAATATGTTTCAGAAAGGTTCTTTCTTTCTTTTTCTTTCTTTCTAAGTTTCAAGTACTTCGCAGTGCACAACTATACACTTTTCATTATGACAACATTGCATACTGGTTAGAGAAAGTCCATAGTAAATTCAAGGAGTGAACATTACAGTTGAAAGGAGATTATGAACCCAAGTCACTCAGGACCTAAGTCCATTATACCCTGTCTCTTTTGTTTTTCTGATTTGGGAAGAGAGCTCAGGTTACCACCTTAATTCTAAAAGCCAGACAGTTGTAGATCAGTTCAGAAACAATAAGGCCAATAAGCATGTCACTAAAAGATGTCCATGTCTTGGACACGAGATGGATACACTCTGCAGAACTTTCTTAAGGTGGGAAAGGGACTCAACTTTCTCAGACTACTTGTCATTAATTTTGCCTACTTTAATGGGGGCGGGGCAAATTACTTTGTCCATTCATTATCACTGAAACTTTCTT
The DNA here is from genome assembly GCF_019175285.1 of Sceloporus undulatus. Classification (NCBI taxonomy): domain Eukaryota; kingdom Metazoa; phylum Chordata; class Lepidosauria; order Squamata; family Phrynosomatidae; genus Sceloporus; species Sceloporus undulatus. Next base: position 299,133,940 of record NC_056522.1, on the reverse strand, counting down.
AAATATGAAGACTGTTGCAAGCAGAATTCACACAAGGGCCGGGTACAGACCGCCCAAGAAGGGCGGTCTGCCGGTGCCCTGGTTTGCTCCGTGAGGAGCAAAAAGAACACGCAAAAAGCGGGTTCTTTTTGCGGCACCATAATGATGCCACAGTGCGCAAATGGTGCACTCACGATGTCATTATGGTGTCGCGACGTGTGGACACTAGGCATCTGTCGCGTCAAAATGGCAGCACCCATCTGTACAGGGTGCTGCCATTTTGATGTACGGAAGACACGCTAGGGTTTCAGGGCGTCTTTAAGCGATGCCCTGAGGCAACCCTAGCACGTCATCAAGACGTGCCACAAGGCCAGTCTCTACCGAGCCTTAGATTAAGTCCCCACTATGTGTTCAGTGCAGTATCCTTTTGAGTAAGTGTTCATAGGCTAGATATTGATGATGATGATGATGATGATGATGATGATGATGATGATTTCTCAGAGCTAGTCTACATGTTTAAAATATTTCACATTCCAGTTTAATAGAATGTAATTCAACCACATGCAATTTGCAGGACTTCTGGCTTTTTACAGGGAAGAGGATCTTCCTAAACTTCGCGGAAAAGGCCTTTGCAGTTTTTACTGGAGTATGCATTGAAATCATCAGAACTGTGCATTATCATACATTTAGCCATTCAACTGATTCACGTGCATTTAGATTACAGTGCATCTTCTGTAAAATGAGGCTGAATAGTTGCAAATTTGTATAGGAAAGACAATTTACTATTAGTGTGAATGTGCAAAAATGTGTACCAATTTGCATTTGGTACTTTCATGTAGACTAGCCTTACGTGGACTCAACTATAGATGTCTGCATTTCAGAGGCTCGAAACAAACAGGCAGATGGGGCGGCTTCCAACTGCTCCGGGGGCATGGCATTTACACAACATTGCTTGCAGAGCATCTTGGAGGCTGTCCCAGGCTTGCCTAAAGTGGCCCAAAACTGGCCCCCAAAGGAGCAGATCTTTTCAGTTCCTTGCTGCAGTCCATTTGGAACCACAGCAGGAGGTGCCCTTGAGGCTATGCTGTGTGTTTGCTGTGGCCCTGGAGTAATCATGCTAAGAGCAGATTCTGGACGCTCCTGGATCCCTGTCTGCTTCACCACTTCTAATTAATAATTCTGGGAAGTTTTGAGAGAGAAACCCTGAGATGACACAATCAAAGAACTCCTGCCAGACAGCCAGACAGCTTCTTCTCAAAAAAAACAAAAAAACAAAAAAAACCTCTACAAAGAAGGAGAGTGCACCAGTCTCTGAGGCAGTATATGCCACATCAACCAGCTTTTACCATCAGAAAGTTCCTCCAAATATTTTAGGTGGAATCTCTTATCCTGAAGTTTGAATCCATTGCTCCATGTCCTAACCTCTGGAGCAGAAAAAAAGCAAGCTTACTCCATCCTCAATGTGACATCTCTTCAAATATTCAAACTTGACTATCATGTCTCTTTTAACCTTCTTTTCCTCTGTTAGTTAGGGTTTGGAATCTTGAGGGATGAAGCTGGTGTTCAGTTGGGGAACAGTAGAGTCCAAGAGAGGACTGTGTTCCAGGAGTTCCTGAGGGAACAGCATTTTGTTAGAGTGGGGTGTTGACCATAGACCAAGAACGGGTCTGATAGGTCCAGAGGGGGACAGTATTAGTTTGGGAGTCTAGAGAAGAGAAACTCAGTGTAGCCAGACTCTGAAAGAGGGGTTTCAGTCACATAATTTGCTGAGGGATATTATAGCCTGTGTGACTGAGTGATTAACTGGGATTTAAAGCAAACCTGTATATATGTAACCAAGAAAGACACAGTGATAACTTCATGTCCAAGTTACCTTTTTCCATTCTGTTTTAAAATAAACTTGTATTCTTGTTTGAATATCCACTTGGCCTGTGTTTTGAAATCAAACCATGCTACTGATCTTTAGAAATGCAGGGGTTTGGGGCCATCATAGGAGAATATCTTGGGAGCTCTTCACATAAATTAGGTGGGAGCAGTGTCTAAAGAGCCAGTGTCAAGGTGAAGGGTGGGCAGAGACCTTCACATAAATTGGTCACAGCAGTGGCATAACAAAAGTCCCAAGCACCTGCCACAATAGAAAGGTTGTTCGTTACAGTCCTAATCTCTGGAGCAGAAAAAAAGCTTGCTCCATCCTCAATGTGACATCTCTTCAAATATTCAAACATGACTATCATGTCTCTTTTAACCTTCTTTTCCTCTGGCTAAATATGCCCAGATACTTAATTCACTCCTTATAGGCAGACTTGTCACTCTTTTTTTCACCCTCCTATGGACATGCTTCAGCTTGTCAACATCTTTTTTTTTTTTTTGGAATTGTGGTTCCCAGAACTGGACACAGTATTCCAGGTGGGTTATGACCAAAGCAGAATAGAATGGTACTATATCTTCCTTCTATCTAGACACTATACTGTTATTGATACAGCCTAGAATTTGATTAGCTTTTTTAGCTGCTCCATCACACAGTTAACTCATGTTCAGCTGAACATGAATCATTCATTCATGCTGTTCTTGGGATCAGACTATCTTCCCACCAGTAATAAGATCATAAAAAGGCCTGTTGAATTAGAACAAAGACTAATCATGTACAGTATTCTGTCTGCCAAAATAGCCAAGCAAATTATCCCAAGAGGCAGACAGTGAGAACAATAACTCCCCCATTGTATCTCTTCATGGTTCCATACTGCCTCACTCTTAATGCAATGTACAGCTGGATTCTCCATGAGTTTGTCTCTTTCTCTCGTAAAGCCACCTAAGGTCCAAAACACACTACAGAAATAATCCAGTTTGAAACCCCTTTAACTGGCTCTGTGCTAGGGAATCCTGGGAATTGTAGTTCATTGTGACACCAGAGCTCTCTGATAGAGAAGGCTAAATATATCACAAAACTACAGTTCCCAGAATTCCCTAGCATTGAGCCAGGACAGTTAAAGCAGTCTCAAACTGGATTATTTCTGCAGTGTGTTTTGGACCTAAACCAGTTTCCAAAGCCACATCTGATGGCAGTCCATCGCTCAGTCTGCACCACACAGTATTGCTGCCTGGGAGATGTTTCTGCTGGGAAAGAGGCCATTGTGATGCATGTTGAGGGCATTGTGCTCTGCAGTGCAGAGCTGTATCATTTTTAAGCTCCTGTCCTTCCCCTCCTCTGTCTCTTTCACTGGGCCCACCATCCCACCATTGATATAGTGTAAATTTGGCTGGTCGCTTTGGAGTGGGAATCCCCCCCCCCCTTTTCGACAGGTTTTGTGCCTATGCTCTTGACTGGGGACTGTGACAATTGGCTTGTGGTGGGTGTGAAATAAGAGACCACTTGGCAGGTAGCTGGGGAGAGAAGTAGCATTTTGGTGAACACTTCTGACATTATTTTGGTGCAGGGAAGGGCTGTGGGTCTGCCTCTTTAGGTCATGTAATCCAGCGGGTGGGGAGCAAGACTTTCCTTGGAGCTGGCCTGGGGACTGAGATCTCACTTTAAGTCATATGATTGGGGAGGGGGTCTTTTCAGGTTGGCCTTCCATTTGTGGGCTAGCTGGGGTGCTTTTGGGTTTCCTTTGGTCTCTAGTGCTTCATCCAGGGGAAGCTGGGGAGGAGGTCTGGGAAAAAGCCCTTGCTTCAGTTGCTCCCCCCTTTTGCATCTCCCAGGGATTAAAGATTAAATAGGAAATAGTTTAAATAAAGTGATCCTTATTCAACCCAATCTCTGGTGTCTGTTCTCTTTATTTCCATGGTTGGTCAGCAATGAATTCCATAGTTTAACTATGCACTGTGTGAAGAAATACCTCCTTTTGTCCTTTCCTTATTGACTCTGCAGTGATGCATGGACTTAATTACAGACTAAATATACAAATGAATAAACAAATAGAACCATCTATTACACGTGTAATAAATAACAGGACAATCTGTAACAAAGCAAGGTTTTTGTTTTTAGCTCTCTACTTTTCCATTTCTCTTGGAACACAGATCGAAGCAACCTAAAGCAACTCCTGTCCATTAATAGTATCTTTATTTATTAGTAAATCTGCAATTATCTCTTATATAATCACTAAAGGCATAAAGCAAGAAGTCTAAAACAAATAGGTAGCTGTTAGAAAAGCTGCAGAGCAGCACAATGAAATAAAATGCACTGCTGCCTCTTCAGAGCAGTAATGAATTCTCACAAGAGGTAGAATGTTAAAGAATGCCACTGGTATGTTTGAAAAATGGGGAAAGGAGAGAGAGAACTCGAAAAGAGCAGTACTTTTGCTAGCATCAAAGAACAATAACAAAAAGGACTGTGACCGGGATGTAAGGAAGGTAGAAATTATCTTTATTTATGTAGAGAGAGTGATCTTTTGAATGGAGCCATTACCTGTCTCCCAAACTGATGTTCTAATGCCAGTTGCATATAAAGCACAAACCTCTGTGATTAGGAACAGCGTCCCTCAAAGGCATCGCTGCCACCTACACAAGTGGGTTTATGAATAAAATATATGCAACATAGAGCAGTAGGTTAATGAGAGAAGCTTATGTGTTTTTGCTGCTATGGAAGTAGAATCTAACAGCCGTGAAGCCAAAATCCATTCTAGGTTAAAACTTTGAGAAGGATTATTGGGAAACAGTAGGTGTCAGCCAGAATGTTCTTGGGGTTGGAAAAGAATGAGACAAGAATGCATATGTCAGTGCTGTGGCTCCTGCCCGTTTGATTTGCTCTAGGCAATACTCAGAGCAGAACTATGGCTTTCACATCCCTTGTGTGGAAGAGTAAACAGACTTCAAGGTAAGTTTCACTTTTTCATGTGTGAAAAGTTAAACTCTTCGAGAAATGTTACTGAGTTGGTTCAACATGTTGTTCATGAGATTACGACAGAATTAATGTTTCTGTTTATCTGTTATGCCATACAAATGTATGTGCCAACCTTTGGTGTGTGTGTGTGTGTGTGTGTGTGTGTGTGTGTGTGTGTGTGTGGTTCTAATCACAAATAGGACAGGAAAGTTACTTCTTTTTTAAACCTAAAGCTTTTAGGCTCCATCAGCTTCTAGAATCCACCACTCTGGCTGGATGATAATGGTAGTTTTCGTTCAAAGAGCAGCTTTTCCTAGCTCTGGCTAAAATATTTTTTTGTATCCTATGATTTAAATGGTTTGCCTATCAGGCTTTATTTGTCATGATATACCAATTCATATGCTTGATCTGAGGTTCATAAAATGTGGTGTACTATCTAAATGGACCAAAAACAAAGAGGGTAGTAATGATTCAGATCCACTCTATCAATGACTTCAGGTAGCTCTTGGACAAACATTTCGGATTTCTCTGCATTTTGCTCTTGAATGTATCTGGAATGGCTTAAATTCCCAAAATATTTTAAAACAAATTCAGAATTAGTTTGTAAAATGTCTTGGCTTGCATTTTTCAGTGAAAACAAATCTTAGGAACTGTAAATACTATCACACAAATATTTATTTATTTCAGATAAGTGTCATTATCAACCCTCACCTGGGCAATACTGGATAAATTTCCTAATCAGACTATAATATCAGATTATTCCTCTGCAGCAGTGGCTACAACAATAACAACCTGGCCTACAACTTACAACTTACTTGGCCTATTTGACACCTGCTATAGATCATTTTTAACCCATCCCAAAATAATAATGAAATGAAACTGCCCATCTCTTTAGTGGGGCCATAGCCTTTCAAAGAGAGAGGCTATCAATTACCCTCAGCAAGGCTAGCAGTTGTGCTGCTGCTTCTAATACTCACCTCCTTGAAGTGCTGCCAGGGAGATGGGCTATCAGCAGCAGAGGTGGGAGGGATGACTCAACAATTCTGCTGCCACCACTGCTAATGTTCACCTCTTTGGGGCACCACAGCCCCTCTGCAAGAGATGGGCTATCAGCAACAGTGGGGTAGGTGTCAGGATGAGTCCACAGTTCTACTGATGTCATTGCCACCAATGCTTGTCTCTTTAGGGCCATGCCCCAACAAACAGATAGGCTATAAGCAGTGGCAGCAAGGGTGGCAGGCCGAGTCCATGATTTTACTGCTGCTTCCATTGCTAATAGCCACTTCACATACACAGGAGGTAGGCAGTTGGAGGAATGTCACAGAAAGAAGTAGGGAAACCAGGGATTGCTCTGTGAGTTTGCAGCTACAGAATCAATTTGAAGCTCTCTCCCTTATCAGGGATGATTAAGCAGAGAAGGAGGGAGAGTCCTCAGCAAAAGTGCAGGAGATCCCTGGGGAGACAGTACAGGGAATGGCTGCTGCTAAGCCTTGGAGGAGTTGGGTAGTGGTAGTGGGGGACTCCTTGCTGAGGGGTACAGAATCAGTGACAAGATGTCTTGGGAGGTGTGTTGTTTCCCTGGGGTAAAGATCCGTGATAGGACAGAAAGGCCGACAAGACTTGTCAAGCCTACTGACCATTACCTCTTTCTTTTGGTTCATGTGGGAACCAATGATACTGCAAGGCACAGCCTTCAGAATATCATAAGGAACTATGAAGCTCTGGATAGGAAGCTGAAAGAGATGGATGCACAGGTTGTCATCTCATCTCTTCTCCCAGTTGAAGGATATGGTCCAGGAAGGGAGAGGAAAATAGATATAAACAATTGGCTCTGCAGATGGTGCCACCAAGAACGATTTGGATTCTTGGATCATGGGCTGCAGTTCCATGAGGGGGAACTTCTGGCAAGGAATGGGTTGTATCTCATCAGTTGGCAGAAACACTTTTGCCAATAGTCTTAAAAATTTGATCAGGAGGCCTTTAAACTGAGTTATGCGGGGGAGGGAGACAGTGCTTCGGAAGGCAGGAGTTCATCAAGGGCTGGGGATAATAGTCAAACTGTTATTGAGAGAATAAGGCAAAAAGTGCCGGGATCCAGCAGTAGTAAGGGAGAAAACTTTACACAGGCAGCTGGGAGGGAGAACTCGTGGTCTTCAGTGTCTCTACACTAATCCACAGAGCATGGGAAATAAACAAGATGAACTTGAACGTCTAGCACAACAAAGGAAAATATGATATAATAGGCATCACTGAAAGCTGGTGGGATGAATCTCATAACTAGAATGTGGTAATAGAGGGGATATAACCTTTTAAAGAGAAATAGGCCAAACAGGAAAGGAGTAGTAGTAGTATTATATGTCAGGGATGTCTACATCTTGGAAGAGATCCAGGACTTAAATCTTGGAAGCCAGGTGGAGAGTATCTGGATAAAAATTAAAGGGAAGGGAAACTACAGGGATGTTACTGTTGTTATTGTGATAGGTGATTTCACCTATTCTGGTATTCGTTGGAAATCAAACTCAGATAAAATATTAAAATCTAGCAAATTTCTTACTTACCTGGACAATTTCATTGTCCAAAAGGTGGAAGAGGCAACAAAAGGATCAGCCATTTTAGATCTGATCTTAACCAACAGGGATGACCTGGTGAATGGGATGCAAGTGGTGGGATCCTTAGGTGGGAGTGATCATGTTCTCTTGGAATTTGTTATACAGTGGAAAGAAGAAGCCAGGCATAGAGAGAAACACATTCTAGACTTCAGGAGAACTGATTTCAGTAAACTTAGGGAAATACTGGGGGTGATCCCATGGTCAGGAATACTAAAAAGAGAAAGGACTTCAGGATGGATGGGAATTTTTCAATAGGGAGATACTGAAGGCACAATTTCAAACAGTTTCAATAAGGAGGTTAAATAGGAGGTGTCTCAAGAAACCAGCATGGATGAATAAGGAACTTTCACCTAAGCTAAGTTTTAAATGGGGCATGTATAATGTATAAGAAAAGGGGGGGAAAAGGGGGGGAGGGAATAACCAAGGAGGAATTCAAGCAAATATCTAATACATGTAAGGGGTGAGTCAGAAAAGCAAAAGCACAGAACAAGCTCAGGCTTGCTAGAAGAATTAAGAATGATAAAAAGGGATATTTTGGGTGTGTCCATAGCAAAAGGAAGCAAAATGAAATGGTGGGGCCACTAAGTACAGAAGATGGTGAAATACTAATAGGGGACAGAGACAAGGCAGAACTGCTCAATATCTTCTTTACCTCAGTTTTCTCAGAAAAAGAAAAGGGTGCTCAACCGGAGGAAAATGGAGTAGAGAACATAATAGGAGAAATGCAGCGCAGAAGAAGTAAATAAGAAGTACAGCAATACCTGGTTAATCTAAATGAATTTAAATCTCCAGGACTGGATGAACTACATTCAAGGGTATTAAAAGAATTGGCAAATGTAATCTCAGAGCCATTGGCAACAATTTTTGAGAACTCCTGGAGAACAAGAATAGTCCCAGCAGACTGGAGGAGGGCAAATATTATCCCCATCTTCAAAAAGGGGGAAAAAGAGGATCCCAACAATTATCGTCCAGTTATTCTGACATCAATGGCAGGAAAGATTCTAGAGTAGATTGCTGACCAACTCATTAAATAACGAGACCAGACACAGAGAACTGGGTTATAAAATGGGCAACTTTATTAAAATTCAACTTTATTTCTTGAGAACTGCAAGCCCAGGGGGGAGAACCTTGTGTAGGAACAGCTGGCAGATGGTCTGCTCCAAGACCAATTCCCTAGCTTCCAAAGGGCGAAAATAGCTGAGCCCCAAGGGCAATCCATAAGTTGGGTTGCTCCCTGGCCAGCCCTCATCCGGAAAGCCAACCCAAGACACCTCCACATAACTCTCAAGACTTACGTGAGGGTTTAAATCTCAAGCTAGCCCCAAGGCAAGTCTCTTTCCCTTTGTGTTTAGTCTCAAGACGTAAGCCTCCATTCCAGAGACCCACCTTCACCCTTTAGGAGGGTGCCGAGGTGCTCACTGAACCGACTATCTCCCCCCACCTATGCATGAAGCCTATTTATGGCCACACCCTAAGCCAATCGTCCAATTCCCCCTCCAACAGTGTAGGGTAGGCAAAAAACCCTTGGGAAAACAAGGGCAAAAATTCCTATCCGGCCTCGAAGCAACCAGAATGAATCTTACACTATCGTCAAGGTGGGAGGGTGGGCCAGTGTTTCAAAGCTGACAGGGAGGCAAGGGCGGGAGAGCCTTAAATAGGCTTAGCCCTGCCCCCTTCCTGTCTAATGGCCCACGAAAGTGCGCCGTTTTATTTAAACATACTGGTCTCTCCAATAAGAGGCCAGCAAAACCTTCTCACTGAGCCAATGGGCTCCAAGAAGCATTATTAAACAGAGTGTATGTGAACATTTAGAAAGGAAAGCCATAATCACAAAAAGTCAAAATGGGTTTCCGAGAAACAAGTCATGCCAGACTAATCTGATCTCCTTTTTTGATAAAATTACCAGCTTGGTGGAGAAAGGGGCTAATCTTCGTAAACAAACCTCAATTTTAGTAAGACCTTTGACAAGGTCCCCCATGATATTCTCCCAGACAAGCTGGTAAAATGTGGGCTAGACAAAGTGACTGTTAGATTGATCTGTAATTGGTTGACTGGCCAAACTGAAAGGGAGTTCAACCATGACCCCTCTTCCTCCTGGAGAGCAATTACTAGTAGAGTGCTACAGGGTTCTGACCTGGGCCCAAGTACTATTCAACATCTTTATCAATGAAGGATGAACAAATAGAGAGCATGCTTATCAAATTTGCAGATCACACCAAATTAGGAAGAATAGCTAATATCCCAGAGGACAGGATCAACATTCAAAATGACCTGAACAGGTTAGAAAGTTGGACCAATAATAATAACAACAACAACAACAATGTGATTTATTTATATTTCGCACCTCTCTCTGTGGATCAAGGTAGGATTATAACATAAAATAAAAATACAAAAACATAATATAAGGTTACAATATACCTCTAAACCCTCCCACCATTAAAATAGTAAAAAAATCCAGGAATTAAAATAGTACATCAATAACAAAATCTTGAATGATCAAGATGGAATGGACCGTCTTAAGAGGATGGGGGTATCTTTCTTTCTTCGGAAGGTCAGTCTGGGAGGGTCCAACAGAAGAGATCCATCTTGACAGCCTTCTTAAAGATGTCTAGGGTGGTAATAAGACAAATCTCCTCTAGCAGATCGTTTCAGTTTTGGAGCAACAGAAGAGAAAGCAAAATGAACTTCAACAGGAAGAAATGTAAGATACAGCACTTAGGACAAAAAAATGAAATGCACAGATATAGGATGGGGGACACCTGGCTTAATCAGACTACATGTGAAAGAAATCTAGGAGTCCTGGTAGACCACAAGTTGTCCATGAGTCAACAGTGTGATGTGGCAGCTGAAAAAGTCAATGCGATTTTGGGCTGCATCAATAGTAGTATAGTGTCTAGATCAAGGGAAGTAATACTGCCACTCTATTCTGCTTTTGTCAGGACTCACCTGGAATACTGTATCCAGTTCTGGGCACCACAATTCAAAAAGGACATTGACAAACTGGAGCGTGTCCAAAGGAAGGCGACCAAAATGGTGAAAAGTCTGGAAACCATAGCTTATGAGAAAAGACTTAAGGAGTTGGGTATGTTCAGCCTGGAACAGAGATGGTTAAGGGGTGATAAGATAGCCCTGTTTAACTATTTGAAGGGGTGTCACATTGAGGATGGAGCAAGCATGTTTTCTGTTGCTCCACAGACTAGAATACGAAACAATGGATGCAAGCTCCAGGAAAAGAGATGCCACCTCAACGTTAGGAGGAACTTCCTGCCAGTAAGAGCGTTTTGACAATGGAACACACTTCCTCGGAGTGTGGTGGAGTCTCCTTCCTTGGAGGTCTTTAAACAGAGGCTGGATTGCCATCTGTCAGACATGCTTTGATTGTGATTTCCTGCATGGCAGGGGAGTTTGACTTTCAATTCTATGATTCTATTATTCATTTTGGGGGGGCACAGATCCACAAAGAGACAGGATATAAGAAGCAGTGATGGGCCAAGTACACACCTTCCTCTGCATTGCTGCTGCTGCTGTAGAACTGCTACTGCCAAAGAATAGCCCGATGGCTCTACCAGGCAGCACGGAGGCCGGCATGTGACTCAACACTGCCTGGTTGAGCAGTCAGACTACTGTTGTCACAAAAGATTTGAAAAAGGAGCTCTTGGCCAGATGAAACATGAGGGAGACTCACTTTCTCACTGGGCCAGCAAAGCCATCAGACTCAGACTTCAGCACATGCTCTTGCCGCCCTGTATCCTTTTCAGGTTTGATGGAGATGCTGGTTGGATGAGAGGAGGAGGAGACTCCCTTTCCCCCCTGACTACCAAAGCCATCAATCCTGGAACTTTGACACCACGTCCCATCAGCTCACTGGGTGATACCTCTCCATCCAAGGCATCACCAAGTGCAATCTGCACTTTCCACACCCCCTAATCTCACCCTGGCTCTGCAATATTCTGGAAATAAAGCCTTATGAGGAATGACTTAGGAAGCTGTGTATGTGTAGATCGGAGAAAGAAGACTGAGAGATGAGATGATAGCCATATTTAAATATCTGAGGGGATTTAATGTAGAAATTAGAGAAAGCTTGTTTTCTGCTGCTCTAGAGATTAGAACACGAACCAGTTGATTTAAATTACAAGGAAAGAGATTGTACCTAAATGTTATGAAGAATGTCTTTATTGTAAGACCTGTCTAAGAGTGGAATAGACTGCCTCCAAAGGTGAGAGAGTCTTTCTTTAGAAGACCTTAAACAGAGCTTGGATGAGTGTCTTTCAGGAGTTGTGGCATGGCAGGGAGTTTGACTAGATGGCCCTTGCACTCCCTTGCTGCAACATTATTCCATGATTCTTGCTTGTATTCAAACATCCAAAAGTGCATTGGAGGAATTATTCTGAGGATCAAAATGTGGAGGAGGGGTTGCATTAAAAAAAAACTTAGGCGGTTTACAAACCGCCAAATAGTACGTATACAATACGTACTAGGGTTAGGAAAGGGCGGTGCTTCTGCACCCCCCTAACCCTAGTACGTATTGAATACGTACAAGATGGCGGCGCCCTGTTCATACGGGCGCCGCCATCTTTACGTACTGGACGCACAGCGTCCAGACGTGTCGCGCCGCTTGTGACGTAGCGAGTGCGCCCCTGGCGCCTCGCTACGTCGCAAACGCGACGGTAAAAGAAGCTCCATTTTGGAGCTTCTTTTTTCGGTCCGCGCGGGAGTCGGGCCGTCTGAAGGCTCCGGCTACCCCGCGGACCTACTGGCGGCGGCAGCAGACCGCCGCAAAGCGGCGGTCTGTACCCCGCCTTGCTTTGTTTTTGGAAGGGTTGTGTGGTTGTGTGCAGGAAACCCATTTTCTGAGGAAGAAATAAGTTTTATATATAATGAAACTATGTGTTTTTTTCCATAGAATATAACTTCCACAACATTTCATTATGGAGTGGCCTGCCAGAGGAGATCCAACATATTACCAACCTTGACAACTTTAAAAAGGCTGTCAAGACAGATCTCTTCCTACAGGCCTTCCCAGAATAAATGACTCAGTCACCCCGCTGATATGGATCATCCTATTGACTATCTCATGACTGTCCTATTTTTGTTTTAGCAATCATTTTAATGATTTTAATTGTATTTATTATAGTTATTGTTATTTGTACTTATTGTTGTTGATTTGGGATTAAGGAGGGGGGATTGTGAGATTGTATTCTGTTGTGTTGTATGGATTTTACTGATGTAAACTGCCAGGGTAGAAATTATTATTATTATTATTATTATTATTATTATTATTTATTTCAGCACATCCAACTACAAAGAGAATACTGTAAAAAAAATCTCACTAATCTGTAACTGTGAGGTGCAATTTTAGTTTCCTGTGGTGTTGATCATTTTAAAGGGAAACAAAATATGCAGGTATGAAAGTTAAACTCAGAGTTCAGCTTTCATCATCAAAACAGCAAAAGCATATGTCAGACTGCTATTTTAAATCTGTTTTACTAAAGAATAAAGACTTCAAAAAATAACAAACATATATTTTGTAGTTTAAAAACAAATAATAATAATTTTAATAAATAAATACATAACAAACTAAATCCTATCCTAACTAGTGTTAATATAGCAGGAAGAGATTGTTAACCACACTCAGAGGAGACTGTTACTTCAACTTAAGAGTGAGAGGAGACGGCTACTGTACTGAGAGGACTGTTTAGAATCTTGAGAGTATGTGTGTTAAACATCTCCCAAGACTGAGTGACAGGAGTCACATGTATAGATAAAATGAGATAGATAAAGGGAAGTCCCTGTCTATCCAAGAAAGGAAAGGAGAATGTAGTACATAGAATTTCCAACAGTAACTCTTTCCATCTGCGTTCCCTACAGTTGGAAAAACTATTTTTGCATGTTTCTGTGGGAATAAATAGTTATGACTATTATTTCAATCCCTAATTTTGTTTCTATACAGATTTACTTTTTAATAATTAACTCAGTAAAGCCCAAGATAACACAAGCAGATTTCTATTTGCTGCAGAACTAATGCAATTTGGCACCACTTTAATTGCCATGGTGCCATCCTAGAGAATCCTGGAATTTGTAGTTTTGAGAGGCACTGGCATGCTCTGGCAAAGAAGGCAAAAGAACTCATAAAACTACAAATCCCAGGATTCCGTGGGATGGAGCTACAGTACTTAAAGTGTTGTCAAACTGCATTATTTCTTCAATGTAGATGCAACCTGTGACTTCCCTTTCCTGCCCTTAACTCTATTGGTTAAAATTAAACACAAGTATAGTTAACAGAGTAGATGTATTCCTGGACTTTACTTCTTTAAAAGAAATGTTGGTACCAGAGGTCACAGAATCATAGAATCATAGAGTTGGAAGAGACCACAAGGGCCATCCAGTCCAACCCCCTGCCATGCAGGAAATCCAAATCAAAGCATCCCCGACAGACGGCCATCCAGCCTCCGTTTTAAGACCTCCAAGGAGGAAGACTCCACTACACTCCGAGGAAGTGTGTTCCACTGTCAAACAGCCCTTTCTATCAGGAAGTTCCTCCTAATGTTGAGGTGGAATCTCTTTTCCTGCAGCTTGCATCCATTGCTCCGGGTCCTAGTCTCTGGAGCAGCAGAAAACAAGCTTGCTCCCTCCTCAATATGACATCCCTTCAAATATTTAAACAGAGCTATCATATCACCTCTTAACCTTCTTTTCTCCAGGCTAAACATCCCCAGCTCCCTAAGGCGTTCCTCATGCCAGACCCTTCACCATTTTAGTCACCCTCCTTTGGACACGCTCCAGTTTCTCAATGTCCTTTTTGAATTGTGGCGCCCAGAACTGGACACAATATTCCAGGTGGGGCCTGACCAGAGCAGAATATAGTGGCGCTATTACTTCCCTTGATCTAGACACTATACTTCTATTGATGCAGCCTAAAATCGCATTGGCCTTGTTAGCTGCCGCATCGCACTGTTGACTCATGTTCAACTTGGTAGGAAGAAAGTGGAAAGAACTGGGATAGGTTCCTACACCACAAAAAAGAAAAACAATGAAAAAGTTCCAGCAAACATTTTATTCAAAACTAACATTAAGCATATGTGAAATGAAAGATTGGGTCAAGTATGCTAGCATAAGTCAATGAAACCATTTTCAAATCTTCCAGAGACCTATAGTTTTTTGTGGATTTTTCAGGCTATGTGGCCATGTTCTAGAAGAGTTTATTCCTGACGTTTCACCAGCCTTCGACTTCACTTCTATAGACCACTTGAAAGCTTTTCTCAAATGCAACCTGGGATTATTATTTTTTTTCTTTCAACAGCCACCACTTTTCTTATGGTTTCCATTTTGGTGGTTAAACTTATAGATTTTATGCATTTCAGGAGATTTGGTGTAGCAGGCTAACCTAGCTTTTCCTTTTCTTTCAGTTTTGCTCTTCACACATGCTCAGTAAGTGATTCTGAAGGCTGCTTTTTTCCTTGTCTGCTGTACGTAGATATGAACAGCTACACAGTAGGATCACCCAGAGACAGGCCAGTGGTGTCTCTAGCTAGTGCAGAAGATGTCACCCAGGAAAGGTGTGTGTTCATCCCTCCTGCTGCTTCATTGTCACCCTTCCCCTGTGGTGTCACCCAGTGAAATCCATATCCCTATACCTCTCAATGATGCCACTGAGATAGGCTGCTGCAACTCAGCACTGAAAGCCTGTCTTTCTTCAGCCCTTGTTCACCATCCTCCCAATGCCAATGTTGCAAAAACAACAACAACAAAACAATAACATTAACAAAACAAAAACCCAAAACATTTACTTACACAGAAGACAAAGGGGGGAACTGAGGTAAACTGGGCTAGACTGGGCTCCCATTAAAATAAACTTTTAAGAGGCCTTGTATGTCTGTAGC
Source organism: Sceloporus undulatus (assembly GCF_019175285.1). Classification (NCBI taxonomy): domain Eukaryota; kingdom Metazoa; phylum Chordata; class Lepidosauria; order Squamata; family Phrynosomatidae; genus Sceloporus; species Sceloporus undulatus. The sequence continues at coordinate 299,118,653 of NC_056522.1, read as the reverse complement.
TGTAATAGAATTCTGTGCAAAGGTTTCCTTTTCAATAATGGTAAAGTCAGGAAGGGGATGTTTCAATAATGCTATAAAATTTCTGTCACACACCTATGAAAATAAACATTTTTTTTAATTTCAAGAAGGAAACAAAATGGCAATTTTTAAAAAGCACCAGAGAAGAAATTAACTGTCATAAAACAGAGGATTTGCCCATCACTAAACCTCACTTTCAGCTTGATTATGTTATTTAAATGACACCTATCTGCATTTTAATCCTTATGCAAAAGTCTGCTGGCAGAATTAATAATTATGATCAAAAACCATGAAAGTCCATGCTAATGATAAGATAAAGAACTTATTCCCACCACCTACAGTGAGAAGCTAATCTTCCTCCATGTCCTAATCTACTGACATACAGGTTTTGATCTGAAATAAGCTCTTAATAATGAATAATCTGGCTATGAATATGATTCTGCAGAGCAGAAAATGGAGGATTAAAGAAGGAACTTGGGAAGAATTTGTTCTCCCATTGCTACCTCCTTCCTGTATTTTAAGGTAGCTTCTTTGGAAATATTTGATTGTTGCTGCCACCTTAAGGATGCCTGCATTCCACTATGTTACATTCACTGCAGTAATTCAGAGTGTTTTTCTTCCGCCACAGAGTAAAGACGGTAGCACTGTGCATTTATGTACTCCAGGGAACAAAAGCAGGAAAGTGACATTTACTCAAGTGTTGAGTCTCTTTAATTGAGGAGTGTCTGAGAAACAATAAAAAAAATACTTATTTTAATAAAGACCTGGTTTGTGTTCAGTCTTCCTGGGAATAGACTGTCTGCCTGTTATTTGCAGCAAAATTAATTTTTTTCTTTGAATGCATTTATGGGTTGTGGGTTTGTTAAAGCACATTGAGTGAAGTAAGACAAATTGCAAGAAAATTGGATTTCCTTGTACATTTCAATATTTCTTAGCAGCAGAGGAGACTCTTGTTCATTCCTCATAGTCTTCTTTATCTTGCTTTGCATACCATGGTATGATAATGAAGAACAAACTAGTGACTGTAGGTGGTGAATGATTGGATCTCTCAAGCAGGTACTCTATCATCTTTTGCTCCAGTGCAACCTAATAAGCATTGTGTGATTTTTCTTTGGTTCTAAACACTTCTGATGCTCAGTCACAAAAATATTTTCCCTGAAGTGCCTGATATGCATTTATTTATTGCAGATAGAGGGATCTACAGTTTTTATTTGAGGGGCAGGAGCAGAACTCTCTCTGGTCATAGCTGTGTATGTTTATGTATGTATAAGCACAGAGATATACTCATACATATACATCCTCCAAATCTCCTGATTTGGTAGGGACACTCCTGATTAATCCTCTGTCACCCCATTTTTCAGATGCTTTTACAATGTTCCAGTTTCTCTCTCTTCTCCTTCCACATTCCCTCTTTGTCCTTAATTTAGTTTCAGCAAATGGCTTTTAAAAAGTCCAATGATGGGCCAAATCACACTGTAGAAATCACCCAGTTTGAGACTGCTTTAACTGCCTTGGCTCAATGCTAGGGAATTCTGGAATTTGTAGGTCTGTGAGACATTTAGCCTTCTCTGTCAGAGAGCTCTGGTGTCACAACAAACTACAGTTCCCAGGATTCCCTAGCTTTGAGCCAGTGCAGTTAAATTGTCTCATAATTTTCCATCAGTTAACCCAGCAGAAGGGGAGGAGTGTGACAGACTCTTGCTTTCCCAGTAGACTCAAGTGTCTGCAAATTGTACATTTTCCTCAATAACAACCTTTGCCACTTGGATAACACCAGGCTCTTGCTTGGCCATCAAAAATATGTCCCGGTTGTCATCTGTGAAATGATAGATGGTATCTACACAGAGAACATGTGTGTTTGTGTGTGTGTGTATAAGAGAGAATATAGCAGTCTAAATGAAAGCATATAGTGTACTGGTTTCAGCATAATGGTGTAGTAGTTTCAAGAAACACATTTTCTTTACAAAACAAATGTCACAGAAAAAAATACATATGCATTTCTGTAGAGAAATACTTGACAAACCATGAAAAATTTCATGGCAGCCTTGTGACTTCCTCTACTCTTCCTTTTTTTTCTTGGCCAGGGAACAAACAATAATAAATGTGTAGTCTTTGTGGGTTTTTCGGGCTATGTGGCCATGTTATAGAAGAGCTTATTCCTGACGTTTCCCCTGCATCTGTGGCTGGCATCTTCAGAGACATTTTTCATTTTTCTGAAGATGCCAGCCACAGATACAGGCGAATTGTCAGGATAAACTCTTTTAAAACATGGTCACATAGCCCGAAAACCCCACAAAAAACTATGGATGCCAGCAATGAAAGCCTTTGTCTTCACAATAATAAATGTGTTCTCCATTCCAATGTTTGATCCAGGTAGCAAAGTGTTTGTAAATACAGTTTGGTAGAAGTCATGTTTGTCATTTTCCAAAGTGGGAACTGCAGTTTCTGTGTTGCAGATATTCCAAAATAAAGTAAAGGGAATAAGGTTACCCAGAAAAGTTTGGAATAATTCTCCTAAGAGCCATAATGCCCATTTATAAATTCATCTAGTCTGCATTTCACACAGACCAGCACTTGAAGTTAATTTAACTCCCACATAAGCACATTTTTGTCCAATTAAAACAATCAGTTGACTTTTCCTGCTAGTAGTCCCATTATTAGGATGATATTTCACATCTTCAAGCCGCTTGAAGAAATGAAGAATTTGTTAAGGAAATAATGGAGTTTTCTATTCACTAGAGATAGGTGAGACCAGAAAGGATTGATTTGAATGAGATACATTCTAAGCAGGTGGAGTTACCAGAAGACAACACCAAAAGAGTCTTAGTGGATAAGATAAGATAGAGAGTCAGCAGGTGGACAGGACACCACAAGGGCAGCATCAGTCAGTCAAGCAGATGTCCAGGGCAGGAGAAGGTCAACTTCAGTCACTCAGCATCTGTCCATGGAAACAGCAGGAGCTTGCCAAAAAGTCAGTATGTGAATAGAGAAGCTTGAGCCCAGCAAATAATGTTGTTCCACTGTACATTAGGTGTAACAGGAAAGTTTTGAAATTATTTAAGAATTAAGAGAGTCAGCCATGTGTGATCCCTTTTGACTTCATGGATCTCCTAGAATAAAAAATTGTATCAGAACAACAGTAATTCTGCAACCTAGATAAATGGAGCACAAACATGCAAATTTATCTGCACTATCAGCATCAGTTAATCCAAATAGGTAAATATATGAAAATAAATGTTGCATAATTGATGCTAATGCTCACAGAGAAAAGGGGAAAGAATATGGATTCACTGAACTGTTGTCTTGCCTGGCTAAAATCTTGGTAATGTTATATTTTGGACTAAAACATCCTAAATGGACATCCTGGTTAGGTGGTTCATGGGGCTATTGACTAACATAGCTGTTCCAAAATTTGGTGAGGATCCAGACAGGAAGCAAAAAGTGTCTATACCTGATGATATGTCTGAAATTGGGAGGCAGAGGTTCTAAAAATACATGAATCTGGAGTCTGACTTTGGTTATGCAAATTTGATATGATTGATACGATTGAGGCTTTTGTTTTTCATGGATCACACTCATTCCGGCTCTGCTCAGCATCCAACTGTGAGCCTCTTTGTACATATTTCTGTACAAAGTTTTTAAAATGTAAATTTTTCAAATGCATGTAGTTTCTGAATGCTTTTCCATTAACTTTAGAGTATCAGTGCACATTTCTCTATTGTATACATTTTCCCATCTACAGTAGAGTCTCGGTTATCCAAGTCTTGGTTATCTGACTTCTGGCTTATCCAACATCTCATGGTTCTTTGTGAGCGCGCGTGTGCACTCATGAAGAACCATAAGATGTCAGATAATGCCACAGTTTTCCTCAGCCCGAGGGAGTCCGCAGACTGCCTTTGGCCTGAGGAAAACCAAGCCTCTGAGAAAAGGCCTGGGCCACGTGCTCAGACTTCTCCTCGGCGGCTTGGACTCCTTCTCTCTGAAGGCAGTCCAAGGAGACTCCCTTCGGAGAGAAGGAAGGTAAGCCTCACCAAGGAGAGGCCTGAGCCGATGGCCCACACCCCTCCTCAGCACAGCTTGGACTCTTCTCCTTCACTCTTCAAAGGTGCTCAGGTTTTACAAATTTTTGTTTTGTTTTGTTTGTCTGTTTTGTTTAATATCTTACTTTTCTCCCATAAGGGACCCAAAGTGGCTCACATCCTACATTAAAATATCACAGTTAAAAGCATTGATTTTCCAAAAGGGGCCATGCTTTCAGACACATTTTTCTTCACCAAAATGCACCATAAGCCTGGAAACATTTCCAAGGCAAGACCCCTTGTCAATCTTGAGAAACATGAAACAATTTTTTTCAGAGAGAATGTGAACATAGTGAATATCTTTTCTGTCCCTAGTTTCAGCACAATAAATTGAAAAAGAAAGGACTTCATATCATCATGAGTACTGAAAATGAGAAGTGTAACAGCTTTAAAATCCTCAGAGAATATAAAATGTAAAGATTAGGTGAGCTTTGTTGGGTTTATGAGTTTTAGTGTACAGTGTTTATGGAATAAACAGGTTTTAACAACATTCAACTCTGATAATTTATGGATACAAATTGACAACAAACATTAAGAAAGAACTGGCAATAAATCATGTGGAAATATTTAATCCTTCAGAATAAAAAAAATCCTGTCATGTTTACCATAGAAAAATGAGTTACCAATTCAACCAAGATGGAATTCCACTCTTTCTCTTTTTGTTAAATTGAATGTTGCTTGGTTAGAATTAGCTGCATCCACTAATGTACTAATCTGGTAAAGATTTAAAAACAACTACATAATGACTGATCACAACTGGTGCAGTATTGTTAATCTCATTTGGATAATATTCTACAGTTCTTCATTGCCTGGGCTCTAACATGAATTAATAGACTGTGGGTTTATAAAATCTACTTGTTATAGAATGGCATATTACCTCAGAACGGAACCTATATAAGTCTTGAAACTTATATACAATCAGGCTTTGGTATCCGCTGTGTTTTGGTTCTAGGAACCCCCCCCCCCCATACCAAACTCTGTGGATGTGCAAGTCCCATTATATACAATGGCACAGCAAAATGGTGTCCCTCACATAAAATGGCAAAGTCAAGGTTTGATTTTAGGGGGGGGGGTTGTGTGTGTAATACAGTGGAACCTCGCCATATGTGGGGGATCCGTTCCGGATCCCGCCGCGTATGGCGATTTCCACCTATACTCGAGCCCCATTGTAAACAATGGGGCTCGTGCATGGTGGAGCAGCGGCGCAGGCGTGCGCAGGGCGCAACGGGCGCGTGCGCCCATTCAATTGAATGGGACGCGCCACCGCTTGAGCACGTATGCTCAAGGCCACGTATGGCGCGTGCGCCTATGGCGAGGTTCCACTGTATTTTCAAGCTGTGGATAGTTAAACCATGGAAGCAGAATCCATGGATATGGAGGGCCAATTATAAGGCTTGTTTTACCAAGTTCCCATAGAGAAAATGTGGGAAAGTGATAGCAGCAAAACATGGTAGGTAGGAGTAGGTTTAAACAATCACCTGCTGGTTATTATGTGTGTTGTTGTTTTTTGGTTGATGTTGTTGAAAAAGACTGCTTTGCTGGACCCAAAAGGCAGGCCTGAGCAACACATGCCACACATTCTGCCCACTTGTGCCTCCTTCCTTCCTTTTGTTGTTGCTCATTGCCATAGTAGTGACAGTGAGAGAGAGAGGGAGCTACAGCTTCACTTTAAAGCAAGTGGCATCAGGAACATGTAATTTATTTTTAAACCCAATCACAGATCTCCCCCCCCCCCCGTCACTGTTGCATTGTTGAGTTCTGGTAAAACAGCATCAATTTTGGTAACAGGGAGGGTGTGTTCAGTAAGGGCCGGTGTACTGCAGGTTGCCAGAGGTTGCCCAGGCCACCCCAGGGGCAACTTGCAGGATTCAGCCTTATTTCATATATCTTTTACAGACAATAATTTCTGACTGAGAAGAGTGATCTCATTGTTTGCCCAAGAGTCTATTGGGAAGAAAAGAAGCAAAAGAGGGAGAGATGAAGAAGGTAAAATTTAAAAGAGAGAGGGGGGTAGCATGAAAAGACAAAATGGGCCACACAGTGCTAGCCTGCATCCCTGTGAAATTGTAATCAACTGGTACTTGATGTTGGGTTAATGTGTTGTGATATCATTTGCAATAGGCTATGATGTACTATGCAGAAAGCAGGTATCCTTGCAAATAGTCAACAATGCAGCATACAAACTAGTCTACAATAAAACTCTTAGCTTTTTAAAAGATGCTTAAGAAGAAGGTGCTCTTCTTTATGTCCAAGGTCCCATGCTAATTATCAGACTAAGCACAGAAGGAATACCATCTTTATTTATTGGACGTTACATAATGTTGCCAGTTTAATCTTACATAGCTTGATTGATTTCATATTTGGAGGGAGATGGAATATGTGCAAGTGATATAGATCTAATTATCTCAAAATGCAACACAACTGGTTTGAGAAGTACATTTTATCTACAACAAGGGGAAGCACAACAGCTCATGTATCATGTTGCACAGAATGGTATTGCCAAGGAACTATTAAATTTCAAATTAAAAAAAAAACACCATGCAGAACAAATGGGAACCTGTACACCCAAAAACAAACTATTAATCATTCTATTACTGGTGAAAAAATTACCCAGGCAAACTAATTGCTGAAATCTGAAAAGCAAAATATTAATCCGATTAAACATGTAAATGGGGTAGTGATGTTGTTCATTTGCTTTGTCCCTTGAGCTAACAATTACATGATGGATTTTCAAATTAATTGCCAGGTGAAGTCAGCTGTTTGTCTAAATACACAGTGCACAAATGAATGGCATGTCTCCTGTTGCTGACATTGGGTGGTTAAACTCTTTGAATATTCTCTCTTTCCCAATGTGAGAGTATGTTATGCATTTCACCAGTAGACTGCTAAGTGATGTGGCATAAAGCTGAAATCATACAGCTGGAAGAGACCAGAAGGGCCATCCTGTCCAACTGCCAGCGATGCAGAAATACAAAATCAATACAAAAACACATCAAACATTAAAAGAAAGTATCTGACCATCTCAGGCAGCAGCTCCTTAGCTGTTCCCTGTGAACCCTTGGCTGTTTTGATGTGCTGGAGGGCAGAGCTGTGTGTGTTAACGTAGCCTACTACCTAAAATACATATGACACTATTCCACCACCATTGTTCAAGCAACATTAGCTTTCCAGTGCCACCAACTTCTGAATGTGGACAGGGAACAAAATGTATGCTTAAACCTGGGCTATTCTGACAACTTGGACAGAATCAAATAATAGCTTGAGTCTTCTACAAACATCACAGACACAAGAAGAATTGTTTTGTGCTATAGCACAATCGAACCATACACAAGCTTTAAGACAATTGATCATTTATGTTATCATTGTATATGTGGCCACATTACATTCACACCAATGCTATGTTGAAAAAGTGTTCTAGAAGTGGAGAAGTTGCTAGCATCCTGCATCCATTAAAGCTCTTATCTTGCTTGCTCTCAGGAAAATAATGGCATGCAGAAGTTACAATACAGAAACCCTTGGCTAATACTGAGTGGACAAGGTGAGTTAGGAAAGTAATGCTTATACAGTGGTGGTGTCACTAGAAGATTTTGTAATGCAGCTGGAAGAAAAGAACCATCAAACTAGATGGGAAGAACCTCCTGTTGAAATTTTAAATAATAATAATAAAATCAATGTCAGATGAGTGTTCTGATGAAGTAGACCCCATAACTTAACAGGACTTATATTAATAAGACTTCTTGATAGTACACATTCTGCTTCTGATGCAGAGCAAGGACCCCAAAGCAGATCTTAAAGAGTTGGTGGGTTCATGTGGGAGCAGATATTTCGTCAGAAACCTTTGTAGATAAGAATCATCTTGAATTGTACCAGAAACAAAATGGAAGCCAATGAAATGGAACCCACGGACTGCATTTGGAGGGCTCCTTGTGTGTTTGCAACTCCACGGCGGCTCCGGTGAGCTGAATTCGGGACATCTGGGGGGAAGGCGGAGCGAGGGGCGTGTCGGGGCAGCGGCACGCTGAAAACCCAGCTTGCTGGCCTCCTCCTTCGTCACACCTCCTTTTTGCCACTGGACCTTTGCCAGGAGCTGCGCTGCTGCCGGGCGGCTCTCCCTGGGTTGTTAGAGGTGCGCAGCTGCGCACCGGCCCGGGGAGGCCGCCCACGGACTGCATTTGGAGGACTTTGCAGCTTCGCAACTGCGCAGCTGCGTATCTTGTGGCTGCACAAGGGCCAGGAGGGGCTTGTGTCCATGCCAGCATTAGAGCAGAGGATGTCTGTAGTGTCTGACCTCTGCTCTTTTAGTTGCTTGGGAAGGGGAGGGGGAGGATATGGACGTGGGGAATGTTCTGGCTGGGGAGGAGGAGGGTAACATCTGCATGAGCGGAGCTCCCATTGAGGTGGTGTGGGGCAAGGGGAGGTATGGTGGTGGGAGAAGGGACTTGCGTTACAGAGGAAGGCGAGATCGATGTGTCATATCTATCTCCCCTTCCTGTCCCCCTCCTAACCAAAGGGACCTGAGGGTCATTCCAACCGTGCCACAAACCCTGTCGCTGCTCCTGTGCAATGCCAGGTCGATCAACAATAAGACCCACATAATCCACGACTTGTTGGAAGACAGTCATTGCGACCTGGCTTGCATTACCGAGACCTGGCTTGGGCCTGAGGGAGACGCTGTGTGGGCACAGGCCCTCCCTGCCGGGTTTTCGGTGAAGGACCAGTCCAGGTTAGGTGGGTGGGGGTGTGTGGCCTTGGTACATAAGAACACCTTGTCTCTCACTAGGAACCACATCCGTCAAACTTCCTTTATCGAGTGTATTTACCTGACCCTGAAGGCTAGGGACAGTCTAGGGATTCTGTTGGTGTACCGGCCACCCCGTGCATTAGCAGACTCCCTTAACGAGCTGACACAGTTGGTTGCGGAGCTGATGTTGGAAACACCCAGGCTGCTAATCCTGGGTGACTTCAACATCCCCTTCGCGGCCAACTATGTTCCATCCGGTGCAGCTCGGGAATTCATGGATACCATGACGGCCATGGGCCTGTCCCAGCTGATTTCGGGTCCTACGCACTTTGCGGGTAATACACTGGATCTGGTTTTTTGTACGGATGCGGAAAATCCGTGGGCGGAAATAACTAATATTTCCCCCCTGTCATGGACGGATCATTTCCTTGTGGAGGCAAAAATCAAGGCCTCTACCCAGATCCCCCCCGGGGGTGGTGGACCTGTTAAGATGGTCCACCCTCGAAGGCTGATGGAACCCAAAAGGTTCCAGGAAGCCTTAGAGGGGAACATGGTTGGAAATGACGGCGATTCTGTTGATGCCCTGACTGGTATTTGGAATACCGGTCTCTCTAGGGCTATACACAGTATCGCTCCCAAGCGCCCTCTCAGGCCTGCTTCCAAATGCAAGCCCTGGTACACGGAAGATCTCCGGGCAAGGAAGCGGGTTCTGCGATGGCTAGAGCACCGCTGGCGGAAACACCTACGCTTAGCCGACAAGGCTCTCCTAGACCGCCTTTTGGAGGACTATGGAGAGGCGATACGAGCAGCTAAGAATTCATTCTATGCTGCTCGTGTCGCGTCCGCGGAGTCGCGTCCAGCAGAGTTGTTCAGGGTGGTTAGGGAGCTAACTCAGCTCCCTCCCACCCTGAACCAGATCCTTGAACCTTCTAAGGCCTGCTGTGACCAATTTAACAACTTCTTCGCGGATAAAACCTCTCGGATAAGCGAAGGTCTTAACGCGAGCATTAGGGCAGAACCTAGGGTAGAGGCGTTCAGAGCCTCAGCGGACTCCATTAAACTGGATCAGTTTGAGTCGGTTAGTACCGATGATGTGGACAAGATCCTTGGAAGCGTTCGGAAGACAACCTGCTCCCTCGATCCCTGTCCCTCATGGCTAGCGGCTCAGGGGGGACCGGTGGTAACTTCGATGTTACACCGGATTATTAACACATCTCTGAGGGATGGGCAATTTCCATCCAGCTTGAAATTGGCCACTATAAAAACGCTGCTAAAAAAGCCCTCCCTCAACCCCCTGATACACAGTAATTATCGGCCAGTCTCACTGCTGCCATTCTTGGGGAAGGTGATCGAGAAGGCGGTTGCAATCCAGCTTCGATCGATCTTGGATGAAACGGATTATCTGGACCCATTTCAAACTGGCTTTCGGGCGGGTTACGGGGTTGAGACGGCCATGTTCGCCTTGGTCGATGATCTCCGTCTGGGCATCGACAGGGGAAGTGTGTCCCTGTTGGTGCTCTTGGACATCTCAGTGGCTTTCGATACCATAGACCATGGTATCCTTCTGGAGCGCCTGGCAGAGGTGGGAATCGGGGGGCACTGCGCTCCAGTGGTTCCGATCCTACCTCTCTGAGAGGCTCCAGATGGTGCAGCTGGGAGACGTGTGCTCCGATAAGAGGGCCCTCACAACTGGGGTCCCTCAAGGAGCCATTCTGTCTCCCATGCTTTTCAACATTTACATGAAACCGCTGGGAGAGATCATCCGGAGACACGGGGCACGGGGTTATCAGTACGCTGATGACACCCAAATAGTCTTCTCTATGTCTCCGACTGATGCAGTGACTGAGGATAGCGTCTCTCCTCTTGTGGCCTGTCTGGAGTCGGTAATGGGCTGGATGAGGGAAAACCGACTCAGTCTGAATCCAGAGAAAACGGAGGTACTTGTGATAGGTTCCCCTGGTCCAGGAATCGCGGTGGTTCCACCTGTCATGAATGGGATCACGCTTCCTGTGAAGGACTCTGTGCGCAGTCTGGGGGTGCTCCTTGATTCGTCGCTTCACCTTACATCTCAGGTGGATGCGACAGTCAGGAGCACCTGTTATCAGCTTCGGCTTATCCGCCAGCTGTGGCCATACCTGGGCCAGAGGGACTTTGAAACGGTAGTACATGCTCTGGTAACCTCTCGATTGGATTTCTGCAATGCGCTCTACATGGGGCAACCCTTGTACCATACCCGGAAGCTACAGATGGTACAGAATATGGCAGCCAGACTGGTCACTGGTACATCCAGGGCCAGTCATATTACTCCTGTACTTAAAGGTCTGCACTGGCTGCCCATTCGCTTCCGGGCGCAATACAAGGTGTTGGTTATAGCCTATAAAGCTCTACATGGCTTGGGCCCAGGATACCTAGAGGACCGCCTCTCCCCATACATTCCGCCCCGCACCCTCAGAACATCTGGGCAGCAACTACTGAGGGTCCCGGGGGCTAGATTAGCCTCCACAGCAAGGAGGTCATATACCATTATTGCCCCGACCCTCTGGAACACGCTGCCCATAGAGCTCCGCTCGGCCACCTCCCTGACTCAGTTCAGGAAGGAATTAAAAACCTTCCTGTTTCAGCTAGCATTCCCAGACACAAGCTCCAGCTAGTCTTTCCCCCCCTCTGACAGCAGTGGTAGCTGGTTAGAATGGGTTTTAATATGGGTTTTAATAATGTTATTGTATTTGCATGTATATTTGTAAATTGTATCGATGTGTTGTGCACCGCCCTGATCATAGGAAGGGCGGTATATAAATAAAATTTTTATTATTTATTTTATTATTTATGTCTCCCATGTAACTCATTTTCTCACATACCTGCCCACATTGCAGGAGTTTTGTCAGACACTATAAATTAAACAAGTGTGTCAGCTCAGATCACAATTGGATGGACTCTGCTTCAATCAATTCTGTGATTATAAAACAGCTGCACTGCTCTGTGGGAGGAGGCTTGGGTATATCCCAAATGTCCATGGATTGCTCTGACAGATCATCCAGAGAATAAGGAATTGCTACTTATCATGAAGTTTCATTCTTGGATAGTCTGGAGATGTAGTCCACTTCCTCTCTAAATGTGGCTGCATGCTTGGTTAGAAATGAAGAATATAATTTTTTTTAAAAAAAATTAACCAATGTATAGGCTATGGCATACTTTATAATAAAACTTATGTTGGGTGCAGGAGTAAGCAGTTATAACTGAAAAGAACTGTGAGCTTGGAACTCCTACAACATGGTCTAGTATGTGTGGAAACTGATTACATGGGAGACAAGCTCTTTTAATAATAATAATAATAAATTTTATTTATATACCGCTTTTCCAAAAGATCAAAGCAGTTTACATAGAGTTTAAAACCAATTACAAAACACATCATAAAATAGATAAAACCAAGAGCACTAAATACAATATACAAATCTAAAAACAATAATTCAATCAATCAGTAGGGTGAGGTAGAGAGTCAATGGGATCAGAGTACACGACTTCATTTTCCAGGGGGGAAGACTTGACAGAAGAGGAAGGTTTAACGCCTCTTTTTAAATGTTTCCAGGGGGGTGATAAGACGGAGCTCATAGGGAAGACTATTCCAGATTTGTGGGGCCACTACTGAGAAGGCCATCTGAGAAGTAATAACATATTTAGAAGGTGGAATTTCCAGGAAGTTCTTCCTGATTGTTCTGAGTGTGCGGGGCGGATTATATGGGGAGATGTGGTCCCTCAAGTAACTCGGGCCCAAGCCATGTAGGGCTTTATAGGTAATAACTAACACCTTGTATTGTGCTCAGAAGCGAATAGGCAGCCAGTGCAGATCTTTCAGAATAGGTGTTATATGGTCAAACCTGGACGCACTGGTGACCAAACTGGCCGCCATATTTTGTACTAACTGAAGCTTCCGGGCTTGTTACAAGGGTTGCCCCCATGTAGAGCGCATTACAGAAATCCAAGCGAGAGGTTACCAGAGCATGTACCACTGTTTCAAGGTCCCTTTGGCCCAGGTAGGGTCACAGTTGGCGTATCAACCGAAGCTGATAGCAAGCACTTCTAACCGTCGCATCTACTTGAGATGTCAGTTGCAGGGACGAGTCCAGAAGTACTCGTAAACTGTGAACTTCATCCTTCGGGGGAAGCGTGACCCCATTCAGGACCAGTGGACAAATTTCCTTCCCCAGACCTGGGGAATGTATCACCAGTACTTCTGTTTTCTCTGGATTCAAACTGAGTTTGTTTTCCCTCATCCAGCCCATTACCGACTCCAGGCAGGCATTCAGAGGAGAGATGCCATCCTTAGTCACTGCATCAGGCGGGGACACAAAGAAACATATTTGGGTGTCATCAGCATATTAATAACACCGCGCCCCGTGTCTCCGGATAATCTCTCCCAGCAGTTTCATGTAAATGTTAAACAAAGTGGGGGACAAAATAGCTCCCTGAGGGACACCAGATGTCAGTTCCCTCTTAGAGGAGCGAGTGTCCCCCAACTGCACCATTTGGAATCTGCCCGAGAGGTAGGAATGGAACCACTGGAGCGCAGTGCCCCTGATGCCCAACTCCCTCAGGCGTTCCAGAGGGAGCCGCTGAGATGTCCAATAGCACCAACAAGGTCACACTTCCCCTGTCGATGCCCAGATGGAGATCATCGACTAAGGCGACCATGGCAGTCTCAACTTCGTAACCCGCTCTGAAGCCAGTTTGAAATGGGTCCAGATAATCGGTTTCATCCAAGACAGCTTGGAGTTGGAAGGCAACTGCTCTCTCGATCACCTTACCTAAAAATGGCAATAGTGAGACCAGCCTATAGTTGTTTCTTAACATGGGATCCAGGGAGGGGTTTTTGAGCAACGGTCTAACTGTTGCTAATTTCAAACTAGATGGAAATTTTCCCTCCCTGAATGATGCGTTAATTATATGTCACAATAAAGATGTTACCGCATTACCACCCTGGACGGTCAGCCAAGAAGGACAGGGGTCGAGAGAGCACATTGTCTTCCTAACACTTCCAAGAAGCTTGTCCACTTCATCGGTATGTACAAACTCAAAATGATCCAGTTTAATGGAGTCCACAGAAGCTCTGGACACCTCTTCTATTGCCTCTGAAGAAATGCCAGCGTCGAGATCAGCCCTTATCTGAGAGATTTTCTCTGCGAAGAAGTTGTTAAAGTCGTCACAGCAGGCCTTAGTTGGTTCTAAAATAGGGTTCAGGGCGGGGGAAAGCTGAGTTAGCTCCCTGACCACCCTGAACAGCTCTGCCGGACGCAGCTCTGCAGACGCAATACATGCAGCATAGAAAGAATTTTTTGCTGCACCTATTGCCACTCCATAAGACTTCAAAAGAGCTTGATGGAGTGTCTTATCAGACAAGCACTGGTGTCTCCGCCAGCTGCGCTCTAGTCGTTGCGCAGCCCGCTTCATTTCCCTGAGATCTTCCTCGAAGCGGACCGGAAAGGACGCTTAGGAGAGATACTGTGTATAGCCCTGGAGAGATCATTATCCCAGATGTTAGTCAGGGCATCAACAGAGTCGCTGTCAGATCCAACCATAAACCCCTCTAAGGCTTTTTGGAACTTTTTGGGTTCCATCAGACTTCGGGGGTGGACCATTCTAATAGGTCCTCCACCCCCAGGGGGGATTTGGGTAGTTGCCTTCAGCTGGACCTCAACCAGGAAATGGTCCGTCCACGATAGGGCAGAGGTACTACATACCTCTGCCCACGGATTATCCCAATTCGTAATGAGGATGACATCAAGTGTATTACCTGCACAATGTATTGGTCCGGAGACTAGTTGGGACAGGCCCATGGCCATCATGGAGGCCATGAACTCCCAAGCAGCACCTGTCAGATCTCATGAGCCGGCCTCGAAAGGGATGTTGAGGTCCCCCAGAACAAGACGTCTGGGAGACACCAACACCAGTTCCGAGACAAGCTGTGTCAGCTCGGCTAGGGAGTCTGTTAGCGCACGGGGTGGACGATAGACCAACAGAATCTCCAGACTGTCCTTCGCCTTCAGAGTCAAGTAAATACACTCAATGAAGTCTGTCTTCCGGATGGGGTTCCTGGTTAGGGTGAGAGTATTTTTATGGACTAAGGCAACACCTTCCCCCCGCCCACGTAGCCTGGACTGCTCCTTAAAAGTATACCTGGCTGGGCAAGCCTGTGCCCACACAGCAGTACTCTCGGCCCCCAGCCAGGTCTCAGTGATGCAAGCCAGGTCACAGTTCTTATCCTCCAAAAGATCGTAAATGATGTGGGTCTTATTCTTGATTGACCTGGCATTGCACAGGAGCAGAGACAGGGTCTGTGGTACAATTGGACTGACCCTCGATTCTATTGGATTAGCAGGGTGGATGGAAGGCAGGATAGGTATTAAGCATCGATCCTGTCTTCCCTTATATTGTAATTCCACCCTCCTATCACTGTATCTCCCCTTGCCCCACACTACCTCAACTGGAGCTTCATCAACAAAATCAAGATTCACACTACACCCCACTTTCCCTCCAACCCCATCACCAGCATGTGACACATCTCTACTTGATAGCAACATAGTTAGTACTTGGAGGAAAGCCAATATCAAGGACATTCTTCTTGCTATCATAACTCACCCAATCACACACACCCAACCCACTTATCCCACTGCACAGCTGCAATGCTCTGCTGCTGCTCTGCAGGGTCCCTTGAGCCCAGCAACAGAGTCCTCCGAGGGGCCTGTGTTGGAGGGGAGGAGTCCGGCGAGCCAGCTGTTGAGTGTGCTGCTCTCACCAGCACACCCCTCCCTCCTCGCAGATCTTAAAGCGGTCAGGCTTCTCTGTTGTTCCTGCACAGCAACTGCACAGCTGCAATGCTCTGCCACCTCTCTGCTAAGCATCCACCATGTCAAAAAGGCGTATAGGGCATATGTATAGGGCGCCACCATTTTGTACGTACTAGGTACGTACTAGGTTTAGGGCATCCGGAAAGGACGCCCTTTCCTAACCCTAGTACGTACCTAGTACGTACTTTTTGCGCGTCTGGAACGCACCAGAGTTTCACTCATGACTGCTGAGGTTTTTCTGAAGAGGCTTTTAATCTTAGTTGCAGCAAAATATTTATAAGCACAATACAGCAATACTTACACTATCCGACATAATGCTCCGCCACCAACCGATACCACCTAACTCATAGTGTACTGGAGCATTCTTGCTTATATACACAAACACACACTAGGATTCTGATCCAACCCCCTGCTAGTGTTTCAACATCTTCCTGTCATGTGTCCACAGTGACTGTGTAGTTTTGAACTGTTATGACACAACTCCATGCAGAAGTTTCATCAGCTTCTCCCCTTTAGCACATTTCATGCACCTGAGACAGTTTACAGCCTGGGGCAAAGTTTCATTGACAAAACTGTTGTCAAACTGCATTAATTCTGCAGTGTGGCAGCACCATACACCACACCACAATGTCTTCATATCATAGGCCCAAAACACTTGGGCCAAAAGAAGTAGCTTCCAGCCACATTGGAAGTGCACCATTTATACAGTGCACATCTCCAACACAGACAGAAGCCCCTCTAAGGCCATGCTCTGGTCCTCCGGAGCAAAAAGGAGTCAGGATAATCCAGCTCCTGGCATGCAGTTTGGGTCCAGCAGCAATAGCCCACTTTCAGAGCAGGTTGTGCAGTCACTGCAGACCCAATCCACTTGTAGCCAGAGTAGCATTGGGCGACACTTTCCTGACTGTCTGCTTCATCCCTAAGTCAGGTAATTGAGTTAAGGTTGGTATGTTGTATATTGGTGTGGAGTTATTTATTTTAAAAAAAAAACCCTGTATCAAAGAGGCAGTTAGGAAATTTTTATAAGAAATAAAAAATTGAACCATCTCTTGCTACATCTTCTCATTTCAGATGACCACGTTTTTTTAAAAAGACAAGGTCAGCTGCTTCCTACCTGGCCAGTGTCCAAACATATTAACCATGCTGGAACAATGGTGTTTTTTTCATTTTGAAAGATACCCATTCATCTTCAGGACTGTTGTTCCATTGCTATCACATACTGAAGCCAACAGGAGACTGCCAGAATGAAAACATTTACGTGGCCATAGCATTTTTCACAAATGCCTTCAGATAAATTCCATCTTTAAAAATTGATGGGAATAGTTTAATAGCATGAAAACATATCACAGTTTACATCACATTGCATTTGCAAGATCTATCTTTCTTTGAGAACAAAAGGTTATGGTAGCATTTAACATAATGTTTCTTAAAAACAACATATGCTTTTTATATATACATAATTAGCTGTTTCAGTTGCTTCTGTTAAAACTCACATCCTCCTACTAAAGTTGCAGTTAATTTCCTTTTTTACAAAATTCATTAGGCTACTTGGAAATGTGCTGGAAAAACAAATCTGGATGCCAAAGTACTTTGCATATAGAATTTATAAGTGAGTCAATTACATCAGGATGGGGAGTAAGAAGGACTATTTTAGTTGGATCAAAGTCCTAACAAAGTTTCCAAAGAGGTATGTGTCAACTTGAAATGTCACACTGAAATTAATGGATGCTTAACCGCCTTATTCCTTTAGTTGACTAGGGCACAACTGAGCCTAATCCAAAAACTCTGATTGAATTCAGCCAAATTCAAACACAAATCCCACTGATTTCATACACTTCTGTGTTTTTTTTTTTGGCAGAGACAGACCATCTTTTCTGCTACTTGTTCATGAAGAATTACTATTCCCCTCAACATTTGGGAAAAGCTTGATTAAAATGTGAATTGCTATATTTGCCATGTTTCACTTCACCAGCTCCTAACACCCTAATTCTCTGAATTGAGGACAGTAGTATATTTTATTTTATCTTTATACTACTGAAGGCAGCTCACATATTTGGTATGAGAATACCAATATCAGTCCTTGTTTTCATCTCTGAACTACTAAAGGGCATATGATTCATCGTGAAAAAGAGTTAAGTTTGTGATTTGCTTTTCTCATAGGGAATCACCCCTGCAGCCTCTATCAAAATATCTCCCAAACAGTAAGATTTAGTGATGCTTAATATTGACTTGATTGTATCATTAGCATTCTTGTTATTGTTTGTTGTTTGCCCTCCAGTTGACTTAAACTCATGAATCTTATGAATGAAAGACCTCCAAGATCCCTGGTCATCAATTGTACTAATCAAGTCTTGCAAACTCAGGGCTGTGGCTTCCTTGTTTGAACCCAAAGCAATCTCCCTCTTTTCCTACTGCCCTACAGTTTACCAAAGATTATCTTTCTTTTCCAGTGAGTTACATTGTCCTGGAATATGTCCAAAGTATGACAGCCTCAGTTTAGTCATTTTCACCATTAATATGTCATTAGTATGGCAACTAATTAATTAGGTATTTTTCTTTAAAGTCAGAATAAATATATTTACCAACAAGTTAGATTTGCTTACATAGATCTGACTTAAAACAAATATAATTATATGATATCTACCAGGTTATTCTTATGGCTGCTGACATGCTTAAAAGTGGTTGATGATGAAAGACAGGAGGGTTTTCTTCTAATTAATCTGAACAAGGTGTTATTCTAATTTAAGGAGGTGAAAGCAAAATAAAAAAGGGCAGACTAGGTCCAGGATCTTGTTGGCTGTGATGGCAGAGATATACCAGTGGTGGCAAAACAAAAATGGTTGTGGGCTGGTTTGTAGTTGTAAGAAGAACAAAATGAGGGCACTGCCCCCCTCAAAAAATAATTTTTCTCCCACAAGTGAAAATTTCTGTTACCCTAATTTTCTAACATTGCGAAGACTATGACACTGAAAATCATCCACACCCAGAATTTATGTATATTCTGTCATTGCATTCCCTTTGGATGGCTAAATTGTATTTTTAAATGCGAAACTGAAGTTTTCAGACTTTACTAGCTTGCAGAATTCTTATTTAGGGAAGCATTCCTCTCATTTTGCTCCCCACTACCCACCATAGCTACATCTTTGCTTTGGGTACAGCAGTGAGACAGGATGATGGGAAACACTGCCAACTCTGAGCAACTTATTGCTGCAATGCAGGTGTGGGAATCACCCAGCTTTCAGTTGATGTCAGGCTGTACCTTCAAGCAGCCCTATCCAGTTCAGTCAAAGATGAAAAATGTTGAGGGCTGCAGTTGAGCAACATCTGAACAGTCACATGATTCCCTCCTCTGTTCCAATGCACCACCTGGGGATACTCAAAGAAAAGATGCTATGGAAACTGTGATTTGATATTTGCCCATTATTATACTGCCCTCCCAAAGCTTATAAAATAGATAGCTCAGAATCACCACCCTTCTTTCTCACTACCTTCTGGTTTTTCCTGCATTAGCCTGGAGAACATGGTGCCACTTGTGTAATAAAGTATTGTGGTAGAGTTGCTAGATCTCAGTACCCAGGCTATGTTCTCCAATCCTCGGGGTGAGGAAGCAGAACCTTAGGGAAAGCTGACATAGATTCCTCAGTGCCATGTTCAAAAATCCAAGCCTCAGTGTGAAAACAGAAAACTTTATTTGGAAAATGAAAGTAGTCCACAGCATGGAGATGTTAGGACTAAAGCAGTTTCATTTACATGGTATATAAAAAGCACAGAATAGTTCAAGTTTTTTCATGTGCTCAAGCCCCATTCACTCCCATTCCAAAACATTCCTTTTCCAGAACTTTCCCATTGTCTCTCCACACCAAGCATTCCACAGGACCATTGCAGCTCTGGCTGCCTATCACCTCCACTTCACATCTGCTCTTTGCCCAGCTCCAAGAAAGAAAAACCAAACATTCCTTCCAACCAATGGTATGTGATAATCTATCATCCAGTAAGACAAAGCAAAGCAAGTACAGTATAATTACCTAGCAAGCATGGCAGGACTTCTGAGGGACTCTGATAGTCAGATATCCCCTCTGTGTGGACATTCCTTGATTGTTAGATTTGATTTGAATGCTATATTATGTGCAAATGTATTTGATGCTTAATGATATCACAAAGGCTTTCTGTTGTTAACAAGGCCAGGGTCTATCCCTGTGACATCATGAGGAGTCATCCCTTATTCTCAGATTTTGGCACTAAAATCTCAGGAACCTGGGATAATCCTGACATAGCACGAATGATTCATGGTTCATGCAGTGTCTATCAACAAGATTCTGATGTTGAATCTACAGGTGTATGGATGAATTTAATCTATAGATGTATGGATGAATGTACATACTTATTTACTTTTTATTTATTTGGATATGAGTGCT
Source organism: Sceloporus undulatus (assembly GCF_019175285.1). NCBI lineage: Eukaryota > Metazoa > Chordata > Lepidosauria > Squamata > Phrynosomatidae > Sceloporus > Sceloporus undulatus. The sequence goes on along the minus strand of NC_056522.1, from coordinate 299,098,558 downwards.
TCAAATCTGATCAGTGACATGTTTTGTTAAACGTTTTACCTGTGTGCCATATCCCAATCTGCTATACGGTGCAAACACACTTATTCAGAAATAAGTCCCATGACCTTACTTCCTAAAGGGATTGTTTATTATGGCAGTCTTACAGTCTCTCATCTGATTGAAAAATGGATTTAACGTGTGGCATGTTGGACTGCCCTTCAAGGAAATTTAGCCCAAAGCTTTGAGCATGCAGAAGCATGAGGGACATGAGGGGGGGTTAAGCTCAACAGGTCGTACATGGTCCATTAAATCCCATTTTTAACTACTGCTATTACCTCTAGCTGTGACTGCCCTGAAAAATGCTGCCAAAATGTGCCACCAACTAGATCCCAAAATTGTATCACAGAACATCTCTTGATTCTAGATGAATCATTGTGAAATATGATCCCAGTTTGGAAAAGGAACACAGTCTGGCAGCCTTCTGTACCACAGAGAGCCAGTGCAGTGGTTATTAAATGTCATGGACAGCTATAGTACAAGCATGCATCTAGTCTGGAGCATAGGTGTTTTCAGACTGCAACTCCCAGCAGCTCTAGGTACAGTTGAGGAATGAGAGATGGTGGGAGTTGTAACCCAGCAACATCTGGAAACCTGCAAATTCCCCATTCCTAATGTGCAAATGTCTATTTTTTTCTTCTCAACTATTTAGCCACATTCTCATTCATGGGACAGTGATTAACAATATTAAGCAAACTAGGGTTGGTTGTTCTGTTAAAAAAAAAGAACTAGAAACTGATGTATAAACTTTTGCAATTTTGCAGATTAAATGGGCTTTTTTAAAAAAAATCTGGACTTTGAAATATTTCAAGGTTTCAATATGGAGGTCTTTAGTTCCTTGCTGTATTTTCTTGGGAAGAAGGGTGTGCATATATTTTTATAATAGTCTCTTCAAAAATATTTCATTGTGGTCATACCATTCATTATCCATGGAAGGGGGGGGTCTCATATTGTACTAGTGAAGGAAATTTGTATCTGTTCTTAGAATTTTATTTTGCTTTGCATGGATGAACATAAAAAAGAAAGACAAGAAGAAATAATGGCATCATCAAAAAATATATTGAGAGCTGCAAGCTATTCATAGTTGAATCTCCTAATCCTGTGATATAAAAGGCACCACATAAATCTAGGATTAGGCCATTTTTCTGGCTCATGGCCAAAACTGAATGACTGTAAGAGCATTCAAAATCCTGTTATCCAGATTTCACAGGACTGCAGCTTCTGATTCCTAATAATGCATCTAACTCTGTTTCTGCTGCTTCGTCGTCTCCTTCATCATCTTTTTTTTAAAAAAGGGGGGAGCTGCTTTCTCATCATCCTCTGGAAAGTGATTCTTTGAAAAAATGTTTTTTTATCTGATCTAGATATTTCAAGGCATCTTGTCCTACACTCTCTGCCAAGAGAGGAGAAAAATCTCACTAAATCATCAGAGTGATGAGATTTCCCATTGATTTCTCACTGTGAAGGGAAAGCAACGGGGGGGGGGGGACCCTAGTCTTATTTATATTTTTATTATGTCATGGTGCTATGAGGTACAGGCTTGGAGAGAGGAGGGAATCTTGATTTGTTTGACATCAGCAAAACTGACTATGAAATTAGAAACATGGTGAGTGTTTGTGCAGTTTACAAGCTTTATTAATTGCAATCTTCTTTATCATCATTGGCAGTGTGAATATTTATTCAACAGTGGACTGAGCATGTTATACATCCTGAGGAGAAACTAGATGAACGTGCTTTAGGAGTTAATCACACTAGGGAGAGCCCACTGAAAATGGGATTTAAACTAGATTCGAATTTTTAAAAAAACACAAATGCAGGATGTTTATCACACATAATGACCCCCAAAGTGAAATAACATGAAGTTAAACTGGAAGTAAAGCAGAGAAAAACAGCAGGAAGTTCTGAAACTAAAAAGCTGCCATTTTTCTCTACTTTACCTCCAGTTTAACTTTGTGTTATTTCACTTTAACAGCAACGTCGTCTAATAAACTTCCCGCATTTGTGCATTTTTAAAATTTAAATCTAGTTTAAATCCCGTTTTTCAGCGGGATCTCCCTAGTGTGATAAACTTCTAGTCTGGTTGCTAAAAGAAGAATGGCAGCAACTGATTTTTAAAAAGACCTGAAAACAGGTATTTAAGCGGGTAATACCTTAAAAGGGGGAGGGGGGATTGATAATATAGTCTGTTAATCAGGTATACCATACAACTTAGAGACTATTTTCAACTACCAAAGCCTGCCCAGTTTCATTACAAAGAGTGGCACATACATTACAGAGAGTGGCACACATGGGGAGTTCTACTTGTATTCAATTCAACATATGCAGAACTCTCCATATTATTATGTACCTTGTTTCTCTCTTTTACCAAGTATACAAGCAAACACCAGTGGAAATACAGTGCAACCTTCCCTGATCAGAACTGGGGTGTAGGAATGTTGCACACATGGGTGGCCTGTTCGCCCTCACCCTTTCTACCTGTGTTAATATCATGATAGTGTAGCCTGACAAGGCATGCAACCTGAATAGGACCCGTGTACCATATTGAATAGATGATGTTTTTAGTCCTCTGTTTGATGGTACCATCTGTTTTGAAGACTGTCCAGTCCAAGGCTGCATCTACAATACATTGCAGAATTAATGCAAATTGACATCACTTTAATTGCCCTGGCTCAATGCTATGGAATTCTAGAAGCCTGTAGTTTTGTGAGATATTTAGCCTTCTCTGCCACAACAAACTGCAAATATCAGGATTCCATAGGATGGAGGCATGACAGTGAAAGCAATGTCAACCTGCTTTAATTCTGCAGTGGGTCAGCAGCCCAAATCAATATTACAGGTAACAAACCATAGGAACAGTGAAAAGCAGGCTAGGTATTGCTTCTCAATAATTAACTCCTGGACAGGAAGCACAGAGGTCACCTAGACACAACCTTCTCCACTGTGGTTAAATGCTATGTATGTGTACCCTTAGCAATGATGGAAGCCAAGAGTAGAAAGAAATGGATATTGAACAAATAGGCCAGTACTTCATTAATTGACATTTTAAGCCACAACTCTTTTGGATAAAGCCACAGAAGATATTTGGCACTGGTCATTCATTGCTCTTCCTGCTAGCTAATTCCCATCCCAACCCGCTTGCTGAGAAACAAGTATAGTGGTGGAGCCAACATGTGGTTCCCTCCTAATACCAGAGGCAGGACAGAAATGATTGTCCTCAAATTAGGCATATGCCTAATTACTCCCTTTGGGGAGCAAATAGGACTGCCTGCTACCGTAGAAGTGGCTATTGCCTTAAGACCACAAGACTGACATGATAAAAACTGTGTCAAAAGTAAAGCATACAATAAACAAGGAAAGAAAGAAGCAGGTGATGTGCCAAAACCAATTCATCTTTTTTATACATTGGTTCAAGCTATCTACCTAGGTTCTTGTGAGTCTTCACAAAGGCCAAAAACAGACAGCCCTAAAGGGGCAATGTCATGCTGCCCTTTTGTGCACTGGATCGAGGACATGGCAACTGCACACCATGGCCCCGATCTGGCCTTTTCCTGACACAAAAAGGAGCAGCAGAAATCCACTCATTTTTGTGCCAGGGAAAGGGCACCCCTTTTGGTGTCACAGTAGCTCTTTTTCACTTCTGCAGCATGAATAATAATAATAATAATAATAATAATAATAATAATAATAATCTAATTATTGCACCACAGGAGCGTTCCTACTCTACCAGCCTTCTGGTCAGGTGAGCAGTGTGACTCTAGCTTGGGGGCAGAGGCAGGGCATGTGATGTGCAGTCTCCATGCCCCTATACCACCCCCATGCAGGCTCTTATTACCAGTCTGTTTTGCCCCAATGTTTGCAATATGGTGACCCTAAGGCAAACCTATAACCGGGTTTTCTTGACAAGTTTTGTTCAGAGGGAGTTTGTATTTGTCTTTCTCTGAGGCTGAGAGAGTGTGACTTGCCCAAGGTCACCCAGTGGGTTTCTGTGCCTGAGTGGGAATTCAAACCCTGGTTTCCAGAGTCAGAGTCCAACACTCAAACCATTATATCATGTTGGTTTTCCTTACATATCTATCTATTAATAAAATATTTGTATCTTGCCCTCTATCTAAACATCTCAGGGAAGCATACACTACAAGCATACACAACACTACCTTAATCAGGTTAAAACAATGTAAACAATAAAAAATCTTAAAAGGCTAAAAAAAACCTATTAAATAATTCATGATACATTTGTGTATGAAAGGTTCATATAAATATATCTACTGATCTTTCCCCCCCTCTTCCACTTAGTAGCCCAAAGCAATCAAATACTTGCTTTTGATATTTTCCTCCACTCTCACCTTGTTGAATTAAGTTAGTGTGGCATACTGAGAAAAATTAAAAGTTAACATTAAGCTTAATTTGATGTCTCGAGCAATATGTCCTTATAGATTCAATAGAATCCTAATCAGCTGTGTAAAATGGAGAAAGATGGTGATGTATGCTTTCCCAATGCTTACTTGAGCTAAATAATGATTCCCCAGCTCAGCTCTTGAGGTCAGACAGCAGCTGTTAATTAGTGGCACTTGATGCTGGCCCATGTTGAGGCCAAAGTCTCCAGCAATGTAAGCAAAGATTGCTTCTCTCCCCTTCCCTCCCTCCCTCCCTCTTTCTTTCTCATCTCTCTGTGCATACAAATGAGCAGCTGACCTTAAAAGGATTCTAATATTCTTTTTGTAATAACCAGAAGGTGTCTAAAAACTTCTAGGGAGTTTCAATATTTCTGCTTGTGTGATTCATCAATGATTTCATTTGTGGGCTGAAAAATCAAAGGCCTATATCTAATTATTGGTTAGAGTAGACCCATTTGAATCAATGGAAGCATTGGGAGTCAGCAGTTATGTAAATTCCATGGATTGAGTGGGTCTAGTCTATTGAGGGCTAACAAGTAGATTCAGGCCAGAATGTAGCTTCTTAACACCATGAAATGTATGTGTGCATGTGTGAGTGTATGTGTGAGATGTGTATGTATAAATGCTGCTTAATAAGTGAACAAATGATTTAGGAGTCTCTAAATCCAGCAGTGGGGAGGGGCAAAATGAGAGCATTCCCTGCCAATAAGGTTTCTGCCTTCTCCAATGAAATTTTCCTTCCATCCTCAAATATCTAGCAGTAAATCTAGTGTGCCTTGTCTAAATCCAGTGTTATACAACAGCATTTCCACATGTTCAACAGGGATTCTTTTCCTCCTTCTCCCCTTGCAGTGCCCCTGCCTTCCCATACCTCTACAGGGTACACAGACTGCAAGGAAATGGATAGATTAGATATCCACTAGTAGGGGCCATCTACTAGTGAAAGGCTGGATACAACACTCTGTTCTAATATCACATCATCACTCTTTTCAATAGAAGCTCTGAGTGAGCCCTGGGCAACATAACCCAAGAAAGGGTCCACTTGTGTGCTAAAGGTAATAGGCAAGCCCAGAGGTCCTAGTACGAGCAGGGCTTGCTTTCAGTTTGTACTACAATTCATAAGAATATTTGGCTATCAAAAGACAGCCAACATGGTGTAGTGGCTTCACTGTTAGACTACAACTCACTGAGACTAGGGTTTGAATCCCTGCTTGGTCATGGAAGTCCACTGGGTAACCTTGGGCAAGTTCACATTCTCAGCCTCAGAGGAAGGCAAGGAAAAACCCATTCTGAACAAGCACTGCAGTCGTCGGTTTGTAAACCATTTGCAGATTGCGCTTCCTCACCACTTTACCTATTCTGTCTGTGACTCCTTTGATGTATGCTAAAAATACCTTCCCTTGGGGTGGCTGCTTCTCTTCACTCCTCTGGGTTTTCCTGGGCCTGACAGCCCTTCTGATGTCTGGGCTGGAATAACCATTACAAGGTAATACATCAAAGGAGTCACAAACAGAATAGGTAAAATGGTGAGGAAGCAAAACCTGCAAATGGTTTACAAACCGACGAAGAAAATCCAGCAAATGCTTTGCTCAGCCAAGGACCAGAGAGACCCTCTCACAGCTCTAGGAGTTTATCGCATACCATGTAGCTGCAGACAAGTCTACATAGGGATCACCAAACACAGTGTGCAAACAAAAATCAAGAAACACGAGAGACACTGCAGACTCGGCCATCCAGAAAAATCAGCAGTAGCAGAACATACCACAAACCATCCTGGACATAAAATACTGTTTGAAAACACTGAAATTCTGGACCATGCCAACCACTACCATGTCAGGATGCACAGAGAAGCCATTGAAATCCACAAACATCTGGATAATTTCAACCAGAAAGAAGAAACCCTTAAAGTGAACAAAATTTGGCTACCAGTCCTGAGGAATAGCAAAATAAGGACTCAGCAAATGCAAATGGGAAGCCACTCAGAGTCAAGGGCTTTCCCAGCAGATAATGATCATCAATTAGCAGACACTAATCCTCTTTTGCATTAGCCTGAGGCCTGCCATCAGCACAGAACAATACACATGCAAATCACTCCTGGATTCCCAGGCTCACACAGTGTGTGTGCGTGTGCGTGTGCGTGTGCGTGTGCGTGTGTGTATATATATATATATATATATATATATATATATCCAACTTTTTCCAGGCAAAGCATTCTCTGAAGATGCCAGCCACAGATGCTGGCAAAGTGTCAGGAAGAAAATCTTCTAGAACATGGCCACATAGCCTGAAAAACCCACAAAAAAACATTGATCCTGATAGTTTTCAGTCTTGAAGTATGAATGCCAAGTCAGCCACATATGAACTAGGCCTATTTCTCTTTGAAAACATAGGATAGCCTTTCCAGATCTTTTCAGGAAATCTACGCAAAGGGTTCCCCCTTGATAAAACCACAGATTAATCACTTATGGATAGGTTTCCTGGAAAGGACTAGAAATTAATGGCTTGAAAATACTTAGCATATTTTGGAGGAATTATTTAATAGGAAATTTCCTAATTTACTTTCCTTCATATTTTTTAAGCAGTATTGCTATTTTCTTATTGAGTGTGCCTACTGTCCAACATTTCACATGTGGCCAAGCAACATCAGAGTGTGAACAGATAGCAAAAGTTATTAATAAGGAAGAACATACAAGCTAGGAGTTTGCTTTTGCCTGAGTCTACTCGGAAGGGCAACATTCACACTCCTTCCTACTTGTTACTTTGAACTCATTTGAAGCAATTGAAGTATACTGAGGACAAATGGGGAAAATGGCAGGAGGTGGGTGCAACAGATATTTTTAAAACAGCTGAAAAAGTGGAATAACAAAAAGTCAATCATGATTATCCTTGCCAAAACTGGAGGATATGGCTGTGTCTCATTCTGTAGTATATTGAGAAGCATGTGTGGGTGTGCCTGTAAATGTGTTAATTCATCTCTCTAAGAATGGAAAAATACTGGGAGTCTCAAAAAGCAGATTAACAAGTGATCCCTTGGTTACTGATCAGAAAGCTCTCAGACAACAGATTTTGCAAATAATTTAGTTGCTCAAATATTTAGCTAAGCCAGGCATATTTTCTTGGTTAATTAATAGCACTCTAGTGTTGCTCAGCTTTTAATGTCATCAAAGGTACTGTCTTCTGTGTCTGTGCAAGAAGCAATCAAGAGTATGGTTCATACGTCCCCTTTACTTTACAGCATACACACAGATACAGCACCACATCTCATGCATTCTTTCCAGACAAATGGAGTGTAGCAGTCTAGGAAATGATACCAATACACCAAGTCAAAATGGCTGCCAAGAAAGACACCTCTCTCCCTCTTCTCCCTGGAAAGGACTGAGCCTGCAAGCCTCTGGCAGGAATTGTAAAGGCTAAGCTGCTAGCCCCTCCCCAGTGACTCACAGAAGCTCCATCCCCTCAGGAAAACACACTCACCAATATTGGGGGGGGGGGGAATCCCACACAGTCAAAATGGCTGCTGAGACACCACTCTCCCTCTTCTCTCTGGCAAGGACTGATATCTGTGGATACACTGGAGTGTGCTTGTGTTCTTCTTCAGACATTATAGAAAGAAGTTTCAATATTTCCTTCCGAAATATCCACACACACCCTACACATAGGTGCATATTCTGTTCCTCCTTGCATTAAACAGACAACTACTTATTGCTGAGGGTGGGAGCTACTCAGGAAGTGCCCTACTACAATTCTGGTTCCAGAACAAGAGATCTGAGGTTGCCTTCCCAGAGTTCCAGCAAGTCACTGGAGATCCTTGGGGGTTACATTTATTGTCTTCTCCTGTTTAAGGAATGGATGCTGCCTGGAAATCTCTGCACACCCTTCCTGGACAATAAATAGTTGTGCCAGTGGACTTTCTAGTTGTGACATCAAGGTGCAAGGAGGTGAGAGCATTTGCTCTGCTGCTCCTGCTTCAGCCGTGCTGAGACTGTACGCTTCCAGCTGAGGTATTTCGCAAGGAAGTGCAGGGAGACCTAAAGCCAGGGAAAGGCTTAGGTCTGAGGGCTTGTCGGGGACTCAGGGATCTCTTACACCCCTTCTTTGTTAAAAAAGGAGGTGAGAAGTGGAGGTCCCAGTGGAGTCGTAGAGCAGCCATTTCAGCGGCTTGTAAGTCCGGGGGTGATTAGCCCCGCAGGACACCAACCTTGACAACAGCGTTTCAGAAGCTTTTCTCTGTCCCACTTTCCCCTTTTTTGTGTGATCATCTGGGAAGGAGCTTTTTTTTTTTTTTGCAGAGCTGCTATTTTTCATTAACGGAATTTGGCAAGAAGTCTAATAGAGCTCTAGGTTTGTTTGTTTTTTTGCTCTCGGCGTTCAACGAGGTGGATAAAAGAAGCAGGGGAGTTAACCTGTTGTGGACTTAAGTGGATACAGACTGTTACTTGGCTGACAATTAATACTGTTTTCCTCTCTTTTGTATCCAAATCAAAGCTACAAGAAAGAAAGAGACCTCTTTGTATACTCTGTTTCCTTTAGCAGCTTTGAACCTTTTGTATTATTATTGAACATTGAAAGGGAAATTTCCCATATACTCAAAGAGCTGACTTTCGGATTATAACATTTGACTCACCTGGAAGGGACACTGCAAAACGAAAGTCAGCACTACAGCAAATGAACACCAGAAGCACCAAGAATAGAGATAGGAATCTAAATATGAGTGGGGCACAACAAAATTAACAACCTCAAAGAAGGAGCTCCTCAGGAGCAGTGGACTGGACAAATAAGCAAACGGACTTAAATGCTATAATTCTGACAGAACTGAGAGAATTTAAAAATAATTTTAAGCTGGAGATAAGGGAAGAGCAAAAAATCCTGAGAGATTAAATTAGGAGTGATATGCAAGAGGAAATAAATGGACTATCAAGGAAAATAGATGCATTGAACAAAGATATCTCCACGGTGGAAAGAGAAGTTTAGGAAACCTTAACCAGGTCAATGGAATTGGAACATAAATATGAGAGATTAGATGAATCTCAGAGAAGAACAGAATCAATTCTACTAAATCAAGAGAAAAAGCATAGAGAAAGGGCAATTAAAATCAGAGGAGTCCCAGAGCAAGAGGAGGAAAATCTGGAAGATTGATTCCAGTACTGGCGGATTATTTAGCTATTCCAGCAGACCTGTTGGATGCTCAAATTGATAAATGCTTCAGATTAAACTCCAAAATTGCAAAAGAGAAAGGCTTGCCAAGAGACATAACTATTTGCTTCAATAATACAAGAATTAAAGATAAGATAATTAATAAGAACTATAGTGAATCATTGATTATTGACGACGTTCCAGTAGAAATTTATAAAGATCTCCCAATGTATATTCTCAAGCAGAGACAACACTACAAATTTTTTACCTCTCTACTCCAAAAAAAAACAGCATTAATTATAGATGGGGAAATGTAGAAGGAGTAATTTTTACCTTCAACCAGAAAAGATTCAAAATTAATACTAATGAAAAAGCCAAAGATTTCTTCAGAAAATTTGAACACCAAGAAGGAGGAGAAGAAGAAGAGAGGAAAAAGAGAAAGGAGAGAGAATTAAAGATCTCAGGGATATTGTGTCCTACAACACAGAACGGAATCAGTGAGAAAGACAAAGGAGAGAAGAATTTAAGAAAGCTACAGGAGAACCACAACCCCGAAGAAGAAAGAGGGAATGGTGGGATAAGCTCTGATGAAATCAGGGCTAATAGCTGAACTGAACGGTTCCCGTCTACTACCTTGGTACTTTCTAATTTTATTTATTTCGTTAATCTTTCTTTTTGAGTGTGTAAAATTTGCTTATTGAGGTGAAATGATGAAGGTAGCTTCCTGGAATGTAGGAGGGTTGAACTCAGAAAGGAAAAGAAAGCAGATATATCCACTTGTTGGAAAAAATGCATTATGATATAGCGTGCATACAGGAGACAAAGATTAGGCAGGAAGACCAAAGGTATTTGAGAAATACAAAATTGGGACAATGTTTCGCTAACTGCTTTAAAAAGAAAAAGAGCGGTGTAGCAGTCTTTGTTAACCAAAAATATGCAGTAAGGGAACTTAAAAAAGACGCAGAAGGAAGATATTTGCTGTTAGAGATAACATTTGGCTCGACATCCTTGATACTAGCAAATATATATGCCCCACTAGAGAAAAATGATTTTTTTCTTTAAAGAACTGAATGAGGAACTGATATTAAACAGTAAAGAAAATCTGTTATTGGTAGGAGACTTTAATGGAGTTATTAGCTCCAAAAAGGATAGGAAAACAACGAAGAAAATCAGGAAAGACCAGGGAAAACTCCCCAGATCATGCATAGAATTAATGCAGGAGCATGGATTGGTGTATCTTTGGCCTTACTTGAATGATAAAAAAACCAGGGTTTACTTGTTTTTCAGAAGCGCATAAATCCCATTCAAGAATAGATCTTCTTTTGGCTTCAAAGAACTTGGCAATTAGAATGAGTAGAATGGAAACTGATGCTAAAACTTTTTCGGATCATAACTTGTTAGAGGTATCATTGAAAGAGAAGTCTAAGGGTTTATCCTATTGGAGGTTACAAAATGATTTGCTTCAGGATGGAAAATTTGTAGAAAAAATGAAGGAAGAAATTAATTTTTTCTTTGCGGAAAATAATACACCTGATATGAAAGCTAAAACTATCTGGGATGCGGGTAAGGCCGTGTTTAGAGGTCTATTGATAAAAAGAGCAAGTGAGATCAAAAAATCAAAAAAGAGAAAATATTATTAGAGGAAATTAAAATAAAGGAGAAGCAAATGCAAGCTGACCCGACAAATGTAAAATTACTAAATGAATTGAAATTTTTAAGGAAACAAATCCAGGAAAAAACTAATGATGAAATACCAAGAGATCTGAAGCATACTAAGCAAAATTTCTTTGAAAACGCAAATAAAGTTGGAAAAGGACTAGCTAAAAAATTGAAAAAAGAAAAAGAAAGCAAAATTAGACATAATGGTAAAATTATTACTAGACAAGAGGAATTTATAGAGATCTTCAGAGAATATTATAGTAAACTATACGACACCAATGAAGACTTTAATGCTCAGCAAGCGAGTCTAGAAAGTTATTTAGAGACAAGGGAAATTCAAAAAATCTCTGAGGAACATAGAGATATATTAAATGCAAAGATTACAAAACAAGAGATTATTTCAGCCATTTCTCGTATGAAAAAATGAAAATCTCCAGGAATTGATGGATTTACAACTGACTTTTTAAAAAACTTTCCAACAGGAATTGCTCAACCCATTGTATGAGTTGTTTAATCTAATAAATAGTGAGGGAATTCTGCATACCTGGGAAATATCTAATATTGTACTAATACCTAAAGAGGGGAAAGATGTGACATTTGTGGAAAATTACAGACCGATTAGTTTACTTAATAATGATTATAAATTATACGCATCCATCTGGGCAAATAGATTAAAACAAATCTTACCATCGGTGATAGGGAAGGAACAAAATGGTTTTCTTCCCAGTCATTACATTAGGAATAATATAAGAGTAGTTTTGGATAGTCTTGAATTCTTTAATGTTAACAATGAAAGGAAGGGAGTAATACTCGCCATCGATACAGAAAAAGCTTTCGATCGGGTAAGGTGGGATTTTCTTATACAGGTGATCAAAAAAATGGAAATGGGTGTTAATTTTGCAAGTATGGTTGAACAAATATATAATCGGCAAAAAACTTATTTGATTATTAATGGCGAGAAATCCAGTGAATTCAATATAAAGAAAGGCACCAGACAAGGGTGCCCTCTTTCCCTGCTCTTATTTTTAACTGTAATAGAAATATTAATCTTGTCTGTTAAGTCAAATTTGAACATCAAAGGTATTAAAATAAAAAGCCAAGATATGAAAATAAGAGCTTTTGTGGACGACCTTGCGGTAATCCTTGAGGACCCAAATCAACATATTGAAGCTTTAATACATGAGTTAGATGAATTTGGGCGGTTCTCTGGACTAAAAATAAATAAAGAAAAAACAGTCATAACTAAGAACATGTCTATAGAGGAGAGAAACTGGTTAAAAGAGAAGTCTGGATATAGAGTGGAAAACAAAATCAAATATTTAGGGATTTAGATTGAGAATGACAACTTGAAATTATTTCATAACAACTACTTAACTACTTGGAAAGAAATCAAAGACAATTTAATGAGGTGGAATAATTTTAATCTCTCTTTATTGGGGAGAATAGCTGTATTTAAGATGCCAATTCTCCCAAAATTTCTGTATCTGTTTCTGAATTTACCAATAGAAATAAAAGATAAGATTTTTCAATAATTGGGACTCAGAAATTAGGAAATTCATATGGAAAGGACAAAAGCCAAGAATCAAATGGCAGGCATTGAAAGATAAAAAAGATAGAGGAGGATATTCACTACCCAACTTAACATTGTATTACTGGGCCGGATGTCTTATCTGGCTCCAAAATTGGATCAAGTTAGAAGACAGTGAACTCCTTAATTTGGAAGCTACACAAACTAGATTTGGCTGGCATGCATTTCTGGCTTACCAGAAAATTAAATGTAACGGGGATTTCGTGAATCATCCAATCAGAAAATCTTTACTAACTGTTTGGGAAAAAATTAAAATGAAATTTTATTTTGGGATACCAATTTGGATTTCGTCGCAAGAAGCCCTGTATGGTAGATGGGGAGATAAGCAGAAATGGATTACGTATAAGAATTTACTGAAGCTACATGGCAAAAGAGAAATGGTCATTAAGTCAAGAGAAGAATTAATTAGTGAAGGCTGCAACATTTCATGGTTTAATTATCTTCAGATAAAGCAAAGATATAACATGGATAAAAAGCTTACAGGTATTGATAATAAGCCAAATGTGTTAGACCAAATATTGGGACAACCGGAAAAAGGTAAAATCTCAAAACTATATAATTTGTTATTAGAAAGATTTATGGAGCAAGAAATAATAAAGGATTACATGATAAAATGGGCGAGGGATATAGGTTCGGAGATATCTCTAGATGAGTGGCAAAATGCATGGAGAAAAACAAACAAGTTTACCGTAGCACAAGAGCTTAAAGAAAATCATTTGAAAATCACAAACAGGTAGTATTACACACCATGGAGGCTCAAAAAAATGTATAACCTTGATCAAGGAGCTTGTTGGAGATGTAAAGAGGAGAAAGGAACAATGTATCATGTATGGTGGAAATGTGGGGAAATCCAGAGATTTTGGAGAGAGGTACATGAAACAATCCAACAGATATTTAAAATCAAATTTGTACTGAGCTCCAAACTATATTTGCTAAGCATGACAACAGTATTAAAGTCACAAGAGGAAAAAATGTTGTAGGATTCTGTTGTACTTAATCACTGCGGCGAGAATATTAATAGCAAAATTATGGAAATCGAAAGAGATTCCAAAATGGGAGGATTGGATGCAGAAAGTAAATGAATATAGGGAATTGGACAAGCTCTCCGTTCAGGTCAAAGATCAAAATAAAAAAGATAGAAAGGAAGGCTGGGATAAAGTTATAAGCGTGTGGGAAACGAAATGGAATGTTAATATAAAACTATTGGAGGTGTAATATGTATAATTAAATTTGAGATAACGAGCATGTTCTTTCTAAACTATTCAAATATCTTTTCCCGTTGTCATAGGTCTGAGACAACTTTAAGACTCTCTCAACAAAGCTTCTCTTCGATTTATTAGCCAAGATATTAGATAAAAGCTTAGTATGGTTTAAACAACGAACAATTATTTATAAAGGATAGGAATAGGGTAATAGGATTATATATATATATTTTCCCTTTTTCTTTTGCTTCTTTCTCAGCTCTTTATTTAAGAAGGGTTTTAGATTCCTATCCATTTACTTTGTTCTTTTTTTCTCCCACCGATATGGAGGGGGATGTTTAACCCATGATACGGCACTAGATTTTCATTAGTGTGGAATTTAATTATTCTATCTTTGCTTAAATTTGACGGATTAAGGAAGTCATAATGAAATATAAAGGGGATAAGACTTCATTCCTTTTCATCGAAGTTATTTCTTTTAAACTGTGATTGTATCGATTTTTGTAACATTGTACAATTTATAATAAAGAATATATTAAAAAATATTTGTGCCAATAAGCTCGTGGTACTTGGAAGCTGCCTTCTGGGGAAGGAGGAGAGAAACACAGAATGGTACAAGCACAGTATGATGCTTCACCAATACCATGTAAGATGATAGCCAATGTGTTTAAGTGGTAGGGAGCAAGCATTTCCAGGCACATAGTCCAACACTTACTTATCTGACCATGCAATACTGTCTTATATTGAGTTACTATGCTCCATACAGTTGGCTTAATGCTTTGAAAGTACCAAGACCCAATTTATTTTAATTCTTGTAACCTCGAATGCTTAACATGTTAATTGTTATGTTAAAAATGTAGCATGCAGATTAACCTTGCTAGCCTGTTTAATTCTACCTAAGCACATAGTCCTCTAAACCAGATTTGCATAACACTTTCACCAGAGATACACTTATTATTCATCAGTTTATAAAAATTAATCTAGAACAGATTTTATATTTGTATCAAAAATATGGTTTCAGAAGTATTAAATACAGAAATAGAAGGGATAATATTTACAAACCATGCATTAGTAAATTTTAATATCATAGTTAAAAAGAATTATACAAAAGAGAATAGATGGCGGTTGGACACCAGAATACATAATTATAAAGATATAGTGAATAATATTGAGAAAGAATGGCAAACTATTTGGGATATTAACAATAAAGTGGTATCTCAAGCAGCGTTATGGGGTACTATGAAAGCAGTTGCAAGCAAGATTTGTATAAGGGAATCTTGTAATATACAGAGATATCAGGGAGAGAGAAAAGTAAAATTAGAAATGGAAATTAAAAAATAGAGAATAAATATACAAAAGATAGATGTAAACAAACTTATATAGAATTAAAAGCAAAAAGAAATGAATTAGAGAAAATAGAAATAGATGAAGTCCAGAAAAAATTGATATATTTGCAGAGGGAGTTTTTTTAAAAATATAATAATAATAATTCTAAAATGTTAGTAAGGTCAGCACAAAAAAAGAAAGAGAGGAATAAGATTGGTGTAATAAAATATAAAACGGGGAAGATGTGTATGATGATGAAAGAAAAGATAAAGATATTTGAAGAATATTATAAAGAATTATATTCAGTAGGGAATAAGTCAATGGAACAAATTCAGGAATATATTGAGATACATTGGAAAATAAAAATAGAGGAGGATAAGGATATAATGGAACAAATGGTTTCGGAAAAAGGAATAAAAAAAGTGACAGATAAATTAAAAGTAGGGAAATCACCAGGGATGGATGGGTGGAACCAGAATATTATAAATCTTTTTAAAAGATTTTAATATCTAAAGTGGAAGTGCTATTTAACAAAATTTTAGATGAAGAAAGGATCCCACCATCATGCGATCATTGACTGATAATATTGATTCTGTAACCAGATAAAGATTTGACAGATCCAGGATCATATAGACCTGATAGCCTTTAGGGCTGAAGGGCGGGGTATAAATACCATTAATAATAATAATAATAATAATAATAATAATAATAATAATAATAATAATAAGTATACCCCTTATACAGTATATCAAGATGCTAAAATATCTTCAAAAAGATTATTGTAAGTTTATACATAAATATCTTCAAAAAGATTAATGTGGGTTTGTGCAAGGAAGACAAATGTCAAATTTAACAGGAAGAGTACTGAATAAAAGAATATTTGAAAAGAATAAACAAAAAAGAGAGGATAATGGCATTAGACATATATAAAGCTTTTGATTGTGTGGAATGGCCAGCATTAAAAATAATGTTAAAGAAATTAGGTATGGGGGGGGGGGATTCAGAGGATTGATGAACCAACTATATTCAAATTACACTGCAGTGGTAATGGTGAATGAAGGACTAACATAACAAATTCAAATTTTTAGATGTACCAGGCAAGGCTGCCCTCTGTCCCCAATTTTATTTCCAATGATCATTGAAATTTTTGAATTTTTTTTTTTTAGGAAGAATGACAATTTGGAGAGAATTGGAATTAGAAAATTGAATAAGGTAAGTTTGTTTGCTGATGATACCCTATTGACAGTTAAAGATACATTTAAAAATGTATAGAGTGAAAGAAAACCATTTAAATGGTTAATGTCAGGCTTACAGGTAAACCGGAATAAACTGGAGTTAATGCTGTTTAATTATACTAAAACAGAAGAACAGGATTTCTTAAAGGATAAAAAGATAGATATTAAATTAAAAGATGCAATTAGATATTTAGGAATAAACATTACAAAAAATAACAAAAACTGGAGGAACAAAATTATAATAAATTAAGAATATAAATTAAACATAAATTAGAAGATTATAAAAATATTAAATTATCGTGGTTTGGGAGAATTGCATTAGTAAAAATGAAAATTTTACCTAAAATATTTTTTTGTTCAGGATATTATCAGTACAAATATCAGAAGCAGAAATGAAAAATTGGCAAATATTAGTGAATAATTTTGTAATGGGAATAAAAAAGTGAGGATTAATAAAATATACTGGTACAGATCCCAAAAAGATGGAGGACTGGGTCTTCCAAATTTAAAATAGTATGATAACGCAAATCAATTGAGATATATATTAGCCAGAATTACAAAGAAGGGGAAATTAGATTGATTAGAGATGGAAACAATAGAAATAGAGAGAGAAAACAGAATATATATATATGACCTTACTACAAAAGAAATAAAAGAAATACAAACCCCCTTTTTAAAGAATATATTAAAGATTTGGGGGGGAAACACTCAAAGAAAAATCAATACCTGCTACCTCACCACTAATCCCAGTGGTAAAGATGGAAAATAGGAATGAGGCACATGTGCAACTGGAATGCAGGTTTGTCACCTTGTTAATGTGCATCTCTTACTGTTCATATTTCTTCCAAGTTGTATCTGTTACAGCATTCTGACAAAACTGGGCTTCATTGCTGTCAGCTCTTCAGAGCTAATATAGATAAAGAACCAGCTGAATCCTCTGCCACCTCAGAATTCACCAGAAAAACTGACTGTTAAAGACCCATTTACAGACACTAGTATTGGGGGTGGCAGTTGGTACTGTGGAAAGAGAGCAGCTTGAATGTAAAGGCACCAGGCTGCGAAAACCTGCAGTGCTGGCAGTTAGGAAACCTTGCTTATAGCCTTAGGTGTTGATGGAAATTATGGTGGCACATTATGGACTCATGACTGCTTTCTTCCTTAATGAGATCTGTAATTAGAGTTCATAGCAATACTGTCTTAGATGACATGTAAAGAGCTACAGCACTGAGATTTCCAAAATTTCATTTAGGAAATATTCATACATACTTTGATTGCCTATGACTAAATGGAGATTGGACTGAATGGCCCTTCTGATCTGTTCCTTGTGAAATTCCAAGATTCTATGACTTTATTTTTCTAACACAA
This sequence comes from Sceloporus undulatus, assembly GCF_019175285.1. Classification (NCBI taxonomy): domain Eukaryota; kingdom Metazoa; phylum Chordata; class Lepidosauria; order Squamata; family Phrynosomatidae; genus Sceloporus; species Sceloporus undulatus. Next base: position 299,080,620 of record NC_056522.1, on the reverse strand, counting down.
CCACACAGATAACAATCATAATGCATTTGCAATATTGTTTTGTCAGAAGAGATATTACTTCAATAATGTGTAATGATTTGTTATAACAAATAAGTCTTTTCCTAAAATAGACATATAGCGCACCCATGCCATATGCAGGTGCACTATATGCAGCTTTAACCTTATGTGGAAGGTTAAGCCATTGTAAAATGAATGGTGCATGCGCCACACCAAACACAAGAACTTTGGAACGCTCCCCCATTGAAAGTAATGGGGTTTGAGCTTACGCGTTTTCCCCCATATGCAAGGGGGTCTGAAATGGATCCCCGCTTATGGGGAGGGCCCACTGCATAAGAGTGTGACAATAATACCTAGTGGTAAACAGATGGAACTTTGTAGATGAATATGGACATAACATGACCATCAAATCAATACTCACTGACTGATATCCGGGTTAGCACAGTCAGGTAACAGAGCATCAGACTGAATATAACAGGAACTTTATTTAACTATGGCTGTCTGAAATCAGTTGGAGAAGTTATCAGCATTGCTAAAGCTGATGTGCAGTCTAGAACATATCAGGCATCTGTAAATCTCAGTGCTTGACTTTCTCTGCAGGATGCACTAAAATACTGACTAGAAAAGTCTTTATTATGGCCATTCTGACTTCCTTCAAGGGTAATGCACTATTGTTTTCTTTCTGCAGTTAGTGGAAGAAAATAATTTTGTAGTGACGTAAGAAATTTATAATGGATCAATTTTTCTACTTATCCAGCCTACTATTGCCTCCTCCAGAGGAGTTTGTAACTCTGAAGTCAGTGGAGTGGTTAATCTACTCTAGAGTTTAGTATGAACATTAAAGGGTCTATGAAAAATGTTGAAGTATATCCCCAAAATAGGTACAGCAGCTTGGATAGCTACTTCAAAATTTGTCTGGAGGGACATTCACACTACAAAAATAAACTGATGTGAAACTGGATTATTTCCTTAGCATGCACACTGGTCCCAAATGTACCTGGTGCACTTTTCAGGGGAGCAGCCAAAAAACCCACCTAACCCAGTGAAAATGAACCTGGGAATTTTTCTGAATTTCCCCAAAAGATCTTCACTGTCTCGCATCATGGCCAGTGTGAAAACCACATTTAGAATGCATTTGGATGGCAGTGTGAGTACTATTTTGAACACATTTGCATCATTGAGTCACGAAAAGGCCTGCCTTTTCACTCCCTCCCAGGCTAGATGAAGTCAGATGCCATGGAGGAAGGACTCTTCTTCTTCAGGCTAGCCCTGATGGAGTTGGGCCTGCCTTTTCACACCTTCCCAGGCCAGATGATGTCAGATGGCATGAGGGAGGGCTCTTAAGAGGGGTGTGTGCTGATGCCGACCTCCTGGAGTGGTGGGAGGAGGATCCTCTGCCTGGCTGAGGGGGTGCAGGGGCAAAGTATAGTTAACTCAGGGTGATGAGATGTCCCCACCCTGAGGACGGCAAAGAAGTGCAAAATGTAGTACATTCCAGAAAAATGTAGGACATGTCCAAAGACAAGTTAAAACACTCTGCTAAATTTATTCAGTCATGCTTTTTACTCCAAAATGGTGGACATTTTGAAATTCCTCTTGTGCAGAAGGGTTAAATGGAAGGCACATCCTGGAAAAGGAGGACTGAAAGCTAGGTTTCACAGGAAGGAACCATCAAAAACACCTCTGGATCTTCCTTTCCTAGGAGAGCCTGTCCAGGAATGCTGCCAACACACACACTCACATGGCTGATAAGAGCCTGCTTGGCAAAAGGTAAACACGCCGAGCTGCCAAGAAGCTGTTCCTCCAGCAACAATGCCAAATGAAGTCTGAAGAGAGTAAGCCACAAGTCCAAAGTTCAGGATTACAGAGAGCAATACTACCAGTCCACTCCGAGGTCAAGAATACCAGAGGGTTGGTCAGCGAGTCTTGTCTGAGGTCAAGGATTTCATGGCAGTCAAAGATCTAGGAGGCAAGGAGTCAGATCCAGCAGTGTTCACTTAATGAGTACAAATAGTCTCTGACAAGAGCGCTCAGTATCTGCCAGGTGTCTTACTGTATATCTAGCTCCCTTATCACAGCTGCTGAGTGGCTAATGAATGTTTCTCAGCAAGTATCTTGGAATGCCAAAGGCACACCCTTTCTAATCTCTTCTGGCTAAATGTAGGCACCTCAATCCTCTGCTGCTCTATGTCTCCCAAGTCTGTACTGGGGCAAGGCTGGGCTGCTGAACCCCAGGCTCCACTTGAGGAGATCCCAGAAAGATAGGGTCTGGCTGAGCCAAATCCATTGGTGCTGGGAGAGCAGAACTGGGGCCTGGCACAGCCTAAGGTTCCTCGTGTACCTGAGGAGCCGAATTCTCCTACGAGTCCTCTTAGTCTTCCTCATGGCTGGCCATGACAGAACCCTCTTGAGGAGATTGCCAGAAGCTGACAGGCAACTTGAAGGGGTATTCTCTCTCTCTCTCTCTCAATCTCTCTCTCTCTCTCACACACACACACACACACACACACACGCACGCACACACACAGGCACAGACACACACCTGTGTGTGTGTGAGAGAGAGAGAGAGAGCGCCCCTTCGAGTCGCCTGTCAACTTCTGGCAACCTCCTACATTTCAAGAGGGTACTCTTAGGACTTTTCCATATGGGGACCTATGTGCTTCCATCCCAAAAATGGTTAAAGTGGTGCCATCCCAGAAAAGCAAGCCCATTTGCTAATCGTTATCACACACAAGAGCACAACAAGGGATTAAAGGTTCATTACTTAGGGTCAGATTCTAATTTGGGTATCAAAAGGAGACAAACAAATCCCCATTGCCAGCGTAGAAATATCTTTTCTGCACATACTCCAAACTGTCATTTCCACAGGTGCCTCCCCCCCACATGCCCCAGAAAGGGAGGGGAAACTGGGGGGGGATCCTCTTTGCCCCAAAATCTGTGTCAGAGGAAGGCAGGATGAAGCTTCCCCTGGCAAACTCCATAAAACCACACACAAAAACACACGCACAAGAGAGAGAGAGCAAGGAGGGAGCTGGGTACATAAGCCTGCCTGATACCACAGAGATACCACTCCCAGATGCCCTCCTTTTTCAGGACATGTCCTACACCTCTTCTCTTGTCCAGGAGGAATGCCAAAAATGTCCTCTCTCTGCCTTCTCCCAGCAGCTGTGCCCTTCATTAGAGGCTCCAGTAGAAGAGCGAGGGGAATGTGTGTGTATCCCTTTAAGAAAAAGGCTTTCTCCCTGCAGCAAGGCATGCAGAGAAATATGGAAACAGGAGCCATCCAGAGGCTTGCTTTTCAGATCGCTGGAATTATACGAAGGGAGTGCATTCGCAAGCAAAATGGACATGTAAATATGGTAGTTTTGCAAATTTGCTCAATTCTTGATTCACCTCACATTCTCCCTGGATTCTGTCCAGATTGTGAGCAACATCCTGTGATAAGCAGTTGCAAAGTTGTCTCTAATACTCTGGATGATCCTGCATTGACTCCACTTTAAACTTCCAATTTTTCTCATGTGATAAAGTCCTTAGAAAAGGAAAACTCAGAGATGGTTTTGCTGGTTTCTTCCTCTGAAACTTAGGCTTCAGTACCTGGCATTCACTGGCAAACTACAATTGTCCCTTGAGTGGCAGGAGGAGGAGGAGCCTCTGCCTGGCTAAGGGTTGCCAGTGGGTATGGTGGCAAGGGAAGAGTGCTGGAGAGTGTGAGCAACCAAACCCGGACAGATGTGGTTTGCAAAAGATGTGGTTCCATAGTGTGAATAGCAAGCCTGGAATGCATGAGTGAGATGATTCACATTGTTCTGGTAAAAGAATATAATGAGTGGGAATGTCCCCTAAATGACATTAGAGTCACACACTTGGTCTGCTCTGGCTGTTGGTGGTTTTGTATTAAAGGTCTTCGTCATCAACTGTTGCCTAACTCTTTCAGCTGGGGAGACCAAACAAAAAAACTGGGGCTACCTGCATGTATTCTTCCATTAAGCTATGGCACTTTCTTATTTTCCAGGATCCAGGATAAATCTGATGTGTTTTGGGACGTAGTAAATCAGTGGATCATATGTCAAGAGTAGAATATGGTGTATTGTACAATTGTGGGTGTGAGATCCTGGTTTCTTATGTCTTCTGTTAAAGAATCAACAATAGCAGGACAGGAAAATATCTTTGTATAAGACCATGGAAACTTGCTTTGAGATTTCTTGCCAGTCAGATGAAATAATGGCGCTTTACAGACTGCCTGTTTGGGGCAGCCTGTAGGCACTGCTTTTCCTGCCAGATCAGGGCCTCAGCTTCCAGAGCGGCAGCCTCCGAGGCCCTGATCCGCCTTTTTCCAGGCCGCGGGGAAGCTTTCCCGCGGCCTGGAAAGGGGTGTCCTTGGGGCTTCATGCCCCAAGGACACCCAATGGCGTTGGGGAGGAGGAGAAAGGGGCCGCTCAGCCCCTTTCTCCCTTGCGTTGCTCACACAGCCATCTAAAGGCTGCGCCAGTGACGCAAATCGCGGAAGGAGCTCCGTTTCGGAGCTCCTTCTTGCACCGCAGAAAGGGCACTCTATGCGCCCTCGTGCGGCACGACGACGTCACGTCCGCGCCACCCCGTTTGGAGTCGGCGCATTCATGACGTCGTAATGGTGGCCCCTGTGTGGAACGGGCGCCACCATTTTGTATGTCCTGGGGACGTACTAGGGTTGCCTAACCCTAGTACGTCCCCAGGACGTACTTTACGCCCGTCTATAATGGGCCAATGTTATGCTGAAAAGGCCAGAGATACGACTTGATGCAAGGCAGTTTTCTCCAATCTTCTAACTAGCTAAATCCTTTACTGTCAGCAGAGTAATCCAAAGGTGTAAACCAGATATTTCTTTTCTTGTAGCCTTATATAATGCCAATGTTTATCATTTCAACTGGAGGCATTTTGAGATTTGAATTGTAATGGTTTACCTGATAGAAGATTATTTCACAAGGTTCATTTAATCTGTGTTGCAAAATGAGAACTCCCCTTTAATAAAGAATCATTATGTTTTGTGCCTGTCAATTAAATATGTATTTAGAATTCCTCTGTGGTACATATTTTCTTATGTGAGAGTGTATATGTAAAGCATTTAAAATATTTTCAGCCAATCTTTTTAAATAAAAAAAGCTCTGCCACATTCCTTCTCAAAGTATTATATTTGATGGATGCCTCTTTTGTGCCTGCAAAATGGAAAGTGTATTTCTCTTTGTCATTTTATTATTGTAATCTGTCACACTGCTAGAATCTAATACTAGAGAACTGTGGACCGTAACACTTTATATTTTGAATTGTAACTAGTGGGCTTCCTTTGCTTTAAAGTCAATTTCATCCTGGTGAAAGGTGTTACACAGACCTCCTGTGTCTCTATTTCCAAGGACATCAAGCATCATTTTCAACTGTGCTGACTGTCTTTTGTGAATCAGCCTTTCCTTCTTCCTTCTGAAAAAAATAATATTTTTGTCCCCAGACATCATCACCATTCCACTTAAAAATTAAAGTGTTCAGTTGAATACATGATATGGAGAGTTGCCTTGCAAAAGCTACTCAAAATACAAGAGCAATGGACCTTGTAAACCAGCCTCTTCACAAGGGGATTGAGCTTGTTTCTAGAAATACATTCTTCCCATCTGTGTTTAATATGAAGGCTAGTCTGTTTTTTCTAGGAAAAGAAAGGATCTGCTATTGCCAATCAATAGTTGTATAATTTGCACTGGGGTAAGGATTGTCCTTGAAGATAACTCACACAGGCGCGTTACAGACCGCCATAAGGGACATCCTCAGGACGTCCTAGGTTTAAAAAGGGGCGTCACTTCCTGAGGGCATACAAGATGGCGGTGCCCCATCTACATGGGGGCTGCCATGATGACGTTACGAACGTGCCGCCTCCAAACGAGGCGGCGCAGACATGACGCCGTCACTAATTGCAAATATGTATGCACTACACTGTAGTGGTAAAAAAAAACATTTGTGAGTTAAAACAAGGTGCATAGGGAATTCGTAATTTGTTTTAAACAAAGATTATAATTTCAGCAAGCTCCAAGTACTGTGATTGTTCTTTAAACCAAAGTGTGGGCTTACTGCATGCCTTTCTTGAACAGGAAATGCATGTTCTTTTGTTTTGTTTTGTTTTGTTTTTTGTTTGATTTTTTACTTCTTTTACTGTA
>NC_056522.1:299057706-299074437 GCF_019175285.1 Sceloporus undulatus | reverse complement strand
CCATCAGATTTTTCACACCAGCAAAGTGTGCAGAACAGGTTATATGGCGAATACAATTCCTTTTTTTAGAACATCTCCACTGATTACTGATCTGTTTCTGGACACAATTCCAAGTGCTAGTTATGAGCTATAAAGCATTATTCAGGTTTACATTTCCTGCAGGACTATATTCTGCAATGTAAGCCTGTTCATGTCTTGAGATCATCAATGAGCCTCTTCTCTCCATCTCACCACCCTCACAGCAATATCTGATGGGAACAGGAAGAGGGACATGTCCCGCTCCATCAGGCCTAGCCCAGAGTAAGGAGAGCCCTGCCTCCAGTCCATGTGCCATGACCCAGGCCTAAGAGGGAGTGAAGAACCACTGGACGTATTCCCCTTCCCCATTGCCATTCCCTTCTCGTCTTGTGTCATGTCTTTTTAGATTGTAAGTCTGAGGGCAGGGAAATGTCTAATTATCTAATTAATCTCTGTAAAATGCTATATAAATTTATGGCTTTATATAAAATAATAATAACAATAATAGTATTTTATTTGTACCTGTTTTTAACTCGGTAAACCTCCTTGCATCCCAGGCTGGTGGGGGGATAGGCATCATATAATCAAAAGGCTGTAGCAAAATTATTCATATGTATCAACCTGACATTATTCTATTCGTACATAACATTAATGCCTAAGCTTTTCTAAAGCTGCAGCCCTAAGCATATTAGTTGAAGGAAAACACTTCCAAGATTGAAATCATTGATGTGTAATTTAGGAATGGGGTGTTTGTTTGTTTTCCAAAGGGCAAAGAAATAATTGCATTATGGGCACATGTGTCTTGTAATCCCTGATTTAAGGTTCCAACAAAAGAACCAATTTTTTATCCTGTCAGTGAGAGAAAATAAATAAAGCTGTTGTTTAATGAATGCTTGGCAGGTGACAGGTGAAAGATGTTCTGTTTAAAAAAAGAGTAGCTATTTATTGATATTCAATTAAACGAAACAAAACAAGATGCTTTCCTGTGCAGAACAGTATTTCACAAGATCTATTGCCTCCAAATGTTTATACAAAATAAATCATAAACCTTGTTGAGCAGACCCAGCTGCCATGAAGAACTGTAAACCCAATGCATTCCTCGCAACCTAGGAGAGAAGAAGGTTAAAACCAAATGTGAGAAGGAAGGGCAGTTGGGGTGCCTTGGTTTATTTCAATTTCCATTCATAATTTATTTGAAAGGTCCAACCACATATTTTATGTGTCATGATACCATATATATTACTTATGTGAAGTCATATGTATTATGCATATTGAATAATAACTTTGGGGGAAAATAGTATTTAAAAAGCACCACATTTGTGTTTGTAAAGTAAACTTCATAACACAAGTATGGGATGAGTTCCCAACATCATCTCCATCGTGCACATTAGAGTATCCATGGGGAACGGCAGAACTCCTGCCATAATGTGATAAGTCCATGGCTAAAGCTAGATTCATGGTCTCCTTTCTACATACAGATGACTCCTGTGAAAACCTACACTGATTTACATTATCTGCTACATAACACTTTTTACACATATTCCACCACATATTTTCATTACTAAAAAAGAAATGCTTTCTTTGTCAAGGGCAACCATTTAAGAACTACACTACAGACAACAGCAACTCAGGCACAAACATTGCTAGAGAGAAAGTGAAAGAAAGAATCTGTCAGTGCATTCTCTTAAATCTGCATTTCCTTCATCTGCTAATGGATGCAGCAGTAGGCAAGCTGGCCCCTTCAGATGTTTGGACTACATCACACATCAACATTCATGAGTATGGCTATTGGACTCCAGCCATTCTGGCAATTATAGTCCAAAACATCTGGAGGGTACTAGTGTATCTCTTCCCTTAAGGCTGGATCATCATAAGGGAAACATCACACTACCATTCATAACACAAGTCTCAGGAGTACACAATTTCAGGACCAAATGAGAAACAATGTTAATTGTATGAATAAAGGAGGGATGCAATTCTTCACCAAATTTATTGTGAAAGGAAGCAATGAGTAATTTTAGCAATTTTATAATCTCTGTGAAAATGTACATTCAAAAACCAAACAGCTTTGAAAGTCTATTCAGGACTTATTCTGCACAAAATTTGTGTGTTATTGGTTTGCACAGAAAATAGCCTTTTCTGACCTGGAAATGGCATTTTATTTGTAGAAAAAGCTGTTTTCTGTCCAGAAAATGATGGCTTCTATGCAAAAGAAGCACATGCAAATTTTATGTAGACTATGGGGCAATACAGACTGGCACTTTGTGCCAGCCTGTAGGTAGAGCCACGGCACAGTGTTTGTATGTTGGATGCTGTGGCTTCACCCTCTTCACACCATGACACTGTGTGCCCTTCTAGACAGCATGTGCCATGATGGCGCAGCCCTGTCGCTGCATCTAGATAATGCAGCACCAAAAGAGCATCACAAAGCCACGCTGCCATGGCTATGATGCCCTTTCTGGCTCAGAAAAAGAACCTGCTGTTTGTGGGTTCTTTTTGCACTGGGTTGGGGGCATGGCATGTGGTTGCCATGTCCCCAACCCAGCACTTCTACAGGTGGCATACAGACATCCCTTATGGGCTATCTGTACAGCCCCTAAGTACTGATGAACAAAGATTCATGTCAGTCCAGGATTATTCCTATCAGTGTTTCTTGAAGCTCAAAAAACATTTTTAATTGTTTTAAAAAATAATTTCAAATATCATTTCCATCCCTAGAATACAGGCAAGCTTCATTTAAAGGGACAAAGGAGAGACCAAGCAAAAAATAGACCACAGACTTTCACTCTTGCCCACTCACACCATTTCTTCAGCATTTTAAATGGATGTTTCTGCCAAAAGTTAGGTGCTTGGGGAACAGTGGTATCACACACACACCCTTAGAGTGTCACCTGATGTGGTCCACACACTTTGCATACCCCTAGTGATGCCCCTGCTTGGGACATTCCCAATGAGCTCTGTTTCCACACTTTTTGTCCAGCTTCCAAAATTCCAAACCCAAACCAACCACTCCATGCCTTCTTTTGCTTGCTGTGCTATCAAACTATGGAAGAATTTGGTTGATTATATCATTTTTAATCATATATATGTGTTTACATTTTAACAGTATAACCAAGTTTGGATTTCAATAGTGTAACCATGCATGGTTCAGTAAAGACTCAGTCTTCTATGAACTAAAAAAACTGCTATAGACAAAGAAGCTCTGCTCACAGGTCCCCCTGCACAATGATCAAACTCAAGGAGTCTCTATTTTCACCATGGTCCTCTGCATTCATCTGGGTCCCCTGAGTTGTAACTCTGTGTGGCATTTTCAGGAAACAGAGTAGCTGCTATGAAAGAAGGAGATTGCTGGTAACTCAACTTCTACTATTCCAGTCCTCTGCACTTAAATCTGGATATAAGCCATAACATTTTAAATTAGAAATTTCAATGATGTGTTTGCAAATCATTTGTCAGTTTTTATTCTGAATAGATTTACATAGCCACCTCTTCTTATGTTACAGGTGAGCTAGAAGCTTTGGGATATAACTTAATGATTATAAATAACTGTATTAATAAATTGCTTAAAATTAAAACTTATACATTGTCCACTATGATAAGGACATCCCTATTCTTTTGTGAACAAAAGGTTGAAACTATCTATTCAGCAGTAAGAAAATTGAAACCAGCACTTCACTATAACTCAGGACAAAGAAGCTGCTCTCTTCTGGTTTGTTGACAGACAAACCTGGAAGCTGGAGAGAGGAACTTCTTTACAGCTAGTAAAATGCATAAATGTTAAATAAGGTGATACATTTGTAGCAGAGATAATGCCAAAATTAAAAATTACATGGTTTTATGGTATACCAATTTGTTCAGCTGATAATGTTCAGCTGTATAATAAATTAAGTAACAACAACACAGAAGTTCTTCTCTAACACAGTATATTAAATTAGATTCTTTGAGTGTGCAGTTATCATTGAACAGGTGTCCAACAGAGAAAACATTGGCTTTAGAATTACAACCCTTTTCAGAACCATAATCCACAGATTCTCCTCATGCTTGATAAGGGAGTGGACCACACTAAGTATAACTGAGCCTCTGAGAGCATAGCTACATATTAAAACTAGGGTTCCTGGCTTTCAGGGTATGGTACTGAATCTCAACTGATATTGCTACTTTGCAAAGAACATGTGTGTACATTTTTCCTTATTCCTTGGCCTTTTATATTTGAATGGCATAGCATTGTACAACTGTGGTTGATGTTTAATGTTATTAATGTTATTAATGTCTAGACTTTAGGAAAGCTGAATTCAATAAATTTAGAGAAATACTGAGGGTGATCCTGTGGTCAGGAATAATAAAAGAGAAGGGAGTTCAGGATAGATGGGAGTATCTCAAAAGAGAGATACTGAAGGCACAAATACAAACAGCTTCAATGAGGAGAAAAAATGAGAGGTGTCTCAAGAAACCAGGAGAGATGAGTGAAGAACTTTCAAGTGAACCAAGTTTTAAACAGGGTATGTATAAGAAATTGAAAAGGGGAGAAATCAATTATCATCCAGTTAGTCTGACATCAATACCAGGAAAGATTCTAGAGCAAATAATTAAACAGAAAGTCTGTGAACATTTAAAAAGGAATGCCATAATCACAAAAAGTCAACATGGGTTTGTGAGAAAGAAGTCATGCCAGACTAATCTGATCTCTCCTCCCCCCCCCCCCTTTTTTTTTATTTTTTTATTTTTTGTATTAAAGTTGTATTTCATCAAGTTTTGTCTATTTTGGAATTCAACAATCTGAGCAATAGTATCCGGTAAAGAAACATCTCATTTAACTTGTAAAGCATTGTTTATTGGAGAGTAATATTTTGTAATACTTGCCAAAAACAGTCCAAGTTTTGCATATTCTGAAAAGGATTCTGCAGCTGCTGTAATTTCAGACAAAGTTGTCATAAGTCCATTAATAGGATGATTTAAATATTGAGGATGATGCAATTGGTGTTAACAAGTTTGATCATGAGACCTATTTGATTAGAAGTACTTGGAGAATTAAATACTTTCTGTAATTTCCCCCCCCCCCTTTATTTATTTATTTGTTTGTTTATTGCATTAGTTAAACCTTGAATATGGTAAGCAATGCTGGGATCTACAGACCAGCAAATATAAACTGCTGCTTTCTCTGCATTTTCATCAAACTGTTGTTGATGTTTTCCTGCTTTTGTGGGTCTCTGCCCATTTATTGTTTTAAATAGTCCCATTGTAGTCTGGTACATTTGCATTTCTCATGACCACATTTTATAATTTGTTCCAGTTAACATTTCAGTAATAACTGTGGGATTAGGATTAGCAGAAGCCATTCTCTATTGTTTGAGTAAAAAATAATTTCTTGTAGTAAGTATCTTTAGGAGAAGCATTTTAAAAATAATCTGGAACCTCTTCTGAGACCTCACTGGGTCTAGACTAGAACCTGTTCTGGACCCATAACTCAAAAATTGTGGGGAGCAATATTAGTTTCCCAAAGTGTTGCTCTTTTTAAAGGGAAACAAAAATAAGCAGATTTGAAAGTTAAATTTATTAGAGTTCAGCTTTCATCAGCAGAACAATGAAAGTGTTGGTCAGACTATTATTTTAAATCTGCCTTCCTAAAAATAAAGACTAATACAAAGAATAACAAACATTTTGTGGTTTAAAAAACAAACAATAAAACTTTAATTAATAATATAATGGCTTTAATAAATATATAAATAAAATAACTAAAACCTAATCTAGCTGGTGATGGTTTGGGTAAGGAGAAATAAATCTCACCATTTTTTAAGATAGCAGGAAGATTATTATTATTATTATTATTATTATGCTTTATTTATATAGCACTGCAGATTTGCATAGCACTGTACAATCAATAAAATAGATAAGAGTAAACCTGTCCAAGGGATACAATCTAAGAAATAATAGCATAATACATATAAATAATACATAACAATACAGGAAAGGGTTCAATAAAACAGACAACAAATTAAAAATGTCAAACAGCAAATAATAGTCACGCAATGCCTGGCAACACTTCTCTGAACAGGATGGTCTTTAACTCAGTTTTGAAACTGGTTAAAGAAGTGATGACGTGCTGGCCAATTGGCCGTAATAAAGTTGTTGTTGTTGTTATTATTATTATTATTATTATTATTAAAGAAGTGATGACCCATGTTTGTGGGGGAATGAGGTTCTAGGAGTGAGGGGCAGCAAGTGAAAAGGAATGAATCCAGGATGGGGCAGAGAAAATCCTAGGTTGAGACAGCAGACCTTGACTACCAGAACGGAGGACCCGTGCGGGTAGGTGAGGAGAAAGAAGGTCTGATAAATAAAGAAGGGGCTTTAAAAGTCAGCAACAGAAGCTTATACTGAATTTGGAAGGGGAGCCAGTGAAGAGATGATAATAAAGGAAAGATATGGTCGGAGTGGTGGGTGGTAGTAATAATGCATGCAGCTGAATGCTGGACAGAAATTAAAGGACGGAGGTGAGAGAGAGGAAGCCCTGCCAGAAGGAGGTTACAATAGTCTAATTGTGAGATGACCAGAGCGTGGACCAGAGTCTTGGCAGTAGAGACCAAAAAAAATGGATGGATTTTAACAATATTGTAGAGAAAGAATGTACAGGCCTTGGCTGTGGCCTGGATCTGGAAGATACACAACAGAGAAGAATCAAAAATGAAACCAAGTGTGGGCTTCCTGGATTGGTCGAATAGAGATGTCGTTAACAGAAACAGAAAAGGAGTATTGGAGGGAGGGCTTAGGTGGAAAGACAAGAAGCTCCATCTTGCACATGCTGAGCTTCAAACGCTGATGGTGCATCCACTGAGAGATAGCTGTAAGACAAGATGAAACTTGCTGTTCAAGACCCGGAGAAAGGTCAGGAGTGGAAAGATACAGCTGAGTGCCATCGGCGTATATATGACAGGAAAAACCAAAAGAGCTGATAAATTTTCCTAGGGACAATGTGTAGAAAGAAAACGAAAGAGGACCCAAAACAGAGCCCTGAGGAACTCCAACAGATAAGGGAACAGAGACCACCTGTGACCACTGCAAAAAATCTATCTGATAAATAAGATCTAAACCAGTCAAGAACAGAGTCCGAGAACCTGAGGTCAGAACGTATGTCAACTAGAAGATGGGACAAGAAGTCACTGCTTACTGACTGCATTTACTAGCAGTTTAGAATCTTGAGAGAGAGAGCTGTTAAACTGCCTTCAAGACTGAGTGACAGGAGCCACATGATAGATTGAATAAGAGAGGGAGAGGGTGTCTCTATCTATGTAATGAGAGAAAGGAGAATGCAATGCATAAATTTTCCAACAATTACTTATTATATAGCTGTTTGCTGAGATTTTAAAAAGCACTAATAACAGTTATCTCTCAGCAACTAAATCATGGTCTACTTAAATCATGCTGTTCACTTCCCAGACACTTTCAAATATCATTCTGGGTCATTCCTCAACAGAAGAAAACTGTTACTTCATATAACCAGAACCTATATTACTGAAACCATACCAGCTTTGTGCACTTCCTGGCGACAGACTTTGACCACTCTAAGGCTTGGTTTTTGAGAAATGCCAAAGCTCAGATTTTGTTAGAAGACCTGCTCTTTAAGTTTGGAGAATTTTCTGCTAATGCTAGAAGCTGGTAGGGCCTACAACTGGGCAATGTGAGGCAGCTTCCTTAAATGGTGAATATTTAATTTATATCAGAGAGCATCTGCAGCTCCCTTATTCCATTGCTCCTGAGTCAAATCCTCTTGACTTTTGACTTTCGACCATGCTGGGAGGAGACTGCAAAAAAGTAATCTCTAAGCCCTGTGATTCTCCTCAGTCAGCGCTACAACAGCAGAACTTCGGGATTTACTTGGTTTTAAAATAATTTCTCCCTGTTACTGCTACTCAGCGGTGTCCCTGCACCTGGTGTTACCCAGTGTGGAGACAGGGCTACTGGGAAGAAGCTTGTCATGAGGAAACGGATGGGATGGCATGTGGGGATGGAGCACACAGACAGCATGGGGTGACAGAGCATGCATGGATTGCATGGGAGGAGGGAATGCACTCAGCCTCCCTTAGTGCTACCCTGTCCTTCTCCTCATGAGGAAAAGGATGGGATGGCATGGGGGGGGAGGCCTAACCCGGTGTCACCCCTTTCCTGGGTTGCCTTCTGTTGTGGACTGCACCATCACACACCCCTAGAAATTGCTAGGGGTGCCATTACTGGCCTCCATCCAGGAGCCCTGATGGCGCAAAGATTGAATGCCTGTACTGCAGCCACTCACTCAAAACCATAAGGTTGCGAGTCAATTACCAGTGAAAGGGCTCAAGCTTGACTCAGGCTTGCATCCTTCCAAGGTCGCTAAAATGAATACCCAGATTGTTGGGGACAATTAGCTTACAGTTGTAAACTGCTTGCACACTGTTATTTCAATATGAAGCAGAATATGAATGAAGCTGTTTGTATATAAATGAAGCTGTTTGTTTTTGTTTTTGTTTTGTAATGCCATTGCTGTGATTATTCAAATTACTCACATATCAGAGATGAAAACTGCAAACCAGAACACACATGGCCAAGCAAATCAGTGATGTTGAGGTGGCAGATTTTATTAATGAGCAAAACCAGACAAGCTAGAAGTCACAACAGCAGTTTGCTTTTGTGTGAACCTACAGGGAAGGGTAAAATTCTTTGCCTCTCCCTCTTGCTGAGATAATTGAGTACAAGAATTTTCCCTTTTGAAATCAGTTTGCAGTAAATGAAGAAAGATGAGACCAAAGGCAGAAGAGGAAGGAAAAGAAAGAAACTGGGATATTTTAAAGCAGCTGAATATATGGAATGACAGAGTATTAATCAGTATTCTCCCCACAAAATTAGAACAGGTGAAAAATATATAGTTGTTTCACTTCTTGTTACTTTTTGGATACTTTCCATTGCCCTTGTATGCAAAAACAAAATAAAACAAAACCCTGTAGAAGTGATCAGAAAATGGAATAAAGTTTGGAAAAAAAACCTTTCAAAAATGTGTTTAAAATCTTGTAAAAGTAACTTCTGGAGTAAATAGAAATGGTTGTTCTTGCTCATTACACCACTGTGTAAATATGACTTTGGGGCAGTACAGATGAGCGGCTAAAAGCTGCCCCTGTAAGCCCTGCGTCTGTCCTGCAGCATCCGCATGCTACAGCACAGATGCTCCATCCAAAAGGAGCCGCTCTAGGCGGCTCCTTTTTTCCACCATCATAAGGGCTGCAAAGTAGTCCTATGACCCCTCTTCCACCCAGAGGCATGTGGGCGCTCAGGCGCCCTTACTTCACGAGGCTGCACCTTGTGTGGACGGGGCTGCAGCCTTATGATGTAATGGCACTGCTATTAGGGCTCGGTGCATATGGATGCTACGCTTTATCAAGCCCTAATATCAGTGCAAATGGCCTGTCTGTACTGGGCCTTTGTTACATTCTCATTGTTCCCAAAAAGTATTTTCATGTAATGATGGGCTTGTCCTCATGGGCTTAAAAAATGGCTTCATTCCATTTCAGAACTCACCTGGGCAGACAACACACAAGGCTGAAACAGCAGGAAACCAGAACCAAGCTGCGTTCCAACGTTCAACTCCAGAGCAAAATAAGTCCTTAACTGCTTCAGTTCAAGAGAGAAAGAGCAAACCATCACACCAGCATCTGGTGCAGAGGCAGGGGGAGAGGCCAGGTGGCCACCACCACCATTGTTGGTCATAATTTTTTATTGCCTGCCTACAAATTGATCGCACAAGCACCCAAGTGGTCAATGGCACTATTGACCCATTGCACAGTGAAATGAAGTGAAATGATGATGAACACTTCAGATTATGAACAATTTAATGTATTTGATTTTTAAAAAATTAACAAACTGATTGGTCCAATAGGGGCGATGGATGGAATTGAGAAAGGGGTATATAAGGAGGGGCATGATTGTGCTGTGCCAGTGTGTCATTTGTGCACATACATTTGCAGCAGAAGAGAAAAAATAAGGGTACAATGCAGCTTGTCACCATGATTGCTCCATTATGGCAGGTCCGTCCTTGCAGAAGGAGGGGGCAGTTCAGACTGTACATCAATTGTCAGCACCAAGTGGCAGCCCATTGTGGCAGCCATCACTGCGGCCAGTGCATTCTCCTTGTGAATTGGGAAATCCGAGGTGTGAGCCAGCTTTTCCTCTCCATCTGCTTTCAGCCAATGCTATTTGCAATGCTTTACTTCCAAGTTTTCCACAGCAATGAGAGAAAGTTTGTTTCTGGCCTAGTCTGAATGGCTTTCCAACCTGAAACACCTTCTCTCAGCATGTGACAGCACTGTAAGACTTGACAACATTCTGTAAGTTTTGACAACATTCTGATGTGTTTGACCACATTCCTAGTTTTTATATGTGAAATGTTGGAACCTATGAGATAGAGATGTGACAGTGTTCCTGTGAACTGCTGGAGACAAGGGAGACAAGGGCAAGCCATGGATCCAAGTTAATATCTCTTTGCTTATGTGATATATTAGTATTAATACTGCTGCTATGTATCATATGTTGGAGGGGACAGTGCAGGGGATGTGCAGCTGCTAAGAGCTGAGGGCAGTATTGACCATCATAGGACATTGGGTGGCTGCCCCCAAAACCTTCCACTCTCAATAATTACACACACACCCCGGTGATTTCCCCCCCCCCTGAAAAAACACTCTGCAGAGGATTTTGCCTCTCTCCCTTAACTATGGGTCTTTTAAACCAGGAACTGGTTTTTTAAAGCAGGAGTTGTACAAAAAAAAAAAAAAAAGATGTTCCATATAGGGTGGTTTTAAAAAAAATGAATAAAAGCATTTTAAAAAAATTACTTCACTGGTGTTGTAGTCCCTCAGAATGGCAATGGACTTACAGCTGGCCCAAAGGCTCAATTTTGCCCATCCGCAGGTAGTGAATAGATGAGACAGTGGGTAAATAGGAGCAAGGTTGTGGAGGACAAAGGTGCATGTAGTGTACACTGCCCTGTGTTGCATAAGAGCCTAATACCGTGAGGCTCTGAAGAGATCATTACCATTTCATCAGTGCTACAGTAAGAGTCCATTTCTAGTCTGGTCAGCTTCTGTAAATCTATAAAGATTCTGTAAGCCTTGACAACATTACAATGTGCTTGACCACATGTTTCCCAGTTTTTATATGTGAAATGTTGGAACCTATGAGATAGAGATGAACATGGAGTAATCAGGAAAGTGGAGAGGAAGCAAAAAAAGCTAATAAATCAGGCCAGCCCACTGAGTGCTTTAAATCTGTCCTCATAATGAATTTAAGTTGTGGGATAAATTAGGTTGCTTGAACCAAACTGAGATCCAGAGTGGTCCAACTGCCTCATTTTCCTTGATCTGTGAAAGTGTTTGTCAACTTGGCAGAAGAAATGGTGTTGCAACTCCTCCTACAGAGTATTCTAATTAACCATTTTCCTAACAACCTATCTCATTTAACTTTTTTTTCTTTCTGTCATAATATGAAGCAACATTGAATGTGTCTGTATTATGGTTTAAGTCAAAAGCCAAGTTAATTATGCTAAATTGCACTGAGCAGAGCTCAGTTTCATCACTAACATGTCAAGTACATCAATCAGATATGACTTTCCAAAAATATGTATCCTGATCCCAGTTATCTTGTAATTATCTCTATTTTTCAAAAACCACAATTATGCACTGAAGAAATTATAAAACATGAGAGTGGGTAATGAGATCTTGTCATTGATGGGAAATTATCTTCGTTTAGCCGTTTACTCCAATTTAGCTTGCAAACACCTCATTTTGAGTGTACTACATAGGTTAAAGGACATGGCATAATTTATAAAACAACGTACCATTTGTTTTCTGTCATTGCTATGATATTTGTGTGCAGAACTCTGTTTTGCTGTTCCATATAAATGTATAAATAAAACACACACACATTATTCAGACAAGTCCAGAGAGTAGAAGAATAACTTATTCAAACTTGCTAACAATGTGAGGTTCAGGCAAGTGGTAGTCACTGTTGCTGCTCAATAATTTAGGGTAGTAGTTTTTAACTTTTTCTTCACTATGGACCCCCTTTGAATATCTTTTGTTGCCATGAACTACCAAGACTTGACTCAAGATTTAAAATCCTATAGGTTCATCAAATATTTATTTAAAGTTTCTCATCGAGGGTCTTCAGATTTGTGGAGAAGGGACAAATAAGTAAATGCACATACTCCTATTATACTATTTGCACTGGAATGGTGCTATACAAAAGAGTAATGATTAACAACAACAACAACAGCAACAACATACAAGAACACTGAAACATGGCCTAATATTATTTGTTAATTTTAATTAATTGATTGATTAATTAATGAGTTGAACCTCTCTCTGTGTGTAAACTAACTTTAAAAAAAGAAAAAAGAATACCTTTGATTGATCATTTCAAGGGGAAACAACTATCTAGGAGTCTTGATCCAATTTTTCCCAGTCATTTCATGGGAGGGTCAGCCTGCTCAACCAGAGGTGGGGGGGGGGCTTGACCCCCTGTTCCAGAGTTCAAATATGCTGACTTGATTCAACATGAGATTTCTAATTGCAAAACAAATTTAAAGCATAACAAGCACAGAGAAGCTTGCTCTGGCAGCACATGAGTACCCACTTGGAACTGCATCTGTTTTGGGAACTTCCAAAAAGCAATTAAGAGACAGGCTTGATATAGCCACAAGGTTGAAATGTTATAACAAGCTCTCCTAGAGATCTTTTACACTACACAGTTAAAGTAATTTGATCCTACTTTAAATGCCATGGCAACATTCTATAGAAAGCTGGAGTCTGTAGTTTAGAGGGAGGTATTTAGAATTCATAGACACACCAAACTACAAATAATAATAATAATAATAATAATAATAGTAGTAGTAATATAACATTTATTTATGTTTCCCTGCCTCTCGCGGTGGATCGAAGCGGGATTACAGACTAAATAAAAGCACAAGTGTTTACATAAAATTCAATTAAAAGTAGCTAAAAACAATAAAATATCCAACATCCGACAATAACAATAGCATCAACAAACAGGCAGGGATCATACACAGACAGGGGCATATCATTCATATCATATCAGGGGGGGATTCATATCAGGTGGGGTATGCTCGGCTAAAAAGCTCGGTTTTAACTGCTTTTCTAAATGTTTCTAACAAAGCCACCGAGCGGATCTCCTCAGGCAGACTGTTCCAGAGTCTTGGAGCCGTTGCTGAAAATGCTCTTTGTGAAGTAGCAACATACTTAGAGGTTGCTATCTCCAATAGGTTCTTACCCGATGTTCTAAGAGTGCGGGGCGGATTATATAGGGAGATGCGGTCCTGTAAGTAACTCGGGCCCAAGCCATGTAGGGCTTTATAGGTAATAACCAACACCTTGTACTGTGACCGGAAGCAAATAGGGAGCCAGTGAAGGTCTTTTAAGATAGGTGTAATATGGTCGAACCTTGATGAATCGTTGACCAATCTGGCTGCCATATTTTGTACTAACTGAAGCTTCTGAGTTTGGTACAAGGGTAGCCCCATGTAAAGCACATTACAGAAATCTAGATGAGAGGTTACTAGAGCGTGTACCACCGTTTCAAGGTCCCTTCTGTCTAGGTAGGGTCACAGTTGGCGTATCAACCGAAGTTGATAGCAAGCACTCCTGGCCGTCGCATCTACCTGAGATGTCAATTGCAGGGACGAGTCCAGAAGTACTCCTAAACTGCGAACTTCGTCGTTCAGGGGAAGTGTGACCCTGTCCAGGACAGGTTGGCAAATTTCCTTCCTTAGACCTGAGGAACCTATCACAAGTACTTCCATTTTCTCTGGATTCAGTCTGAGTTTGTTTTCCCTCATCCAGCCCATTACCGACTCCAGGCAGGCATTCAGAGGAGAGATGCCAACCTTAGTCCCTATATCAGTCGGAGACATAGAGAAACATATTTGGGTGTCATCAGCGTACTGATAACACCGCGCCCCATGTCTCTGGATGATCTCTCCCAGCGGTTTCATGTAAACATTGAATAGCATGGGCGACAGAATAGCTCCTTGAGGGACACCAGATGTCAGTTCCCTCTTAGAGGAGCAAGTGTCCCCCAGCTTCACCATCTGGAATCTGCCTGAGAGGTAGGATTGGAACCACTGGAGCGCAGTGCCCCCAATACCCAGCTCCCTCAGGTGCTCCAGAAGGATACCATGGTCAATGGTATCGAAAGCCACTGAGATGTCCAAGAGCACCAACAAGGCCACACTTCCCCTGTCGATGCCCAGATGGAGATCATCGACTAAGGAGATCATGGCAGTCTCAACTCCACATGCCACCCTGAAGCTGGATTGAAATGGGTCCAGATAATCAGTTTCATCCAAGACAGCTTGGAGCTGGAAGGCGACTGCTCTCTCGATCACCTTGCCCAAGAATGGCAGCAGGGAAACCGGTCTATAATTATTTCTCACCAGGGGGTCCAGGGAGGTTTTTTTCAGCAGCGGTTTAACCACTGCTAATTTCAGTTTAGATGGAAATTTTCCCTCCCGGACTGATGCATTGATTATGAATCGTAACAATGTAGTTACGGCATCTCCTCCCTGGGTGGTCAACTAAGAAGGGCAGGGATCGAGAGTGCACGTCGTCTTCTTTACACATCCAAGGAGCTTGTCCACTTCATCAGTATTTACAAACTCAAAGTGATTCCACAGGACACAGTCATGGCAGTTATCCAATTGCTATAATCATGTGAAAGGGCTCTCAGATTCACTCCTTGGTATATCCAGAGAAGATTGAAAAAGAACTCTGTGTGGAACACATGACATCAACTGCAGAATAGAGTAGATGAGGGATGGAGGACCTGTCCATAGTCCCAGCCACTATGGCCAAGGTCAAAGAGTTATTGATGGAATCTATTCCCAAATTTTGGGATTTCAAACTTTCCACACTTCCAGTGTAGTAAATATTGGTTTATATGGGTTGTTGACCTGAGTGTGACTAAAGTAGATGCATATGTTTCCAACAAGGTCACTGGAACAGCCTTTCCCTACAGGTGCCCTCCAAAGCCAGAATTTAATATGGACAAAAATGCTAGCTGGCCAGAGATTCTGGGAGTTGCAGTCCCTAAAAGTAATTTTTTCACACTCTATCCTGAGCACCCTTCGGCACAGAAAAATGGAAGTCCAGTGAAGCCCACCTCCAAGTTCAAGTCCCCCCTTAAACACCCCCCTTAAGAAGGGGGAAGAGAGGGGAAAGGACAGAGGTGGGTTCATAGCCACAAAAACTCATGGAGAAATAAAAACCAGTTAATCTTAAAGGTGCTCCCATTTTCCCCCTCCCTGTCAGAATCTACAGCATTCTTTGTGCATAGAATCTGCCATGAGTGCCTATGCTGATTTTGGTGTGTTTTATATTGCTGAGGATGATGGGAGATGCTTAGACTGAGGCCTATTGGGTGGTCAATGGTAAAGTAGGGGTTAATGTTCTTAGTAACTGTGTTAGCTGCTGAGAAGAGCTTGTAGAATGCTTGTACAAGAGCTTGTAGAGATCTAAAGATGTTCAGGCAAGAGATGGGGGAAAACCACTAGACATTGTTATGAGTAGAATAAATAATGCACACCAAATACAGGAGGTGGAGTTAATTAATATGAATGCTTTTATTAGGTGGCGATGCATGTGGAACATTAGATCTGACCTAGACATACTACTGATGTCTTCTGTTTCTGATGTCTGCAATAAAGAGCTGAAATGTGGCGTCCCTCAGGGCGTCATTCTGTCTCCAATGTTATTTAACATCTATATGAAGCCACTGGGAGAAATCATCTGTAGACATGGAGCGGGGTGTTATCAGTGTGCTGATGACACCCAAATATACTTCTCCATGTCTCGGTCATCAGCAACGATGACAGATGGCATTTCTCCCCTCACCTGTTATGAAGTTGCATGGTTTGTGGAGATAATTGCCTAGATCAGGGGTAGGCAACCTTTTTGAGCCGGGGGCCGGGTTGCTGTCCCTCA
Source organism: Sceloporus undulatus (assembly GCF_019175285.1). Taxonomy (NCBI): domain Eukaryota; kingdom Metazoa; phylum Chordata; class Lepidosauria; order Squamata; family Phrynosomatidae; genus Sceloporus; species Sceloporus undulatus. The sequence goes on along the minus strand of NC_056522.1, from coordinate 299,058,406 downwards.
GACAACTGGGGGGCCGAAGCCAAAAAATAAATAATTAAATAATTTTTTTAAAAAAATTAAATATATAAATAAAAAAGGACAAATGTAGGACAAAATTTTCAAATGGAAGACACTTTTTTTAAAAAAATGGAGGACATGCAAAAAAATTTGCTGATTTTTTAAAAAATGTTAATATACATGCATGTTTCTGAGGCTTCTATAGACAATTGCCCCCCAAAGGCCTCGGCGGCAATCAGTGGCAGGACCGGGCTGGGGCCGGTCCCAACGCCTCGCCGGGCCACATCCGGCCCACGGGCCGCAGGTTGCCTACCCCTGGCCTAGATGAAGGAAGATAGGTTGGACGGAAACCTATAATACAATAGCTATATTTTAAAAAATTGGAAAGTATAGTTTAATGAGTTTACTGACTTGCATCCCCTTCCATGAAGTAATACACAATACTGAGAATAAATCTGTCAGTGTAAACTATCCCACATAGTGCTCCAGAGGTGAGAGGGGGGGTTTCATGGCAACATTTAGTTTATGAGGTTGTGAGTTCAAGACCAGAAAAAGGGCCCAAGCTTGACTCAGGCTTGCATCCTTCCGAGGTCGCTAAAATGAGTACCCAGACTGTTGGGGGCAAATTAGCTTACTTGCTAATTAGCTTACTTGCTGTTCACCGCTATGATCTTTGGAATAGCGGTATATAAATAAAACAAAT
>NC_056522.1:299045982-299057696 GCF_019175285.1 Sceloporus undulatus | reverse complement strand
TATTATTATTATTATTATTATTATTATTATTATTATTATTATTATTATTACGACCCCTACACAAAGTGTTGGTCATCACCTTTAAAACCCTACATGGCTTGGGCCCAAGTTACTTGAGGGAACGTCTCTCCCTACACAATCCGCCCCACACCCTCAGAACAACTGGAAGCTCCTACTTGAACACCCCAGAGTGAGATTAACAGCCACTCACCAAAGAGAGTTTACTGCTATGGCTCCTACGTATTGGAATAACCTCCCAGAAGAGATTCGCCTCATTCCCACCCTGGACACCTTTAAGAAGGCGCTGAAAACCTATCTCTTCCAGCAAGCATACCCTCCTGACCATCTGTAGAAAAAATCACCCCAAATATATATCTACCGCAGGACGTTCTCTTTTTTAAATTGTATTGTGATTTGCGTGTTTTTAAGAGATGTGTTATTATATGAGCTGATTTTATCTAATTGTAATTGTGATGTATTGTGAATTGATACTGACTCTAATCCCGCCTCGATCCATAGGGAGAGGCGGGAAAATATAAATAAAATTATTATTATTATTATTATTATTATTATTATTATTACATTTCAACAGAAAAAAAGACATGGTGTTCCTTCCCAGTGATCAGTGATAACAGTAGATTTCTCCCACACCACTTTTAGGGCAATTTCCCTTCAGTAGTGGAAATGTTTCTCCAACATTTCATAGATGAAAATTGAGAAATGACCAAACAACATCAGTATGTGGTCAATGTGGCAAAAGTTGTTAATGAGGGTGAACAGACAAGCTTTTGCTTTTGCTTGAGCCTACTGTGAAGAGCAAGGTTCTATCCCTTTTTCTCCTCTAACCTTAGTGGGTCAATTGAATGAAAACTACTTTTTGCACTTTCAGCTTGGTTTGTAGCAATTGAAGTAAGCTGAAGATGGGAGGGTGCAGAAAGAGGAGAGAAAAACTGGGGCATTTTAAAAGCAGCTGGAAAAAGTGTAGCCCCATTCTGAAAAGCTATGTTTAAAAATGAGCAGAATTATAACCACTCTAGTATATGTTCATAGCCTGAGTTTTCTCTTCTACTAATTTTACTCATCTTCCTTCCAAATAGAATTAAAATCACCACATCATTTATATGGTGTCTCAGTAGACAACCATCCAAATAATTTCATTGATCAAAACTGATTAGGTTCATTCATGGAGCCGCATCATGTTTTATGTCTTCTTATCATTCATGTAAAGAAGTCATGCTTCTACAATTTCATAGGACAGTCATAAGCAAAATGCATATCTGCCATGTTTATGGACCACTATTCTTTTAGTTTTTAGACAACAGGTAGTGTTCATATTCAGAGAATAGAACTATTTCAATCAAAAGTCCTCAGTAAATGGCCCTTATCAGATGAGTGTGGAACTGGGGGTCTTCTGCACTGGGCGATTCGAATTCGCGTCATAACGGAATGTACTGTCATACCTGGGAGTCCTTCTGCATTGGCAGGATTCAAATTGGCCAATCCGCATTCGCGCGAAGTGCATTCAGTGCAGAATGTTTTGTCACACCGGTGCTCAACATGAGGATTGGCCGATTCGTATCGGCCGCCTCGCAGATGCTCAGTGGTGCCCTGTATGGATTGCGACCTAAAACGCTTCCGGGGTGAAAGGGGAGGTCCCGTCATGACAGCCCGGTAAACAGCTGGAGAGCCAGCTCATGCACATTAACAATCGCGATACAACATGCCCGTTACTGTTTCCTCTCCACATTCCTGCTTGGTTTTAACGTAACCATGACCTTCCCTTGCAACAAATTAGCAATGCCCGGTTCTGTGTGTGTGTATGTGAGTTGGTTGTATGTATTCGGGGGGGGGGAGGAGCAGTTCCAGCAGCTGTCAAGAGGGCTGGATGGCCCTAAGTCAATGGGGATGCTTTGATTAAGAGTCCTGCATGGCAGAAGGAGGTTGGATGGATGGCCTTTCTTGGGGTCGCCGTGATTCCAGCGGCTTCCTCCCCCTCCTCCCGGCTTGGTATCCAGCTGAGCTGCATCCCGGCAGGAACAGGGCGGGGGGGGCCGCTAGAATCGCGACGATCGCCGCCGTTCCAGCGGCCCCCCTCCTCCTCCGGCTTGAGAGGCCAGCTAGGCGGCTCCCAAGCCGGGAGGAGGAGGAGGAGGCTGCTGGAACCGCGATTCCAGCAACCCCCGCGCCTCTTCCCGCCTGGGATGCAGCCCAGGCTGGATCAAAGCCGGGAGGAGGGAGGAGGAGGCCGCTGAAACTGCGATTCTAGCGCCCCGCACCTGTTCCCTGCCTGGGATGCAGCCCAGGCTGGATCCCAAGCCGGGAGGAGGAGGAGATGCTGCTGGAACCGATTCTAGCGGCCCCGCGCCGCCTGTTCCTTGCCTGGGATGCAGCCCAGGCTGATCCCAAGCCGGGAGGAGGAGAGGAGGCCGCTGGAACCGCCCCCCCCCGCTTCCTCGGAACCGGCAAGAGGAAAGACCCACGGAAGTAAAAATTGGAATCTGGGGGTCTTGCGACGGAGTCGGACTGGGCATTCATACCAGACCCATTCGCACGGAGATCGAACAGAGAAAAAATCCGATATATCGCCAATCCCCTTATCAGCGCACTGGCCAACACGCTCCAAAAAGAGGAGCCAGTACGCATTCAGTTCGGCAGCTCGCGCATTCACGTGAGTGCAGATTGGGCCATTCAAATGCTGGTATGATGGTACTTTGCAAAATAACGTGAATTCGAACCGCCCAGTGCAGAAGACCCCCAGTTCCACACTCATCTGATAAGGGCCATTTACTGAGGACTTTTGATTGAAATATAGCGTATTATTAGCATTTTTAAAACATATAACACTGTCCCTTATTCTTGATAGTTAAGTATAGAAAAGTAGTATTCAAACATATCTGGAGAAAGTGTTGTCAGCATAAATAAATTACAATTGTGTTGTAGTCTAATGAACAGTAATGGATGCTTGGTCATGGCAAACAGTATATGTTTTACTGCTGTGCTAAATGACTTTCAGAGTTGTTTGGCTGCTAATGAAACCATGAGGGAATTTAAGGAGGTGACCTCCATAAAAGAAAATAAAGAATGAAACATGTGTCTTGCTTTAAAAATAAATCAACGGGGGGGGGGGGGGAGCTTTTAAACTCAGTTAACAAATGTTAACTCTTTATTCCTGAGTGGATATAATCAACATATTGTTGCCAATTCCTGAGTTTAAGGGCAATTTGTGTTTTTGGTAGAAACCAGAAAGTCTCATTGTGTATTTTTAGCAGCATCAGTTATGCTATGACACTCTTCCAATGCTTATGAAAAATGCATACACAATATATATATTGGTAAAGTCAGTGTTCATTTTGTAAGCAGAGATACTCATTCTTGGCTCCTACCATTCCCTCACCTACAATCTGTTTTCTCTTGAACCCAGTCTCAGTCAAGTTTTGGCTGTGGCAACAGAATTTCATTACCATACCTGAATACTGCATCCTATGTGTAGTTATGCTTGCTCAAGTGCTTGTCTCTACGTTGAGGTAAATTCTGGAATTTATTATACGTGAAATTTGAACTAAAATCCAAAGCAAATCCGAAGGGAAGGGAAAACAGAATCAATTCGAATCCAAGGCAATTCATGTGATTAATTATCTCACATGAAGAGCGGAATTGTGGTCATTCCTGAGGCAAAGCAAAGCGAGTGCAAAATAAATTATCACACCAGTACATATCATGAGGCGTCACCAATTCAAATTGGCACCCTTGCACATGCTCAGTGGGGCTCTGAACGCATCGTGAACCTTTGCACTTCCAAAGTGAAGAAGGGGGCCACTTCCTTGTTCCAGTTTCATGTGAATGCTAGCCTCATGTGAATGATGGCTTCACGTTTCTTCCTCCCTTCTATTTTCTCATCCCTAGCAGCCAAATCCAAATGGGTCCTCCGTGTCAAAGCCTTCATCCATTTCAGCTGCATCTACATCTATCCTCTGTGTCAGAGCCCCCATCCATTTATTATTATTATTATTATTATTATTATTATTATTATTATTATTACTAAAAATTCTTTCATTGAAAAATAATCAGTGTAGAAGCTGCAGCTTTACTTGGAAGTAAATCCTTTGGATTTGAAGGAGACCCATTTTGGAGGCATGCAGAAATGATCCGGTTTCCCTTATTCTCCATGCCATGAGTGCCTCCCTGAATCCAATCCACTCTCCTTCCCTTTGTAACAATTGCCTTCTCTTAGGTTGCATCTGCACTGGGGAAATAATCTGGTTTGACCACTTTAACTGTCCTGGCTCAGTGCTATGGAATTCTGGAAACTGTAGTGTCATGAGACATTGAGCCTTCTCTGCCAGAGAACGCTGCTGCCTCAGCAAACTAATAAATTATTATTATTATTATTATTATTATTATTATTATTATTTTGCAGTGCCCTGTTCTCCTTTCAGTACCCTGCCTTGAGCCTTGAGGAGAGGCAGGAAATAAATTGTTTTTATTATTAAAGAAATATTATTATTATTATTATTATTATTATTATTATTATTATTTTAAAAATTGTTTCCTGCCTCTCCTCAAGGCTGGAGGCAGGGTGCCTTGCTCTCCTTTGGGTACCCTGCCTCAAGCCCAGCCTTGAGGCAAGGCAGGAAAGAAATTATTATTATTATTATTATTATTATTATTATTATCATTATCATTATCCTTATTATTAAAGAAATATTATGCAGCCTCTGTTTTTGAAGGAGTACCAGAAGCAAATGGAGCAAAACTGCAGTGCTACATCATGAGAAATTTCCCACCTTGGAGGTTTGGGGAGGTGTACCCAGACAGAAGCAAAGTTGCATTCCACACCAGACCAATTTGGATTGAAACTGAAATGGGCTTGGAAACAATTTTTGTGAATTCGCTTGTTACCAAATTCACAAAAATCAGGATTCACTTTGGAATGGCTTTGGATCTGGCTCGGAAGTACTCCCCATAGAAAGCAAACATGTGTGATAATCTATCACATTTTAACATGAATTCGCATGGTTGGACCAGGAGTGACTTCGGATTGAAGCTGCAAAACCCATTGTGTGATATCATCCTCTGTGTTCTCATTTTTAACTGCAATGAGCACCATTTACACACATACACACACATACACACACAGAGAGAGAGAGAGAGAGAGAGAGAGAGAGAGAGATTACAATGACTCAAAGCATGCATCAACTAAATGTCAGGTCTCTTGTTCTCTTGGAAGTACACCCTATTTTAGGAAACAGTTATTGTCCACCTCTCCCACAATTTAAAATAACAAAGTTCAAAAGCATTCCAATTTCAAACGTTTGTAGTCATCATTTAATACAAGCATGTAACATTTCAACTCTATATCTTGATTACCGCCTCCCATGAGCACCACTGGATACAATTTAATTCCCTTATTAGGGCTGGCAAAATCAATTTTTACAATACTTTCATTTTTGGAGTAACTGAGGTGACCATTTAAAGTTATACCCTTAGGGAAGTATTAATATCACCCACAGTCAGCTAGCAAGTGAGGGAATATATAGAACGCTTCCTATCTGTCTTCTGGTTCATGATGATACATATACAACAAGGCCATCAAATACTAGCTATTTTTTTTATTTCAAAATGCATTTTCTTTGAAAGAACTATAGCTGGGGGATTGGTGGCACAGGGGTAATGGGATATACAGCCTTTGACCTTAAGGTTGCTTTTATTAATCCAGCAGAAAACTCAAGCAACTGAAAGTTATTTAACACCAGTGGCCTATGTGCAATAAGCAATGAGCTTTTCAGCTTCTTAGTGGCCAAGAGTCAAAACAGGAAAGACAGAACTGACTGGAACTGTCACAAACAACATGTAGGACTAATACTATTTCTCTTTATCTCTCTAACACAGTAACAATGTCTGTCCCTTTCAGGTGTGGCCAAAGTCCCAGGTACATTCTGGGGGTGAAACTATCCAAGGTTTGTTGCCCAAGGTGCCTCTTTTACTCCAAGAGTCAGAGTTGCTAACCCAAATGAGGGAATTTATTTGGATTCAGGAACATCTGATGATACTGAATACTATGCAGGAATAATCTTTTTTCAAAATAAGGGGGAAATTGTCAGCCTTGTTCTATGAACTTCCCAGTGGTGGCTCCTGGACCAGTACCAGTCCACAAACCATCAGATGCCAATCCAGGAAACAAAGCACACACAATATTAATATGGTACAGATATGGTACTAGTCCCTGATGCATGGAGGGGGGCACTGCTGGTCCCTCTCATCAGTAAAACGCCCTTATGCTGAAGGGAAAGTTTAACCAAAATTCTACCCTCTTCATAAATCATATTGTACATATAATGGGAGACAAATTAAATAAAAAATATTGTTAAATAGAAAATGCCCCATCACACTGGGGCAATTGTGACCTGTGGACTGGCTCTGTTGGCAATCAGCTCTTAACTTCAAGATCCATATGCATTTTTTTCATGATTCTTTTCGTTTATTAAACTAGGCTTAGACAGCCCTTCAAAGAGGACATTAGTTATTGTCTGTAAAGTAAGATACATGACTGCCCTAATTGGCACATAAAAAAGGCACTCTTCAGGTGAGCATGTGCAAGCTGACTTTAAGTTTCAAAATACAAAGGCAATTTTCTTACAGTTCAAATGCAATTTTGGGGAAGACAGTGAAATTAAGCAAGATTAAAACAAAGTCTTTACTGTGGTAATACCTTTATTAGGACAACCAAAAATGTTTAGTGTTCTTTGTGAAAGTACATATTTCTTCATCAGCCAAAGATGATTTTTTAAAATCATGCAGGGGTAGAATTTACATTGTTAGGGTTTTGTAGTCTGTGCATTGTTTTGAGATAGTCTGGAGCATATCCTCCAACATTTCACATATGAAAACTGGGACAGATTTGGCCAACTAACATTTGAGTGTAATCAAAAGGACAAATGTTATTAAGAAGGAAGAACATACAAGCGAGGAGTATGTAGCCTGCTGGAATAACAGAGCTCTCTGACAGGGAAGGTTAAATATCACACAAAACTACAAATTCCAGAATTCCATAGCACTGAGTCATGGCAGTTAAAGCGGTGCTTTATTTCTGCAGTGTGGCAGCAGTCTCATTTTGCATCAACTGAAGTAAATTGGGGACCAAGGGGAAGAGTAGGAAGAGAAGAGAGAATTTGGGACATTTTAAAAGCCATTGAAAAAATGAGATGACAGATTATTAATTGTATCTGTCCCTACCAAACTAAAACAGTTGGAAGTTATGATGGAGGAAGAGTCTGTAGAATATCTAAGTGGTTTGTCTTCGTACCACAGTCCTAATGGTGCTGAGCCCACAGGGAACACTAAAGGCAATACAATAAATATTAGCAGTACAATTTGGTCCTTCACTTGACATTGCAAAAAAAAAAAGGTCTTTGAAAACTCAGTCCCTGCCTCTGTCCAGTGTGGTACTCACAGGCCCTTCTGTAGGGACAGAACAGTGCATTCCTCAGAAAGTATCTACACTTTCAGGGGAGCTGGAAATAAATGTAGGTATTCAATCAGAAAAGCATGTAAATTGGATATAAATTGGGTAATTTTACCATTGGCTGAAGAAAATAAGCCCTCAGAAAATCAAAGCCCAATTTAAGGTGGTATAAACTCCTTTTCCTCTAGTGTAAGTCCCCACTGGTGATTTGTTTTGTTTTTACCCATTCTTTTCCAAAGTAGAAATATATGGTTTAGAAAGACTATACTTTGTTTTTTTGCTGGGGGGGGGGGGGGGGGGCATTACCACATGCTAACCTTTGTTATTTGTGTAAATATGGCTACCCCTACATTAGGATTAAAATAAGATGCCTGTAATAGTTTTCTGAGGGTTTTTTGGGCTATGTGGTCACATTCTGGAAAGATTTATTCCCAATGTTTCACCTGTATCTGTGGCTGATATCTTCAAAGGTGGCATGGAAGTGTGTGTTGTATATATCCCTGTGGGATCCTTGTTTGGGAGGAAGTGGGTTACATGTTAATGGTGGAGTTAGTGTTGTACTGTGTTGAATGGCACAGCCTAGATATGTATTGTGGGGGGAGGGAATATGCAAGGGGGATTTGTGACTATTTAACTGGCAATCCATTGTCTGCAGGAAACCCCTTGAATCTGGGTGGTGTTCATTTGCTTGTGCTGAGTCTTGATGTTGGTGTTTTTCAGGACTTGTAGCCAAACTTTGTTTACTTTTGGTGTTTCTTGTTTCCTGTTGAAGTTGTCCATGTGTTTGTGGATTTCAATAGCCTCCCTGTGCATTCTGACCTGGTAGTTGCTGACAATGGCTCAGAATTTCAGTATCTTCTGTAGGGTACAGTCGGCCCTTCTTATACATGGATTTTTTATACATGGATTCAAGCATCCATGGTTTGAAAAGGTTAAAAAAAGGTATACATTTCCAATTTCAAACCTTGATTTTCCATTTTTTATAAGGGACACCATTTTGCTATGTCATTATATTTAATGGGACTTGAGCATCCACGGATTTTGTTATCCACGGGGGATCTTGGAACCAAATCCCAGCATATAACAAGAGTCCACTGTATTTTAAGTTTCCTAAGGCATCAGCCTTTGCTAAGGAAACAAAAATATTGAATATCAGAAGCATCAGAACCAAGCCTCTTAGGGTCTAGCTTTAAATTAGCAGAGTAGCAGAAATGTGCTTTCGTCCAACTATGCTTTCCTAAGAACTGAGACTGACTCCAAAAACAATAAACATGTATTTTGTAGTTTAAAACAAAAGTTTACTAATAGCTTTAATCTATATTTACATAGATGCTATATCCTAATCTAGCTAGTGAATAGTTCAGGTAAAAGAAGTATTTATCTCACCATCTTTCCAATAAAAGTCGAGAGACAGGATGATGGAAGCAACAGCTCAGTTGAAAATATTTTGAAAGAATGTCAGTTAGACCCAAAGAGGGAGTGACCTAAGTCACATGGTTAGTTTGAGTGAGAAAGGGAGGAGGTGTTTGCATGCAGTAAATCCCTATCTATCTAAGAAGGGGGAAAGAGAATGCAAACAACTTCCAACATTTTCAAATAGCATTCTGTGTCCCGGCTGGTTTATAATGTGTTCTGCTACTGCTGGTTTTTATAGCTGGCCCAGTCTGCAGTGTCTCACATGTTCCTTAATTAGTATTTGAATGCTGTGTTTAGTGTTCTCTATGTAGACTTGTCCACAGCTGCACAGTATGCAGTAAATCACCTAGGGCTCAGGGGTTTTCCCCACAGACAATGGATTACCAATTAAATAGATACAAATCGCCCTTGAATATTCTCCCTACAACACCATTCAACACAAGACAACACACAAACTAACTCCATTATTAATATGTAAACCATTTCCTCCCAAACAAAGGTCTCACAGGTATATATACTCCACACACTTTTATGACACCAACCTCTGAAGATGCCTACCACAGATGAAAGCGAAACGTCAGGAATACATTCTTCCAGAACACAACTATATAGACCGAAAAACCCGCAGAAAACTGTGGATGCTAGCCATGAAAGTCCTCAACTTTCCCTACCTGTAATGTTCATATCTCTGTTTCTCTGTTATTTCCTTTCCAAACCATACACTGAAACAATGCAGGAGAAAGGGATAGTATTGGTAGCAATGCATTCTAAGATAGCAAGGAAGTGCATGCAAAGATTTTGAGGAGGAAGGACTGCAGGGGCTGAAGAGGTGCACAGATCTTATAGCCCAAGAAATACTTGAAATGTGCTGGTAACAGCAGCTATAATGGAAAGAGTTAGCTTATAATATTTCCAATTACTAAGTGACTGGGTGTCACTGCCATCCACCTCAAGCCATCATGAACTAATAATAATAATAATAATAATAATACTGTTTATTTATAGCCTGCTTTTCCAAAGAGATCAAAGCGGGTTACAACAAAGGTACTACACAATGTACAAATTTACAAACAGCATCCACATAAAAAATCCATGACAATACATCAAAGTATTGAAAACAAGATAAAAATTAGAAGGTTAAAAACCACAACAATAACTAGCTTAAAATGCTAGTGTAACGGGGAGAGAGCAGAAATCACAGCATCTGGGGGAAAGCCTGTTGGAAGAGTAAGGTCTTCAGCTTCTTCCTGAACAGGTCAAGGGAGGTAACCGAGCGGAGCTCGCTGGGAAGAAGGTTCCAAAGCTGTGGGGCCGAGTTGGAAAACACCCTCTGTGCAGTCACGGTGTACTTCGTATCAGGAACCCTCAACAATTGCTTCCCGGCCGATCGGAGAGTGCGGGGCGGATTATATGGGGAGAGGCAGTCCTCCAAGTATCCTGGTCCCAAGCCATTTAGCGCTTTATAGGTCATTACCAACACCTTGTATTGGGCTCGGAAGCGAATGAGCAGCCAATGAAGATCTAGCAAAATAGGTGTTATGTGGCTAATCCTGGAGCATCCAGTGACTAACCTAGCTGCCATATTCTGCACTAATTGAAGCTTCTGAGTTTGGTACAAGGGTTGCCCCATGTAGAGCGCGTTACAGAAATCCAACCGAGAGGTTACCAGAGCATGTACCACCATTTCAAGGTCCCCCCAGGCCCAGGAAGGGTCGCAGCTGGCGTATCAGCCAAAGCTGATAACAAGTGCTCCTGACTGTCGCATCCACCTGAGATGTAAGGTGGAGCGACGAGTCCAGAAGCACCCCCAGACTGCGAACTGAGTCCTTCAGGGGAAGCATGACCCCATTCAGGACAGGTGGACAAATCTCCATCCCCGGGCCAGGGGAACCTATCACGAGTGCTTCCGGTTTCTCTGGATTCAAGCTGAGTCTGTTTTCCCTCATCCAGCCCATTACTGACTCCAGACAGGCGTCTAGAGGAGAGATGCCATCCCTGCTCACTGCATCAGTCGGAGACACAGAGAAACATATTTGGGTGTCATCAGCATACTGATAACACCATGCCCCGTGTCTCTGGATGATCTCTCCCAGCGGTTTCATGTAAATGTTAAATAGCATGGGGGACAGAATGGCTCCTTGAGGGACACCAGATGTAAGTGCCCTCTTATTGGAACACACGTCCCCCCCGCTGCACCATCTGGAATCTACCCGAGAGGTAGGAACGGAACCACTGGAGCACAGTGCCCCCAATACCCAACTCCCTCAGGCGTTCCAGAAGGATACCATGGTCAATGAGATGTCTAAGAGCACTAACAGGGACACGCTACCCCTGTCGTTGCCCAGACGGAGATCATCGACCAGGGCACCATGGCAGTCTCAACTCCATAGCCCGCCCGGAAGCCAGTTTGAAATGGGTCTAGAAAATCCGTATCATCCAAGACTGATTGAAGTTGGAAGGCAACCGCCCTCTCGATCACCTTCCCCAAGAAAGGCAGCAGCGAAACAGGCCGATAATTACTTCGAATCAGGGGGTCTAGGGAGGGCTTTTTTAGCAGCGGTTTTACAGTGCCCAATTTCAAGCTGGATGGAAATCGCCCTTCCCTAACAGATGAATTAATTATGCGGCGTAACATGGTAGTTACGACCGTCCCCCCCTGAGCTGCTAGCAAAGAGGGACAGGGATCGAGAGAGCACGTTGTCTTCCTAACACTTCGAAGAATCTTGTCCACTTCCTCAGTACTCACAGACTCAAAGTGATCCAGTACAACAAAGTCCACGGAAGCTCTGGAGACCTCTACTCTGGATCCTGAAGAAATACTGGCGTCGAGATCAGC
>NC_056522.1:299028502-299045882 GCF_019175285.1 Sceloporus undulatus | reverse complement strand
GAATCAGGGGGTCTAGGGAGGGCTTTTTTAGCAGCGGTTTTACAGTGCCCAATTTCAAGCTGGATGGAAATCGCCCTTCCCTAACAGATGAATTAATTATGCGGCGTAACATGGTAGTTACGACCGTCCCCCCCCCTGAGCTGCTAGCAAAGAGGGACAGGGATCGAGAGAGCACGTTGTCTTCCTAACACTTCGAAGAATCTTGTCCACTTCCTCAGTACTCACAGACTCAAAGTGATCCAGTACAACAAAGTCCACGGAAGCTCTGGAGACCTCTACTCTGGATCCTGAAGAAATACTGGCGTCGAGATCAGCTCTTATCTGAGAGATTTTATCCGCGAAGAAGTTGTTAAACTCATCACAGCAGGTCTTGGATGGTTCCAAAATAGGGTTCAGGGAGGAGGGCAGCTGAGTAAGCTCCCTCACTACCCTGAACAGCTCTGCCGGACGCGACTCCACGGACGCAATACGTGCAGCATAGAATGAATTCTTTGCTGCACTTATTGCCACTCCGTACGCCTTCAAGTGAGAGTCTAGGAGTGCCTTGTCGGCTAAGTGCTGATGTCTTCGCCAGTCGCGCTCTAGTCGTCGCAAACCTGCTTCCTTTCCCTGAGGTTTTCCATGTACCAGGGCTATTTTTTGGAAACAGGCCTGAGAGGGCACTTGGGAGCGATACTGTGTATAGCCCTGGAGAGATCAGTATCCCAGGTGTTAGTCAGGGCATCAACAGAATCGCCGTCAGTTCCAACCATATATCCCTCTAGGGCTTCTTGGAACCTTTTTGGGTTCCATCAGCCTTCGAGGGTGGACCATCCTAATAGGTCTGCCACCCCCAGGAGGGATCTGGGTAGATGCCTTGATTTTAACCTCGACCAGGAAGTGGTCCGTCCATGACAAGGCGGAGATATTTGTTACCTCCGCCCACGGAATCTCCATGTCTGTACAAAAGGCCATATCAAGCATATTACCAGCCGAATGCATGGGCCCTGAGACCAATTGGGACAGGCCCATGGCAGTCATGGTAACCATGAACTCCCGAGCCACATCTGTTGGACTATGGCTGGGCTCGAAGGGGATGTTGAGGTCCCCCAGGACAAGAAGCCTAGGGGACTCCAACACTAGCTCCGAGACCAGCTGTGTCAGCTCGGCCAGGGAGTCTGTTAGCACACAGGGTGACCGGTAGACCAACAGAATCCCTAAACTGTCTCTGGCCTTCAGGGTCAGGTAAATACATTCGATATGGGCAGGTTGTCGGACATGGTTCCTGGTTAAGGAAAAGGTGTGTTTATATGGCTGGTGTTTATATGATTTCAACCATGGGGGTTCAAAATGTAAGGATGGTAGCCAAGCACACACAGCTCACTCTGGAATTAGATTAGTTTTACACTCACTTCTAATGATTGACACAAACCTGGTCCGTTTTCTGATTTGTAATGTAAGCACATGTATGTTGGTGATACTACATTTTGTTCTCAAAGAATGGCTCTGGGAACAATGCTAGCTTCATTCCCATTGGAACATTCCATTCAGAAGAAGAAAGTGGCACTGCCATGAAGCTTTGCCATTACTTGAAGCTATGCAAAAGATTGCATGAGGGAGACTGTATAGGAAAGGAGCTCGAAGACTATTGTAATGAACAGTTAGGTGGTATACCTAATCTGAATCCATCCCATGAAGCTACAGAGTTAAACTTCACACATGTTTGGCAAACATTGTTAGTGCCTGGAATGATACAGGCTTGAGAAATTTTTTTACTACTTCTGCAAATACTGGTGTTTCCTCTAGAACTCTGACACCTTTGTTGTTAGCTTCCCTCAAGTCAACTTCGACCCATGGCAACCCTGTGGATGAGACATCTCCAAGACCTGCTGTCATCCACTGCTCTGCTTAGGTCTTGTAGATTCAGACCCATGACCTTTCTAATTGACTCTATCCATCTAGTGAGCAATCTTCCTCTCCATCTACTGCATTCTACCTTTCCTAGCATTATTGTCTTTTCTACTGAGTCATGACCTCTCATGATGTGGCCAGGGCATCTCTACATGGGCCAAATGAACCTGAATATTTTGGGAGCAGGTTATTCTAGATGGTACATTCTTTATATCTCTACTATTCTGTCTTCAAAGCTGTCATAAAGTTAGCATCAGAACTTGTTATGACCATAGTGAAAATAGTGAGTGGTTTAACCAAGTAAAGAAAAAAAATGTAATCCTGTTTTATAATACTGGCCTATACTATTAATGTGGGTGGTGGAAGTAGAGATCACAGCCTGTAATTTTTTCAGTATCACCAAATTAAACAGTAGGTAAATAATAATATCAATTTGGTAACAATGTACACTGGACAACAAAAAAGAATGAAACAGTAACTGAAGGAGAGAATGAGAAGAGTTCAACTTTACTGCAAAATAATGAAATCCAGTGCCTAATCTGATGCAAACATAATTAAATTTAGTTAAACACAAGGCAAGAACAAGCATGAAATTTGACATTTTGAGCATTTCATACCTACTGAAGAAATGAGCAATTACATTTCCATCACATAATGCATCACATCTCTCCTTTGGTGCAGGCTAAGGAGTCCTCTCTTTGCCTTCAAAAATGAATCTAAGGACAGCTGCTTCAAGTGCTCAATTTAAGTATCTCACTTTAGCATTTCTCACATGAGCTTTTCACTTTTTTACTCTTGCCCATTACCCCTCTACCTCTCTATCTTTCTGCATTTGATTTTCAGGACCTTTTGTGAGAAATTGCTTTTGCCCAATTAACCTGTTATATAATCTGCCTGTTGTCTTTTTTGCTTTGATCTTCCTTGTTTAATACCAAATTAATTTTAACACACTGTAATTTTCATCAGGCTGAAGGAATAAATTCTATCTCACACACAAGGAAAGAAGAACAACAGTAGTTTCTGATATATTCATCCTATCCTTATTTATTAGCACCACTCTATGCTTTGAATATAGGCAGATGCACCACTTGGGGCCTGCAGTGGACCACATTAATCATGAGTTTGGTGCTTATCTCTGAGAGCCAAACTATGCATCAGATCAGGGACGTAGCTAGGATTTTAGGAAGGGGGGATCCAGACTAAGTGCCACCATTATAATGGGGCTTGAGTGAGGCGGCGGCGCAGCAGCACACACCATTCATTTTTCTAATGGAAGAGGGGGTCCGGACCCCCAGCACCCCCCCCCCCGGCTACGTCCCTGATCAGATGGCATCTTGTTAATCTGGTACAATGTCAAAAGGTAGTCGTGCAACTATATAACTGTTCCCTATTCACATTTATTTTATAAAAATAAAAATATTAAGCTTATAAAACATATCAAACACATACAAAAACACACATGTATGTTTACATACCAGTACTGACATACATTCTTTTTCAGTACCTCTTCTTTCCTTAAAAATTCTCCATCTCTTCCCTATCTACTTCTTCATTATCCTTCTCAATCACATAAACTAATTTTCCCCTTTACATACACACAAAAAACCTTCATCATACTTTCTCAGCCCTCCACTACCACTTACTCATACCTTCCCACCAACATACTTAAACATTCATTCATACTTTGTCAGTACCAGTCCAAATATAGTTATCCTAATTACTTTCTTAAAACAACCCATTTTCTTATTCCATCTACTTTTCTTTGTTTCTTTACACCACTAGATCTAAAATCAAACCACTTATGCCTAAGATTAATACAAAATATAAATATAAAATGCAAAATATAAAATTTTCTTTTTCTTACTATATACATTACAAACATTCCATTTAAACACTCAATACTGCCATTTGCCCCCACCCTCCTTTTAAAAATTCAAGTACTGTGAACCAGTTCTTCTTAATTTTTTTCTAGTGAACTATATATTAATAACTGTGTTACCTTATCCATTTCAATTAATTCATACAACTTATACAGCAATTCATCTTGGCTTGGAATATATTTTGTCTTCTATTTCTGTGTCATTGTTATGCTTCCATTGTAAGTCTTTGTGCCATAGCACTTTCAGTTTTGCTTGTTCTGGAATATATCCATACTCCATACATATAGCAGTTTCATACCACTTTAACTGCCATGACTCCATCAATAGAATCCTGGGTTTTATAACTTGGTGAGATACTAAGAATTCTTTCCCAGCAAGCTCTAGTACAGGGGAATGGACAAGAGCTCTTGAGGAGAGAATTTGAAGTGCCTCTCCAAACTGCACATCCCAGAATTCCTTAGGAATGAGCCATGTTGTCAGCATGTAGTGAGGATACACTGCTGGTTAATATCAGTTAGGGCAAGTGGTTCTCTTAGTCCTTTACAGAAACTGTTCTTTCAATATTATAAACATGAAACAAATTTGAGCTTGAAGTCTAAGAGCTCATCTCATGGCATTACGATCCATATGATGGTTGAGATTCAAAAAGAACTTAGCATAAATTGTGAGCAGTAACAATCAAGGTATTTGTACAGTCATTCATTTGTGGACTGCAGCTTTCACAAAAGCTCCAAGACCATCTATGAAATGGTGCCATCATCTATCTGCCCTTGGCATGTGTTCCTCTGCTGACATCTGGGTAAAGGTTGAGTGAGCTGCTGTCAAGCCCATGAATCTCAACAAACAGCAGCTCTGTTGTACATTACCATCAATTACTGGTAATCCTGCTGACATCCATCTGTCAAGTTTTGATGCTGATATGAAAAAATGACCCTTGAAATTGCATAGTGATGTAAGAAATTATCTGCTATATGGACAGTAAACCACAACATAACAAGGTGGGCATGGCTGGGGGGGGGGTGCCCACAGACAGTTACATATCACTGTGTCCGATTCATTTTAATTCAGGGGTGAACATAGTGTGCCCTGTGTGTTTTATGATCCCTGAAGCTTTTTTACTAGTGCTCTCCATCCCCCCCCCTATAAAAAAACATAACAAAAAAGAAACTGGTGTGACATTAAGGCAGTGCTACTCCAAACAATATAGAAAGCCCTCCAAACACACAAAAATATCCCCATCTCATCAACACAAAAACCCCAAATACCATACTACACAAAAATACTTCCATTTTCTTCTTCTATCCCTCTCAAAATGGCAACTCCCAAAATGGCAACATGACACTATGCCCTGTCATGAATTTGAAAGGGACTGAAAGGGGCAACAGAAGTATTTGGAATTGCTGGAGGGGTGCAGACCATATGGGTTATAGGGACAAAAACTGGTCCTGGGCCCTATGCAATTAAAAAAAAATAGCTAGGAAAGTCTGGTACTTGTGAATACTAATTTAACAATAATGCAAAAACTTATTAAACCATAAATTGCATGTGTTTACTATCACTATGCAGTTAGCTATCCTTATTTTAATGGAGCTAGCTGCATGGAACTCTGGAACAGATTGTATTCTGAGCAAAGGAAAGATACATATGTTAAGTAGAATTATTGAAATGTATTCACCTGGGTGGAGCCAATTGTATGACTGTCTCAGTACTGAGCATAGAGGAAAGCCCATTCTTTTTATTTACAGTTGAAGGGGCCTGTGTCCACAGCACCTACAGTATTAACCAAGCTTTGTGACAGGTAAAGCAGTTTTTAAATAGTGTCTTTTGTTGGGTATATTCACACTCCATAATTATAGCAGTCTGTTGCCACTTTAATTGGCACAGCTCCATCCTATGGAAATCTGACATTTTTAGTTTTCTGAACTATTTAGAAGGGACCAAGATTACCCTGAAAAAAGAAGAACTCATGATTAAATCAGTTTAAATCTGTAGTGTAGGCAGGCACTCAGAATACCTTGGGAACTGTAGCTCAGGATAAAAGGTTAGTGCTTTTTTGCAGAGAATTCCAAATCATTCTTTGAACTACAAACCCCCAGTATTCCATAAACTGGAACCTTTACAATTAAAGCAGTATCAAACTGTGATAATTGTACAATCTGAATACATTCTTTATTAAACTTGTGAGGTGCTTTGAGAAGCCAGTTCACTCTGCCCAATGACTGGGCCATTATCATCAAGATAATTTTAAATTTTAATCATTTCAGTTTGTAGGATGTACCAGAGCTTGAAGAGATTAATTTTGGGACAGGGCTACTGTAATCAAAAAAGTTATTTTTCCAGGCTTTGGGGTGATGACATGTCATACTTTAGAAAGCTAATTCCTTTAACTCTCTTACACCGCATTGTTAATACTTCTCTAAGAGAGGGTCAGTTTCCATCCAAATTAAAATTAGCAGTGGTTAAACCCCTGCTAAAAAAGCCCTCCTTAGACCCCCTGATCCATAATAATTATTGGCCCATCTCACTGCTGCCTTTTCTGGGGAAGGTGATCGAGAGAGCAGTCGCTTTTCAGCTTCAATCAATCTTGGATGACACCGATTTTCTGGACCCATTTCAAACCGGCTTCCAGGCGGGCTATGGAGTTGAGACTGCCATGGTCGCCCTGGTCGATGATCTCCGTCTGGGCATGGACAGGGGTAGCGTGTCCCTGTTAGTGCTTTTGGACATCTCAGCAGCTTTCGATACCATCGACCATGGTATCCTTCTGGAGTGCCTGAGGGAGTTGAGCATCGGGGGCACTGCTCTGCAGTGGTTCCGGTCCTACCTCTCGGGCAGATTCCAGATGGTGGAGCTGGGGGACAGTCACTCTGATAAGAGGGCCCTTATATCTGGTGTCCCTCAGGGAGCGATTTTGTCCCCTATGCTATTCAACATTTACATGAAACCGCTGGGACAGATCATCCGGAGACACGGGGCGCGGTGTTATCAGTACGCTGATGACACACAAATAGTCTTCTCTGTGTCTCCGACTGATGCAGTAACTAAGGATGGCATCTCTCCTCTAGATGCCTGCTTGGCATCGGTAATGGGCTGGATAAGGGAGAACAAAACTCAGTGTGAATCCAGGGAAAACGGAAGTACTGGTGATAGGTTCCCCAGTTCCAGGTGGCGAGATCTGTCACCTGGTCCTGAATGGGCTCACGCTCCCCTTGAAGGACTCGGTGTGCAGCTTGGGAGTGCTCCTTGATTCATCGCTTCAGCTGACATCTCAGGTGGATGCGACGGTCAGGAGTGCTTGTTATCAGCTTCGGCTGATACGCCAGTTGCATCCCTACCTGGACCGTAGGGACCTTGAAACTGTTGTACATGCTTTGGTAACCTCTCGACTGGACTTCTGCAATGTGTTCTACATGGGGCAACCCTTGTGCCAAACCTGGAAGCTGCAAATGGTGCAGAATATGGCAGCTAGACTGGTTGCTGGTAGCTCCAGGTCGGACCATATAACACCCATCTTAAAAGACCTTCACTGGCTGCCTATTCGCTTCCGAGCTCAATACAAGGTGTTGGTTTTGACCTATAAAGCCCTAAATGGCTTGAGCCCAGGGTACTTGGAGGACTGCCTCTCCCCATATAATCCGCCCCGCACACTCAGAACATCTGGGACTAATCTGCTGGAGGTCCCTAGGTCACATTTTGTGAGGACCTCACAGAGGGCTTTTGCCATCGTCGCCCCCTCTCTTTGGAATAAGCTCCCCGTAGAGCTCCGCTCCACCGCATCGTTAGATTCTTTCAAGAAAAACTTAAAAACGCATTTATTTCGGTTGGCATTCCCACCTTAGTTTAATTATTCTTTTCTCTGTCCCTTGTTTTCCTTTTGACCCTGGACCATTGTAAATCGATTTTTCTATTTCCTGCCCTTGACATATGTGTTTTTACTGATTCCTGTTCCCATTCCTTGTAGCAATGTTTTTAACTTTCATATTGTAATTGTTACTATCTTGTACTGCAATGTTTTAATCTTTGTAAGCCGCCTTGATCATTTTTATGGAAAGGCGGGGTATAAATAAAAAATATTATTATTATTATTATTATTATTATTATTATTATTATTACTATTATTATTATTATTTATTTTTCAAACAGTGTAAGAGGACCAATTGAAGGCATTCCCTGTCCAAAAGCTGAAATCAGCAAAAAAAAAAACCTAGAGATATTCAGCCTGTGTTGGATGGAGTTACACTCCCCCTGAAGATACTAGTTCACAGCTTGGGTGTGCTCCTGGACTCAACTCTGAGCCTGGAAGCTTAGGTTTTACAGATGGATAGGAGTGCACAGTTAAGTTTGTTCACTGGCTGTGCCTGGTCCTTGAGATGTCAGTTCCTGGCTGGATTATTGTAATTCACTTTATGTGAAACTACTTTGAAGTGTGTTCAGAAACCTCTGCTGGTCCAAACAGCTACAACCAGATTGCTAGCTGGGGCTGGCTACATGGAACACATAACAAAAATTACAACCAAATCCACATGGCATGTTAACAACTGCCAGAATGCTCTTAGGCATACCACTGCATAGATAATGGACAAGAAGACAGAATTGCACCCATGAGCCATCTGGCTGCTGTTGCACATGCAGGATATGCAGTAGAGGAAGGGAAACAGCCTCTGCCCCTTCCATCAGTTACATTCCACCAATTTTGCTCAGCATTAGTTTAGATAATAATCAAATGATCACTGAAGGAATATAGAATCCAGTTTTCCAGCCATAATGCCTTCGAATATTGCCAGATTGCCAGATGGCTTTGTTGATAGTTCAGACTCATTACAAAAAAAAAATTCAAGTAAAAATGTCACATCAGAAATCACCAGTGACATGATGGCAGAGGAAAATAGACACTGACAGGCAAAAGTCACAAGAAACATTTGATCAACCCTGACTCAGGCCATGTGGGTCTGATCTTAGGATTTACATTTGCTACAGTTACACAGGATTTTTATAGTGAGGATAAGAATTCTAAATTCTACTTCCCCCAGAATATGGGTGTATGTGTGCAGTTTTGAACCACAGCTTCAAGAACTTTTTTTTTAAAAAAATAATCCTGCTTTCTCAGAAGTATGTAAATCACCCCTAATGTCTGTAGTGTTAAAAGGCAATAAAATGCAGAAGCATGATATGAGTTGGAGGCCTGACTCACACATGTAACTCAGTCAAACACAGGGACTTCCTTCATTGAAAAAGCAATCACATTTGCAGTAATGTGAAGTTACGTGACATGAAAGGTTTGACATGACATGAAACAGCCATGTATGATACACCATTTCAGATATGCAAGGTTTTATTTCATATTGCAGTCTCTGACAGATATGCTGATTCAACCATTGATTGTTGACCACTGCAGGAATAGTGCTAGGCATGAGCTTCTGGCACATAAACATAAGGAGTTAAAACTTTTGTGAAGCAGAACTGACATAGCATTTTGTGACAGGGGAAAAAAACTGCTTCAGAATACTGTTACTATAAATCTACAGAGCTCACGAAAATATGCTTGACTTTCATAAGAATTACAAAATCACACAACAGAGACTACCTGCTGTCAGAAAGAAGCTCAGTTCTTGGGTGACTTGAAAATGAGGAATCAAGTGGTAGTGTTTTGGAAAACCAGATGTCAGTGGGGCTGCAAATTTTCCTCCACTTTTTATCTGTTCGGTACCTGGGATCATTCTTTTGAAAAGTACAAAGTAAAACCTGGTGTGAATTCACTGCCCTGCTGACATCAGAGCCACCAGCTTCCATGGGTATCAAGCAATGTGGTAAAGAAATAATTTCTGTGATACTAGCAACACTAAAATATCCAGAAACAACTAACTTAACAATTCTTCCATTCTCTCTTTTTCTGATGTTCAGAAATAATGAGCTTCATTTGTAATATATTCTGAACAGCACAATGGACATATGTGTCAGGTTATTAGCACACCTGAGATTCTCCCATGTGCTGAAGGACCACAAAACTTTAGATAAAGCAAAGTCTAGACACAGGGGAAATCAAACAAATAATCTACTAAAGTTAGTGGTCACAAAATGCTGTTTGTTGAAGAAGAAACAATGTGAATATTGAATGGACTGTCATGAAAGAGGCATGGCTGATTTACAGGAAGATTTGTCACAGCACCAACCTGGACATATATTATCCCATAGAGTAATAGAACAATAGAACCATAAAAGATTGCAAGGACCATGTAGTCCAGTCGTTTCCAAATGCACAGATAAAATATTCTTGAGAGATAGCCATCTAATCTCTGTATATAAACTGCTAGAGAAGGCGGATAATCTGCTGGGGCCGGGGCTGAGGCTTAGCCTTCAGAGCAGAGAGACTCCATCCTGGCTGCTGGGCCAGGGGAGGGGAAGGAAGGAAGGACAGAAGAAGGGAGGGAGGATTCCAATCCCATTCTCCCTAGTGAAGGTGCAGCCACGTGGCCGCACCACTGTTAAGGACAATCGTACTTGTGCATCTGTGGATTTTGGTATCCGCAGGGAACGGAACAGATCCCCCACAGATACCAAGGGCCCACTGTAGTTCCCCTAAAACTAGATTAATCTGTGGGGGTCCCTCCCTCCTGACCCCAGCAATCTGGATAACATACTGTTAAGTTGGGATCCCCATTCTTGTAATTTGAATCCATTAGTTTGGTTCTTACTGCCTGAAGGAATTTTAAAACAAAACTAACTTCATCTACTGCACATTAGCCCTTCAAATACTTAAAGACAGTTGCCATATCACCTCTCCCTAATTTCAAAAAACTAAACTTATCGTTCTTTATATTTTTGAACTATTCTTCAAACATTGTATGAAGGGTTTTTCAGGCTATGTGGCCATGTTCTAGAAGAGTTTATTCTTGACGTTTCACCAGCATGCTGGCAAAACATCAGGAATAAACTCTTCTAGAATATGGCCACATAGCCTGAAAAACCCACAAAAAACTATAGATGCCAGTCCATGAAAGCCTTTGACCTCACATTGTATGAAGGTTTGTATTCTTATATTAGTAACTTTCTAAATGCAAAAAAATATAGGGGAGGTTTCATCTCATTTAATAATTTTTATGGAGTTTCTTGACACATCAGGGGGTAAAACAGGTGGCCCTAAAAGTCCAGCTCTATGCCGGCTTGGGGGCATGGTGTTTAAATGTGCCATGCCCCCAGGCCAGATAGAAGCCCGTATTCACATGCCAGTTCAGTTTCAGGGCGTGACGTTTAGACATCACTCACCCCAGAGCCAATGAAAAGCTGGCTCCAGCAGCAAAGGGGTGACTTTTTCCCACCTCAAATAGGAATGGATTTTTTTTCTGCTTCTATTTGGGGCAGAGACTGACCAGATTGGGTCCATGGCACCCACTTGGCTCTTTCAGGGGGCAGCATCACACCATCCCTTTGGGCCAGTCTGTTTTGGCCCCAAGTCACTCTTTTTCAATGAGGAAGAAACTGTAATACTAATAATCTTTATGTCCCTGATTTCACTATGCCAGTGGAAGAATCTAGACCAACTTTTGAGATGCAAGGGAGGAGACAAACTCAACTGGCCCCATCACTGGGTAAACTAAAAACTGATGTAGCATGGAATCAAATTGTTAGTATGTTTGATTAATATGTATTTACTGCCAGGACAGAGGAAATGTGTTAGAACAATTTTCTGCCTCATGTATCAAAATAGCTTGGCTGATGTTGGGTATTATGCCTCTTGACTGGGGGGTCAGGGGCATTTGCTGTGGTACTGCATATAGCAAAATATCTTGCTCTGACCCCATAGATAAAAAACAAGGAATAGCCTTTCATACAGTAATGACATTCTGTGCTGATTTATTTCTAAAGAGTATACCCATCCCTTCTATACATTTTATCTAAAACCACATACAAATATGATGTGGCTCATGCCCAATGATGTGCATAATCCAATGGGAAAACTCACCAGGGTGTCACAGAGCCTGATCACTCCAAATGAGACCAATATGTAGGAGGCAAAATACTTTTTTTATTATTCTGCTTTGCTTTTTTAACTTGTCATGACAATGAATTTTTAAATTGACCCAGTTGCTTTATGCCCCTGTTGTGTTCCTGTTACAATTTGTTAATTGATGTTTTATAACTGCATTTATCTCATACCTATATTCTTTACACTTTTAATCTGAATGTCACATTGGGAGCTCTTTCTAGAGATGAAATTTCATGTAGGAATTTTCGTTTAAAATAATGTTTTAAAAAGCCACTTTTCAAAATAGCCAGGTAATTGTAAAGATTGCTGAAAGGCCTTAAAGTGTAAATTCTATGCTGATTATCTAATAATAATAATAATAATAATAATAATAATAATAATAATAATAATAATAATTTGTTTTATTTATATACCGCTATTCCAAAGATCATAGCAGTGAACAGCAAGTAAGCTAATTTGCTCCCAAACAGTCTGAGTACTCATTTTAGCGACCTTGGAAGGATGCAAGCCTGAGTCGAGCTTGGGCCCTTTTGCTGGTCTTGAACTCGCAACCTTGTGGTTTTGAGTGAATGGCTGCAGTACAGGCATTTAACCACTGTGCCACCAGGGCTCCTACACATGATTAAAAAAAAACCTTTGTTCAGGGTAGCAACTAACAGCACTCCGAGGGAGTGTGTTCCACTGTTAAACAGCCCTTATTGTCAGGAAGTTCCTCCTAATGTTGAGGTGGAATCTCTTTCCTGTAGCTTGCATCCATTGCTCCGGGTCCTAGTCCTGGAGCAGCAGAAAACAAGCTTGCTCCTTCCTCAATATGACATCCCTTCAAGTATTTAAACAGGGCTATCATATTACCTCTTAACCTCTTCTCCAGGCTAAACATCCCCAGCTCCCTAAGTCGTTCCTCATAGGGCATGGTTTCCAGACCCTTCACCATTTTTGTCGCCCTCCTTTGGACACATTCCAGTTTCACAACATCCTTTTTAAATTGTGGTGCCCAGAACTGGACAAAATATTACAGCTGGGGCCTGACCAGAGCAGAATAGAATGGCACTATTATTTCTATTGATACAGCCAAAAATCACATTGGCCTTGTTAGCTGCCGCATTGCACTGTTGACTCATTCAATTTGCAGTTTACTTGGACTCCCAGATTCCTTTGACACCTAGTCTCATTCAGTCAGGTCACCCATTCTGTATCTGTGCATTTAATTTTTCTGCCCTCAGTGCAGTACCTTACATTTCTCCCTGTTGAAATTCATTTTGTTAGCTTTGACCCAGTTTTCTAATCTATTAAGGTCATTTTGAATTTTGTTCCTGTCCTCTGGGGTATTATCTACTCCTCCTAGTTTAGTGTCATCTGAAAATTTGATAAGTATGCCCCCAATTCTGTCATCCAAGTAATTGATAAAGATGTTGAATAGCACTGGGTCCAAGACAGAGGTGGTCATTTCTCTCCAGGATGAAAGGGAGCCATTTTTGAGCACCCTTTGGGTTTGGCCAGTCAACCAATTACAAATCCATGGAACAATTATGTTCTATAGCCCACATTCCACTAGTTTGTTTGCAAGAATATCATGGGGAACTTTGTCAAAGGCCTTACTGAAAATAAGATATACTATATCCACAGTATTCCCTTCATCTACCAAGCTGGTAATTTTATCAAAAAAAAAGGTTACATTTCTCTGGCATGACTTGTTTCTCTAAAACCCATGTTGACTTTTTGTGATTATGGAATTGCCTTCTAGATGTTCACTGACTCTTCATTTAATGATCTATTATAGAAACTTTCCTGGTATTGATGTCAGACTAACTGAATGATAATTGTTGGGATCCTCCTTTTCCCTCTTTTTGAAGATGTCTGCTGGGACTTCTGTTCTCCACGAGTTTTCAAAAATTATTGCCAATGGCTCTGATATTACATTTGCCAGTTCTTTTAATACCCTTGGATGCAGTTCATCTAGTCCTGGAGACTTATATTCATTTACATTAGCCAGGTATTTCTGTACTATCTCTTTACTTATTCTGTACTGAAATTCCCCTATTCTGTCCTCCATTATCCTCATCTTAAATGAGTTGATTTTCTTTTTATCCATTGTTTTCACTGTCTTCTTCTCACATCCACATCTGATGTTGGGGAATACAATGAGTTGAATGATTCTAACTGTTATGCTCAGTTGTATATCTTTACTCTTTAGGATCTTATCTGCATTTTTCATAGATGCCCTTCCCATTTCATGTCTCTTCCTTATTTCTTGACTGAAGTCTCTGTTCTGATCAGTGTTTGATAGAAGATATGGGGAAACTATTTCAATTTTCAATTTCCTCATTGTCTAGGTTGAATTTATGAAGATCTTCCTTGGTCATTATTTTTGTTTTCCTTATGTCCAGCAGCAAGCCTGCCTTTACACTTTCTTCTTTGAACTTCCTTAGTAATTGGTCAAAATCTATGATTTTTTCCATTAGTAGTGTGTTGTCCACATATCAGATTGTTGATGTACCCCCCTCCTATCTACATTTCTCCTTCTTCTGTCTAAACCTGCTGTTCAAGCATACAATTTGAACAAGTAGGGTGATAATATGCAACCTTGACTGACTCCCTTGCCAATTGAGAACCATTTTGTTTCTCCATATTCTGTTCTAACAGTAGCCTCTTGTCCTAAGTACAGATTCCTCATTAGAACTATCAAATGTAGTGGCACTCCCATATCTTTAAGATCAACCCATGATCTATGCAGTCAAAGGTAATGTAATCCTTCATGCTTCTTCCTTTCCTGAACCCCACTTGCACCTCTGGAATTTCTCTCTCCATATATGATTGGAATATATGTTGCAAAATTTTGAGCATAATTTTGCTTGTTTGAGAAATTAATGCTATGGTTCTATTGTTGCTGCAGTCTGTTGAGTCTCCTTTCTTGTGGCTGGGGGTGTATATTGACTGTTT
The DNA here is from genome assembly GCF_019175285.1 of Sceloporus undulatus. NCBI lineage: Eukaryota > Metazoa > Chordata > Lepidosauria > Squamata > Phrynosomatidae > Sceloporus > Sceloporus undulatus. Next base: position 299,031,188 of record NC_056522.1, on the reverse strand, counting down.
CCAGTCTTTTGTCCACTGATTTATTTTCCACATTTGTTGGCATATTTTAGTTAATGCTAGAGTTGATTCTATCTGTGTGGTTTGCAGTATTCAACTGGAATATTATCTGTTCCTTTTTCTTATTACAGCTTCCACTTCACTTTTTAGAGTTTGGGGTTCATCTTCATAGGGCTCTCCATTCCATGTGTCATTCATTTTTTCATCTCTTTTATGTAACTCTTCTGTGTTATGCATCCAATGTCTTCTTATTTCTTCTTGATCTTGTAGTATCTTCTTATCATAGAGTATCCCCCCTTCTTATCATAGAGTTTTGTGAAACTTTCAGCCTCCTCTGTCAGAGCCCTGGTGTCATAACAAATTTCTCATGATGCAGCTGATGGCTGGTAACTTTGTTTGCAAGGGGGCAGGCCATTACTTAGTTGGACATTATTTAGTTGCACAAATGTAACTAAGAAGATGATGTAGAATATCATCCATGTGTTTAGTGGTAAGCATGCAGCACAATCCTGTGTATAACTACACAGAAGTGCAACCCTGTATGTCAATACTCAGAAATAAAACCCTTTGATCTCATTCAAACTTACTCCCAAGCTGCCCCAAGCATCTGATAATGTGTGCTTTAGACCACAAAAGATTGTGTTAAATGCAACATACTTATATTTAACGTTCCACAAGACTCTGCTGTTTTCAGTGAGTAAGGCTACAATCCTACATATCCTAGCCTGGCAGTAGGCCACACTGTAAGTAATATATATACAATCATGCTAGAAAACACTTATTCCAGTAGGTTTATGATTGCTTTTTTTGGGAGAGGGGGTTCTTTAGAATTCTTAATTACATGCCAATTATTATAGGATTACTAATAGACCACTAATTTGCTTTGCTCAATGTTCCTTCTTTGGATTTTTGTATTAAGAATGTAATATAATTCATGAGTTGTTGGCTACTTTGTGCATCTCAGTTATATACCAAGTATTTTAAGAAAACAAAAAACAAAGGGTAGAAATAGTGTAAGGAATAAAACACATTGCTTGCTGATCAGAAGCAGAAAATGTAAAGTGAGCAAACTCATTAGCTGTTTTGTGCTTTCCAAGCGATACACTGGGCCATGGGTGTTCATTCAGGTTTGGTTCCAGGTTCTCCCCTGTGGATGCTCAAATAGCATTATATGCAGTGACACAGTAAAAATTGTGTCCCTTATATAAAATGGCAAAATCGAGCTTTGCTTTTGGATTTATTGTATTTTATTTTACTGGAATATTTTCAAGCTGTGGATAGTTGAAGCCATGGATGCAGAATCTGTGAATACAGAGAGCTAACTGTATACAATAGCATAGTACAATGACGTCCCTTATGGAAACTGACAAATCAAGCTTTGCTTTTTGGATTTGAACACTTTCAAACTGTAAAATGTTGAATCTATGGATGTAGAATTTGTGGATACAAAGTGCTGACTATAGTTTGTAACCACAGCTGTGAATGAAATGAGAGCAAAGAATTTATTTAAAAAAACATGTATTTCTAGATCTAATTATGGAGAGTCAGTGTCACATAGTGGTTGGATTGGTTTGCCTTAGGGTCACCACAAGTTGGAAACTACTTGAAAGCACACAACAACAACAACAATAACGTTCTAATTATAGGTCCAAAGGACTCTCCCATGTAATTGGTTGTCATTACATTTGTCATTGTAAAAAATAACTATTTAGTCTCTCATTTCTCAAAAGTCATGGAAATAGTTGTTCCTCAACCTTAAACACACACACCACACACACACTCTTACCTTGTCACCTGAACACCCACAAAACAGAACAAAAAGGAAAACATGAGTTAGCATCTGAACCATATGATATTCCTACTACATCATTTAGTGGGGTCAAACTTCAGAAGCTATTCAAGTAACATTGCAATGCTAGTGTTACATCCAAGATAACTGGGGTTAGTGCTTAAGTTACAGTCATGGTACAGGCTTTAACTTTGTTATTCTGGGAAATAATTAATTACAAGTAACTTGTTTGTAACAAGTTACTGCCCAGTCTTGGGCAAAGAACCTGTTGAAAAGCTGCTGGCTCTGTCCCAGCCATCAGTAAAAGATGTAATGAATCAAGGCAGAGCAGGGATACAATTGTATAGTGAGCAATTTCAAAACTTTAATGAACCATTTACAATAAACTCATTGGATTGTAATTTAACAACATCACTTTTACAATTAAATATAGAGTTTTAGCATGCAAATACAGCCCATTAATTCCATGTCAGGATGCAAAATGAAGTGAAACTGAAGGGATTCTGATACATGAAAGTCATTTCAGTAATTTCTCATTACTCCATGATGCTTTTAAAGCAGTGTAATGATAGAATGAATTGATTTAAACAACATTTTTGTTGGAGGAGTGGTGTTTGTGAAATTAAATTAACTTGATGGTTTGTTATGAGAGCCTGGAATGGCATTCTGTTAGTTGTGAAATTAATTTCATTCCTTCTCTAGAGTTGGTCTTGTTGGCGGGGGTCCTCTTTTTTAAACAAACCAACCAACCAACCAACAAACAAACCTTTCTTTAGTTCCATAACATCAGCCAAGGACTTCAGCATGGGTCTTTCTACATTTATCACTTCATTTGAAACAGTACATATCCACCCACTCACATCGCTATGATAGCCTTTTGACTGAAGAGCGGGGTATAAA
>NC_056522.1:298958897-299028492 GCF_019175285.1 Sceloporus undulatus | reverse complement strand
ATTATTATTATTATTATTATTATTATTATTATTATTATTATTATTATTATCTATGTTGTCTAACTTTTAGAGAGGTGAAGATCTGAAGGAATTGTAAGTGACAGTTTTAATTCTCCATGGGGGAGAAGGAAGCTTTCACATCTTTCCTTCCAACTTCCCTACAATGAAAAAACTTTGGAAGGAATTTTAATCTGCCTTTAAATAATTGGCAGAGTAGAATTATTCTCCCATCTGTCAGTGGATCTGATATTAATGAGAAGAATTAGTAGTCTCCAAATGACCTGTGATGATTCCTCATCTGATGAACTGTGCAGGTAAATTTCTAGGGCAGGGGTGGAGATTTTGGATCCCAGATCTCAAGACCTGGACCTTCTCTGGTCCTAAGGGTGAAGAGCAGTAATAGCATTTATATTTCTATACTGCTTCATACGGAAATAACCAGTCTCTAAGCAGTTTACAATTTGTAAGCCAATTGCCCCCAGCAATCTGGGTACTAATTTTACTAATCTATGAAAGGATGGAAGGATGGGTTGTCTTTGGAGCACCTCATGATCAAACTCACAACATTGTGGCTGCAGTACAGGGATTTAATCACTGTGGCACCAGGGCTCTTGATGGAGGAATCTCATGGTAAGAGTACTACCTTGAGAAGTACACATATGCATATACATTGTCCTTTGTTAAACCTGAGGTTATTTTTAATTAATTTGAATTTTGAAAAACTGTGGTTGATACTAAAAGTATTATGTTCAATGACACCTCCATGGACCATCATTTGGTCTCACATTTTGGCCCTGAAATCTTAGGGCCTGTTGGGGAGCTAGAGTGGCAACCCTAATGGATAATTTATTTGACTGGTGATATTTTTCAGGCAGAGGTGAAAGACTTTGTAAAGTGGGGGCTGAATTTTAATTTTAGAATGATCTTGTGGGCTGCATTTCAGTGCTGGAAAGTGACATGTCCAAGTGAAGCGAAAATGTCATCCAATTCTACTTCCTTCCTTTAAAAAAGAAAGTGCAACTCCAAATTCTTGTAGCACTTTTAAAAGTTCATTTATATTGTATAAAGGGTCTTCCAAAAATACCACCACTTCATCTGCATAGGCTTTAACTTTATAATTTTGGTCTTTTATTTTAACCCCTTGTATTTTCTCATTTTGTCTTGTATTTTGTAACAGAATTTCCATTATCATGATAAATAATAAAGGGGACAGTGGACATCCCTGCATTGTCCCCTTCTGTATATCAAATTCTTTAGATTTTTCTCCATTTACAACTACACAGGCCTTTTGTTCTTTATACAACTCCTTTATCCACTCTAGGAAGTTTTCTCCTACTTTGTTTTTTTCAACAGTGCATACATAAATTCCCAGCTTACATTATCATATGCCTTCTCCGCATCAATGAACATCAAAGCCACTTTCTTTTCTTTATCAGCATTATAATATTCTAATATATCTATAATCATTCTTATGTTTTCTCTTATTTGCCTTTCCGGCAAAAAGCCGTTTTGGTCCATATGAATCCTATCCTTTAGAATTGCTTTTAATCTTTCTGCTAAGATTGATGTTAATAATTTGTAATCATTGTTTATCAAGGAGATCAGCCTGTAAGTAAGTAATAAAATTTATTCGGTCTTTGACCAGTATAAAAACAAAACCACACAAACAGCATATCAGTATAACAGTAACAGGTTAAAATATAGACAGATAGTAGACTATACATATCGGCCTGTAATTTTTTGGTTCCTTCGCATCTTTACCTTCCTTGAGTACTACAACTATATTAGCACTCCTCCATGATTCTGGTTTACCTTCTCTTCCTATACTGTTGTATAATAATTTGTTTATAATAATTTGTATACCTCCAACAAATATGTTATTAGCTCTTCCTCAAATTTTTTGTAGAAGCTTCCTGGCAATCCATGCGGTCCTGGTGTTGTTCCACTTTTGGCTCTCTTAATTGCCTCTTTTAATTCTCCTTCTGTTATTGGGGCATTTAATTTGTCCTGTTGCTCTTTCACTAATAGTGTTATTCTTTGCGTTTCTAAATATTTTATTATCTTCTCCTGTTGTTTATTTCCTATTTATTCCTCTTTATATAATTCTTTATAGAATTCATTAAATATTCTCTTAAATTCCTTTTGTTCTTTGTATATTCTTTCTCTTCTACTTAATTCTGTAATCAACTTTTTTTCTTTCATCTTTCTTAATCTTTGAGCGAGCCACTTTACTGGTTTATTCACCTCCTCGAAAAAAATTTGTCTACTCATTTTAAATTGCCATTCTACTTCTTTATTTAACTCTCCATTAAGTTGTCTCTGCATTAAATTTAATTCCTTTCTTACTTTGTCGTTCTTTGGGTTTTCTCTTAATTCTTCTTTTTCTTTAATTTTTTACATGATGTTTTTTGTGTTCCCTTATTTTTTTCTTTTTTGATCTTAGTTTAACAAATAGCCCCCTTGTGACTGCTTTGCATGTATCCCATAATATTCTTAATTTTATTCCATCCTTATCGTTTTCTTTTAAAAAAAAAACTGTTAGCTCTTTTTTTACATATTCTACATTTTCTTTGTCTTCCAGCAAAGATTAATTTAGTCTCCATGTCCACTCCTTTCTTTTTTTCGTTTAAGTTTAAAACCACTGGGTTATGGTCTGATACTATTTTTAGTAATATCTCTATTTTGTTAATATCAGGTAAACAATGCTTTAGATATAACAAACATATCTATTCTTGATATAGACTTATGCCTTTCCGAAAAGAAAGTGTATCCTTTTTCTTTACCATATTTGTATTTCCAGGCTTCTTCCAATATACAATTATTCATTAATTCAAGCACTGCTTTAGGCAGTTTCCCATGTGTCCCTTTTATATATTTTTGGTATTTAACACCAGTTAAACTTTCAAGAATATATAAAAATGTAAATAAAATATGCTGGAAGTGCAGAAAAACAGAAGGGTCTTTTTACCACATGTGGTGGGTCTGTAAAAAGGCAAAGCAATTCTGGAACAAGATACATCTAACAATAATAGAGATACTAGGAGGAAAGTTCCAAAAAAATCCGGAACTCTACTTGCTGAACATGACATATAAGATAGAAAGGGAAATAGAGAGAAAATACTGGAAAATAATATTATACATGGTTACTACAGCCAGATTGCTATATACACAAAAATGGAAATCGACCCAGATTCCGACGGTAGAGGAATGGTTCAATAGACTACTGGATATGAGAGAGGCTGATAGATTGTCTAAAACGTTAAAAGGAGAAAAGGAGGGCAAGGAGGATGAAGAAGAAGATTGGAACATAGTAATACAGTATTGGGACAAGAATATAGGAAAATTAGAGTGAAGAAACTAAGAAAGGATCTATGGAAATAGAGAAAAATTGAGGTAGAGAAGGAATATATGTACAGAGATATAGATATAGATATAGATAAGAAGTAAGAGAGAAATATAGGTTGGAGAATGTATGTGGGAATAGATTGGGAGGGAGGGGAAGGGGCAGTAGGTGAAGGGGGTATATGTATGTGGGGAGGAAGAGAAGGAGGAATGTAGTAGATATAGATATATTTATGTATACATTGTAAGTATATTGGAAAGATGGATGTAAAATAAAAGAAATGGGTTCAATAAAGGAAATTTTAAAAAAAGAAAGTGCAACTGCCATAGTGTGGTTTGAGCATTGGACTATGACTCTGTAGATCAAGATTCAAATCCCTGCTCAGCTATGGAAACCCACTGAGTGACCTTGAGTAAGCCAGTCTCTCAGAAGAAGGCAAAAGCAAACCCACTCTGAACAAATGTGGTCAAGAAAGCCCTGTGATCTCAGGATCACCATAAGTCAGAAATGATTTGAAGGCACACAACAAATTACAACCCTTCTATGCATCTTTTTCTCTGCAATTTGGAGCCAAAATTCTGATTCTCAGAGAACACTGGGCCTTCTAATTTCCTTCAGTTCTGGGTATGGGGACAGTTATAGTCATTTATTGAATTCCAGTGTGAAAACACGATATCTGGGTTTTCCAAATCAAACATTTAGATTTAGATTCGAGAGCAGCTAGCAGCCTCAAAATAGTGCTAATCTGATATAATTTCAACCATTTCCTTGGAGTGCAAACTGGATCTCATAGTCCATGGCTACCTCTATCTAGACATTTTAGGAACTGAATCTCCTCACTCTGTATACAAACCATTTGTTATACCATTAATTTATCCATTTCCCTTAATTGAAAATCAAAATAAATTAATAATTACCTTAATGAGATCACTGGCATTCCTTTCCCTCACTTATTTACACTGAAATGTCTTCCCGTCGTGTTCTAATCTACTTTTGTTTTCTTTTAGAATCAGAGAGAGCAGCTTGGTAGAAAAGGAAGAGCAGAAACCAAAATTACTTTGGATGCATGGGGAGGGATTCAACAGTTTCATTCTCAGAGATAGTTCTGCTGTGAGTAGATGTGCCTGAATCCCCCATTAAACCTTGCCAGAGGTCAACATTTCTGAAACTAAAATGTTCTCGCCTGGAAAATATAAACCTTTTTAAAACATTAACTTCCTATTCAGACGAGATCGGGCGTGTTCAGGGTGGTATGGCCGTAGAACAATGGGAATATACATGGAATAGAAGACTAAAATATACATGCAGTCAAAGTGTGAAGGAGAATTATTATAAAATCTTCTTCCGCTGGTATTTGACCCCAAAAACGATTAGTAAAATTTATGGGAATTGTAGTGACCTATGTTGGAAATGTGAATTGGTCCAAGGTACATTATATCATATGTGGTGGACGTGTAAAAAGGCAAGGCAATTTTGGAAAATGATTTATTTTGAAATTAAGAAGTCAATCTCTGTTTCGCTTAAGTTTTCTCCTGAAATCTTTCTGCTTAATATAATTGATTTGGAAATTGAAAAAAAAATTGGTAAAATTTTATTTTACATGGTATCAGCAGCAAGAATAGTCTACACCCAGAGATGGAAACTAAAAGAAGTCCCAACGAAGGAAGACTGGAGACTTAAACTCATGGACATGATGGAAATGGATAAGCTTTCCAGAGGTCTAAGAAATGAACCATCAAATTTCTTTTTAGAAGACTGGGAGAAAGTGCTTAAATATTTTCAAGACTCTTCAGGAGAGACAGCAAATTTAATATGAGATAAAAAATGTCTTTGTGTGTGTGCAAAGAAACTTGATTAATTATATATATTACATATATTAATTATATATATTAGTTACGAATTGGGAAATATCCTAATAATGTTGAATTGTAATGACTCCAAGTTACGAGCTTCGAAATTAATTAGAATGATGAGATTAGGGTGAAGAATTTAAGATTGCCTATATGATTACTTTTTGAGGATTGATACCGTAACACAATTGTAAAGGTCTGATAAATCGAGCTTAAGATTTCATTTTAGATAATTAGAGTAACAGGTTTTGAATATAAGGGTTCTGATGATAGGGAAGTAGTGAATGAAGTTTGAATGGAAGGGACGGGGGAGGGAAGGGGAACGGGTATGATAGGTGGGAGGAGGTGAAGTGGGGAGTAATATAAGTTGGAATTTCTATAAGATTATTGTACTCTTTTACTTCATTTATGATTGTTATGAATTTTATTTGTGTTTTTTTTTGTTTAAAAAATTAATAAACATATTAAAAAAAAACATTAACTTCCTATTCACTGATTTTCTTTTTATTGCAAAGGGTTTACAACTAGATTGCATGGCCCTGGGATAATTAATTTAATGTAATTCTTTATTTCATTCTTGACCAGCTTTGGCCATTTTCAACTCTTTTTTAATTACACTTACAATATATATATAAAAATAAATAAATCTACTGCCTGTCTCTTTGAATATCCCATTCCTGGCTAAAAAAAATCCGCCTTGTTGGCCTGGGTTTATTGCCTTGTTGGCCTGGGTTTATTGGAAGTAATGGGGGAAATGATGCTTCTGCCCTCTTTTAACATCACTTTTGCTGATCATGAGCCCTCTGTAAATCATCAGACTCTGAATAATAACAGAAACTTCATTTTCAGAGAACTCCACCTAGATTTTCTTATTCTTGTTCAGCGACTCATATACCAGGTCTATCAGGGTGCAAACAAAAACAGCTTTCTCTAATCACAAAATAGAATTATAAAGAACATATCCAATGTGGCTGGGTGGTCTTGAGAGTTTATCCTGGTTGCTTTTATCTTGTAGAAATGGAAAATGTAAAGGAAAGTTGGAAAGCTTTATTTTAAAAATCTTAATGCTTAGCATCTTAAAGCTAAGAAATTGCTAAAATTAGATGATAACAAGGAGAGACTACTAAAATAGATTCACTAATGCCAGTTCAGAGAGACTACAGTTACTACAGTGCATATGTACATTCAAAGATTTCTTGTTCACCATTACAAGGGACAGTGGTAGGCTCAGGCATCCCATTACATATACTCAGTCATGCCTTCATTGCTGTGAAATAGGAGATCTCTTCTATGAAAAGTGGTGCCATCACAGCAGGAATTCATGGGCAAACATCCAAAGGACAACCAAACCAAAATAAGCTTGCTTTGCAAGAATGAACTAACAGACTGCCAAATCCAGCAGGGGCAATTTACCATTCTCTGAAGTATGTGAATTAATTCCCATATGGGCACAATACTGAAAAATAATTTTAAAATAATTCCAAAAGAAATCTTAGATTTTGCTATTTTATATAAGCAACACCATTTTACTATGCTGTTCTATATAATGTGACTTGAGCATCCGCACATTTTAGTATCCATAGAGGATCTTGGAACCAAACTCAGCTTGATACTAAGGGCCCAAAACAGTCAAAATTACTATTGTCTCTGTTTAGTTATTTTGGCTTTTAGTGAGAGTTTAGCCTTGGTTTACTGTAATATATGGCATGGAATAAACAGAATGGCAAGCAAGATTCCTTCACTTCTGTGAGGTTTGCCTTGAATAATTTGGAAGATTACACATTGGTACATTCTTTGCACAAAAGCAATGATTATTGTGAAGATATTAATAATGGGATTTCACAAATATAATGCCCTGCTATTTAAGATGAATGTGCACCCAGACTTTCTACAGCTTCCAATTTCCCTTAGATTTTACTTTGATGGCTTAAAGCAGATTTATACTAATCCTGAGTGCTTTAATAGTAAACAGCTTCATTAAGATATATTTTCCATTTTCTTGTAAAAAGTAAATACACATAACCCCTGAAAAAAGTCACTACAGATAAAAGGGGATTCAAAGGGATTCAGAAAATGTTTTCAGCAATGACAGAAAGAGTTTATTAAATAGTCCCTCATTCCTATATGATTGTAATTTTTGTTTATTCTTCATGTTGGACAAGTTTTGATAATAAAATGACATTTAATATGGCTCAGAGTGTTGATAATGGCTTTGGGGCTCCAGAAAAGAGAACGCCTTACTCTATGTAAAGGGAAAGGTCTATAAATAGTCAGTTTCCATGATAGGCATAGAAACCTCTGCCAACATGCTTCTTGGCCTTTGATGGTCCAATGGAGATAATGGAAAGAGCAGAGCATTCTGGGAATTATGTAAGCACATATAAGAGCAGGCTTTGTATCCATCCTTGCCAAAGCTCTCCTGCTCTCTCAATACCACCCCCCCCCAGTCTCAAACTGTGGGACAGGACCTCCGGGGGAGCACAAGAGTTATTCAAGGGGGCATGAGACTTTGAAGCTCCTGATCCCTCCTCCTCCTTCCCTTCAGCTTCCCAACCCTTTTCTGCTCTGAAGGGAAAGAGAAAGGTGAGGAGGATGTTTGGAGTCTTTGCCTGAGGGAGGGGGAGGAGGAGAGATATCTCCTTGTGTTACAATATTAATATATATGAATGTGTGAACAAAAACACTAAACAGACAAAATATTTTTATTCATGTACTACTTCAGGCAGAGGAGGACACAACATCCAGATGTAAACATAAAGGGGATCACAATGGTAAAAACAACAACAACTGTGAGAACCACTGTATTGCACAAATCTTAAATAGGAGAGAGTTCATTGTATAGTAGGGAGTATATAATCATACTTCTTCTCATTCATCAATATCCCAGAACTCATAAATGGGGAGTTTTGTCCCCACTCCTTCTCCTAAAAATGTTGATGGGGATTGCTGTTTCCACATGGCTACTAGTAGTTAATTTACCTATAGACTGACAGATATTATCCCAGCCCAACATTGTGGTTGTAGCTGTGTACCATCAAATGATTTCCAACTTATATACACCCTAAGGTGTACTAGGGATTCCTGAGAATTGTAGTTTATTGTTTCCCCAGAGCTTTCTGACAGAGAAGGCTCAATGTCTCACAAAGCTACAGTTCCCAGAATTCCCTAGTATTGAGCAAGGGCAGTTAAAGTGGTTTCAAGATGGATTATTTCTGTAGTCTGTTTTGGCTCTATGGAGTTTATCCACACGGAGACACATGAAGGCAAATCCCATGCAGAAACAGGATTTTAAAATCCGCTAAACACCCACAAATACTGTTTTTCAGACCCACTGGCGAAACGAGAAAAAATGCAAAAATAATCCAAATGGAAAGCTGACAAAAATCACTTCTTTCTACTTTTGGAATTTCCTAAAATTAAAAAGGAGTGGTTTTGATTGGCTTTCCATTCAGGTTATTTTCATGTTATTTCTCTTTCACGCAAGCATCATCTGAAAAACTACCCCCATTTGCGGGGGTTTTCTACCTTCTGTTTGTGCTATACCTGAACGTCATGTAAAAAACAACCCCAAAAGTGGGTTGTTTTCACTTTAAATCTAACTTCTGCACGGGATTTGCCCCATGTGATAAACTCCTATGTCTTGAAATTGACATTTAGTCTCATCTTTAAAGGCAGATAATGGATGAATTCTTCTACTCCCATCAAAAGAGTCATATAGAGGGGACAGTAAGAATGATGGTTTACTTTCCCTACCCTGGGCCCTTAGTACAAACAGGCCTGAAGTGAGCATGTGCAAATCATGGATGCAATTTCCTAACCTTAAGGGGTAGTAATGTGTTTAATAGTGAATTTTGCAGTATGTTGTGCATGTGTTTTCTCTCCCCAGGGCTCTAGATAAGCTAATGGGTAGGTATGCCAAGATGACTTTATTGCATTTGCAGTCAAGTGGAGACAAGGGTGTGTGTACATTTATAATGTACCAGACCAAAGGATGGGAATCAATCTTGTAGCCAGTGTTAATGGAGGACAGCCAATTTATGCTTGTAGCTTTCTTGCCCTGGAGATCAAGCCTCTTAGCATACTGTTCTGTTTTCAGGGAAAATGGAAGTTTTTAATCCGATATGGTAGGGAAATATTTGAATTGGTTGTGAGACTTACGCTCTTGATAACAGAACCATGACTCAAATCAAGGGAAAATTAAATACAAGTGAGCAACAACCTGCAAATAAGCCTGATGGACAGCAATACAAAAGAATGAGATTGCTCCTGCTTTAATGTTTGTGTATTAAAACTTTGCTCAGTAGAAACCTTCTATCTTAGTAGCAGAGCACATGCTTTCCATGCAGAAGATCACAGATTCAATGCCTGGCAGTTCCCAGTATGGCTGGACATTGCCTATTTCAAATTTTGGAGAGTTTCCACCAGCTAGTGAATATTGAAAATGAAAGACTAATGGTTTGCTTCAAACAAAGTTCAGTTCCAATAAAGAACAATCACCAAGCCTTACCAATAGTGGTGGATCTATCTTAGAATCATAGAATCGTAGAGTTGGAAGAGACCACAAGGGCCATCCAGTCCAACCCCCCTGCCATGCAAGAAATCACAATCAAAGCATCCCTGACAGATGGCCATCCAGCCTCTGTTTGAAGACCTCCAAGGAAGGAGACTCCACTACACTCCGAGGGAGTGTGTTCCACTGTCGAACAGCCCTTACTGTCAGGAGGTTCCTCCTAATGTTGAGGTGGAATCTCTTTTCCTGTAGTTTGCATCCATTGTTCCGCGTTCTAGTCTCTGGAGCAGCAGAAAACAAGCTTGCTCCCTCCTCAACATGACATCCCTTCAAATATTTATACAGGGCTATCATATCACCACTTAACCTTCTCTTCTCCAAGCTAAACATCCCCAGCTCCCTAAGTCATTCCTCATAGGGCATGGTTTCCAGACCCTTCACCATTTTAGTCGCCCTCCTTTGGACACGCTCCAGTTTCTCAATGTCCTTTTTTAATTGTGGTGCCCAGAACTGGACACAGTATTCTAGGTGGGGCCTGACCAAAGCAGAGTAGAGTGGCACTATTACTTCACTTGATCTAGACACTATACTTCTACTGATGCAGCCTAAAATCACATTGGCCTTGTTAGCTGCCGCATCGCACTGTTGACTCATGTTCAACTTGTGTTCTGCTTGGACTCCCAGATCCCTTTCACATGTAGTTTCATTCAGCCAGGTGTCCCCCATCCTATATCTGTGCATTTCATTTTTCTGCCCCAAGTGCAGTACCTTACATTTCTCTGTGTTGAATTTCATTTTGTTAGCTGTGGCCCAGCTTTCTAGTCTATTCAGGTCATTTTGAATGTTGATCCCGTCCTCTGGAGTATTAGCTATTCCTCCTAATTTGGTGTCATCTGCAAATTTGATAAGTATGCTCCCAATTCTGTCATCCAGGTCACTGATAAAGTTGTTGAATAACACTGGGCCCAGGACAGAGCCCTGTGGGACCCCACTGGTCACTTCTCTCCAGGATGAAAGGGAACCATTGTTGAGCACCCTTTGGGTTCAGCCAGTCAACCAATTACAAATCCATGTAACAGTTGCCTTGTCTAGCCCACATTTTACAAGCTTGTTTGCAAGAATATCATGGGGAACTTTGTCAAAGGCCTTACTGAAATCAAGATATACTATATCCACAGCATTCCCTTCATCTAACAAGCTAGTATGGCACACACCATGTCATACCACCACCTACAGCTTTAATTTATAACATAACAGCAGGGGAAACATATCTCCTCCTCCAATAGATTTCCAGTGTGTACATTCAAAGCATATGGAAGACAAGAAAAAACTGGGGGCAGCATATGGTCCCAGGGCCACACTTTGCCAACATCTGGACAAGTAGTAGTAGTAATAATAATAATAATAATAATAATAATAATAATAATTTAATTTATTTCTATACCGCTATTCCAGGGATCACAGCGGTGTACCACAGCAAGTAAATGTATAAAGAAAGGGAGACACAAGATACCACAATTATGTTGGTGTCTAAATGTTATCACCATTGCCTCTCTTTTGCAACCTTTCTGATCCAACTAAGGTTACAGAAAATAAAAGGAAAGGAGCAAAGGAAGCTGAAAATCAACACTCTATCTTAACAATATGAATGTAGTCATATATGGAAAGGCTTATTTTCATAGCCATGAAAATAGGAGTAGGAAGAAGAGAAGGGCTGCTATTGTTGTTTTGAGGGGATCTGTAGGGCACAAGAAATAGGCCTGGGGGTTGGTTTTGTGACCTATCACGGAGGATAGAATTTGGAGTTTAAACAGAAGCTATCCTTCCCTGAATTCTTCAGCTTCCCAAAATACTTTGTATCTTTAAGAATTTGTAAGCATCATGTCATGCATTACACAGAGCAGCAATGACACATTTTAATTATATCTGCTTCTCATAAGTTTCCCCCAATTTGCATTTCTCAGTTTCTTGTTTTACAGCCTTGGTGTCATTGGAGTGAATTTGTATACATAGTTCATTGTCTTGTTTACAAGATAAAACCCAGTCAGAAAGCTGCTATTAACCCAATTCATTTACAGGAGGTGTTTTCTAAGCAAAGTTAGATTATGGCAATTGTTCATCATTAATTTTGTTAATAGCTGTTTATTCATTTGTATTACCTTGTAAACAAGGCACTGTGTTATACAGTAGACACATTGCCAAACTTCAGATGCTGCTTAATGTCCTCATTTTACTTTGTATAATCACAACGCCTCCAAGAACCATGACTAATATCCTTGAGGCAGAATTCTCTGTGAATTTTGAAGAACTGAGACGCTGGGCTTTGGAACCAATTCTGAATATTACAAATCTTCACCTATATCAGAACCTAGAGAAAATTGGAAGTGAATTACTGAAGTAAATAGCTTAGCAAGATTCAGGAAAAGGGGGGATTAGCCACATAAGAATTCTGTAAGAAAAACATCTGCAGTTACACTAGACAGGATAAAATTACAAGGTCTGCCAGTCCCTATGCTTCAAGGCATAAGCCGATATCCAGCTTGAGTCCAGAATGCATTTTCCTTCAAGGGAATTAATAATACAATTATTTGCATTATATGAGTTTTAAACTTTCTTCTGACAAATTCACCATACATCACTGGAGACATGAAACCACAATCGTCTGCCAGGATGTTTTGGTATGGACACAACAGACAGTTAGGTTTAAGCAGCAAGAATGTAGCTTATACCTATTGGGTAAACCTGGAACTTCTGTGCTGCTATGTCAGTGCAGCCAACCTTCTGGAAGCAGCATCTTATACCTGCTTATTTAGAAGTAAATTCCACTGAGTTCAGTAGAGTCATCAGCACCACTGCAAGTGATGAGAGAGAGTGAGATATGCATAAAAAATACAGATAACTGGAAATATATTAAGACTTACCATCAGACTACATAACATAGATTACTTAAAATTACTGCCATAGATTATTTTATATTATTTAGTAAAATCTTGATATCCCATCTCATACCATGGTAATGCAGAGCTATATACAAATACTGTCAATTTAAATAATTCAAAATTATTTAAAGTTTAAAACAGTAGAGAATCATTTAAACAATCAAAAGCATATAGACCATTTAACAAGTTAAAACAGTTTAAAACCATGCATATGTACAGATCTGAAGCAATCCCATATTATTCCCAGGCATTCTCAGTGTATGTTCTATGTACTGCAGTTAGATAGCCTGCATGGTGTAGGGGCTTCAGCCTTGGACTATAGCTCTGGAGATCAGGGTTCAAATCCCAGCTCAGGCATGTAAACCCACTGGGTGACCCTGGGCAAGTCACACACTCTCAGCCTCAGAGAATGGCAATGTCAAAATCCCTCTGAACAAAACTTGTCAGGAAAACCCCACGATAGGAGCCCAACACATCTGACAACAGTGAGTTGCAGGAAAACTATCAAAAGATATTTGTTCTGTTCTTATAATCTATTTGATTGTTTGTCACTCATCTGCATCTCTTTTCTTTCTAAAATCTTCCCTAGCTCTTCAAATGCCCTGTTTATTAAAACTCAAAGTGATTTATTTCATTTACAGGGCATTGGTGTATTACAAGTATAAAAATAAGAGGATAACCATAAAGATTACTCAATGAATCAAGTGTGGAGAATTGTTAATGGTTTGAGAGCCTCTAAGCACATGCACAAGTTAATCCTTTCTGCCTTCCCACCCCAAGAAGCATAATCTGAAAACCTGAGTGGCAGAGCAAATATTTTCTATGTAGGAACCAAGGATCTTAAATGGAATCTGTGCCATCTTCAGTTTTAACAATCAGATAGCTTACCTTAATTGTATACTTTAAAATAAGGAGAAAGGGGAGGAGGGAACAAAAATCCAAATGGGAAGGGATGAAGGAAGGAATGGGGAGGGGGAGAAGTCAAAAGAGAAAGACGCGGAAGGGTAAATTTGAGGAAAACTTTTCACTTAATTATCCCAGTGCATGGTACTATCTGAGAAAAATGATAAAAGAATTCATTATAGTTCATTCCGAATATTATTGTACAAGAATGTATTTCATACAAATCTTCTGCTCTGACCTGGGCTCCAGGAAGATCTTTCCTACCCCACCCCCCTTTTTCTAAAGAAATCATACAGATTAGCCTGTCTAACAATAAAGCCATGCAATGTTTTCCTTCTTTTCCATATAATGCCAGCCTTTCTGTTTTACTAAATCTGACAGAGTTCATTAAAGGATATTTTAAAATTCTGTGTTAATTCAGGAACAAAACAAGTTATCAAAAATCACTATAAAAGGATGATTATTAATAAGTTAATGAATTGATCAGCATTAATGCTAAGCTCTGATAAGGCCCCACAAGACAAAATTTTAAAATAACAGCATGGGCAATACATACAATATTAATTAAACAGCTACAGTCAGAATTCCAGTTTATAAAGTAAAAACAGTATTCATGAATTTAATACCAAACTGGAATAGCCACTCACACAACCTGTGGTCAGGCATTCAGTAAAGGTTAGGTCACTACAGAAGAGATCCATGCTTTTGTACTTCCCACCTAATAGATCTTATCAACTGGCACATAGGAAAGGCTTTTCTGGTCGATCTGAAGACTTGGGCAGACTCATATAAGTGCAATCACTCTTTCAAGTATCCCAACCCCAAACTACCATTTTGTCTTTAACTCTGAAGCTTCTAATTTGTCTTTAAAGGGAGTCCATGCACAGTTTTAGTATTACAATACTATACAGAATTACTGTAGTCTGGTCTGGCTGTAACCAGAGTAATAAAGATTGTAACATACCACATTGCCACACTACACTCTTATGATGCTGTGATTCCACTTTTACTGCTCTGGCTGCCTCCTGTTGCATTCTGAGGCTTGTAATTCAATGAAGTCTAAGAGCACTCTGGCTAAGATTTCTAAATGCCCTTCCTTAAACATCAAATCCCTGAATGCAACAGAGCAGTTAAGGTGGAATACCGGCATTATAAGAGTGTAGTGCAGTAATCTATTATTATAATCATAATTCAAGTTTATTTATATAGCACCATATGATTTACACAGTGCTTTACATAATCATAAAAGAAAGTAAAACTAAAGTAAGTCCTACCAATGGCTTACATTCTAAAATTACAAAACATAGAATTTAAAATGAATCCAAGCTGGGGAAGAGAAAAGCCAGGGAGGTCAGTTTTCTTTCAACACATATGCAGCTCTTCACCATCCTAAACATGCCTATTTAAAAATGCAATCTTACATTTATTTTCTACAGAAACAAGTATAACAATCTTATATAGATGGCATCTATCGCCAGATAAAATAGCCAGAATTTATAGGACTGGAACGAGAACTTGTTGGAAATGCCAAAAACAGATAGGCACTTATTACCATCTCTGGTGGTCTTGTGAGAGAGCAAAAACTTATTGGAAGCAGATTCAAGTTGAAATATACAATATTTTGGGGATTAAGTTAAAACTGAGAGCTGAAACATGGTTACTATGTATGTTGGAAGATAATGTAGAATGAAGGTTTGGTGAAATTATTTTTATATGTTAACAGCCGCCAGACTAATATTTGCAAGATATTGGAAAATTGATAAAAAAAAATAGATTTGGATGAATGGTGACTGAAATTATATGACATGATGGAATCTGACTTATTATCATCCAAATTGAAAAATGATGATAGTTCCAAATGGAGGATAAACTGGGATAAAGTCATGAGATACATGGAAGAAAAATGAGGCAAAGTGGCAAACATGCTGTCAAATGAAGATATACCTATTTGAAAGTCTATATTTTGGATAAGTCTAGACTATTTTGAAGAGACATTATTAGATGAAAGTATAAAACATATTCTTATTACTACTTCTTTGTGTTATAGGTTATAAATTTTGAAAGACAGAATGATATAATCAAGGAGATTTGGGGACTTTAAGTACAAGAAATTAAAGATTTGTGTTAAGGGGAAACCCTGTCAGTTAAAAGTATTTAAAGAATACTACTATACTAAAGAGAGATGAATACTACTCATTATTTGTATCTCCCTCCCCCACTTCCATTCTGAACTCTCTTCCTTTTTCGAATCTTAAATGTTGTATAGTCCTAACCCCCTATAAGTTATCTTTAACTTAATATTATTGATCATTTTAGTATTCCAATAATTCTTTCCTAGTTCGAAATTAATCTTCCCAACATTGTAGAATTGGGAGCCATTCTTTTTCTAATTTGTCTTTAGGTTTGTTGTTAATAAGATACATTAGTCTGTCCATTTCTCTTAATTCTTGTATTTTAAATGTCCATTCTTCTAGAGTCGGGGATTCTTCATTTTTCCATTTTTGTTATTTTCCATATTATTATTCTGGCTGCTGTTATTAAGTACAATAACACTCTTCAATATTTTTTTTCATCCTCTACTTTAAGATTAAATGTTATATTGAGTAGATATAACTCTGGTGTCATTGTGTATTGTATGTCAAAAATTATTTGGATTTGTGAATGATTTTTTGCCCAGAATGTTCTTATCTTGATATAGGACCACCATAAGTGGTATAGTGAACCCACTTCTTTATTACATCGCCAACATTTTTGATGTGATAATTTATAATTAATTTATAATTTTTTTGAGTTTCAGTGGTGTTAAATACCACTTATTTGAAATTTCCATGAAGTTTTCTTTAAGATTTTGTGACGCTGTAAAACTATTTGTTTTTTCCCAGGCCTTTTGCCAATCTCCATAGGTGGCCTATGTCCTGGGCCCATTTTACCATGCTTTCCTTTGCAGTTTCTTTTTCCATCCCTCTATTCATGAGTATTTTATAGATTTTAGATATTTTTTCTATCTGGTTTCCATCATATTTCTTCCAATTCATTTGCTGTTTTTTTTTTATCCCTACACTCTTCACATCTTCTTTAAATTTGTCTTTGATCTGCATGTATGTGAACCAATTTATGGGTTTATTTTCTTTTACTAATTCCTCTCTCTGTTTCATTACATTTTCACCATTTTGTCTATTTTTGTTATGTCTTTGTATGTTAGCCATCTTTAGTCAATCTTCCAACTGCCAAAGAATGCCTCTTGCGTTAAAATCCAGAGTGGTATCTTATTATAAAAAATTGCTTTTACTTTCAACCACGTTATCAAGAGAGCTTTCCTGATCAGATGATCATAGAATTCTCTATTTGTTATTTGTTTTTTATACCCGAGATAGGCATGACATCCATGTTTTAATCCAAATCCCTCCAGTTCTAACATTCTCGTTTTATCCAATTTGATCCAATCTTGAATCCAAATAAGATTACAGTCCCACAAGTAGATTTTTAAATCTGTTACCGCATTACCACCTCTCTCTTTGTTGTCTTTCAGGACCTCCCACTTTATTCTCAGTTTCCTGCCTTTCCAGATAATTTTTTTCATTTCTTTCATCCACTCTGTCCTCGTTACCTCTTTGGTTATAATTGGTAAATTAATTAATTTGTCATTCCTGTATACAATGAATCCATGCATTGGTGTGAGGTTCATAAAACCTCTGTTTATCTCTCAGTTCAGGCATAGCAGTATGTTAGGATTCCAAATAGTAAACAATTATTCTTTCCTGATCTTTAATAGAAAGAAGCAGTTAAGTCAGTATGTTCAAAAAGGTCAGCTGCTTTGGAATACTCTTATTTTGACCAAGTGATTGATTCAATAGAGCTTTTCATCTGGCTCATTGCCTTACAACCACCATTTTCACATTTGAACTTATGACTGGACATTTTGATGTGAGCTGTTCAGATTTTGCTGGAGGACTCTTTTGAATACTGAGAATAGCTGGGTGAGAGTACTCATGTCTATAACTCAGATCTATGGAATGACAATATCCTGATTGTTCTATTGTTATATATATTTGTATTTCTTTATTTACACTGTTTCTATACTTATACTATGTTTCACAAATATTTCTAAATAAAAATGATTATAGATCAGTGACTTTTAAATCATTTTTATTTTGAATGATTTGTGAAACAGTATAAGTTTCAGACATTTTCTCATTTCTCTTATAACTCTTCTTCATTGATGCATGCTTACTTGAGCATCAATACTGACAAAAAATATTATAAAAATGGGCAAAGATTGCACAATTTGAATGACAGGCATTAATATTAGCAACAGGTGCATCATATAATTTTCCAAACATTGGTTCTATTCAGTATCTATTTATTGCACCTGAACACTCGCATAGGCTATATGAAATAGATGAAGATAACATTGTTACAGTCCAGCAGGGACAATTCATGTGGAGCAGCACCCCTGTGTCATTGATCTATTTTGATGTACTAAGAAAAAAGGGGAACAACAAGTGATCTATGTGATTGCTTAAGCACGTCTTATTTGCAAGCTATATATATATCTATATCCATAAGAACAAAGTATCAAAAGACATCAATAATAAAGTATCAAAAGACATCAATAATCAACAGTATACATCTGAAAAATAGGGTGGTAAAAGTCCATCCAAAACAATGTCTCTAGTGTTGGCAGTGAATGTTTTTCTACTGCTACAACACCATAATACTGTTCAAAATCTAGACACCAAACATTGATGGTACTTGGAGCAAAATTAGCCAGAAGTTGGAACTTGTAATTTTCACTGGTAGCAAGGTCCTTCGTAGGTTGTATTCAGACAGCTACCTCCGGAGTACTCTGTGGCCGTTTCGACTCACCAAAAGTCTTCATCAGCATTAAAGAATTTTTTTGCCAGATTAATATTGTAAATAATGTGTTCTGTTCTTCTAAATATACAAGGTTAACAATAATTAATACATTAATTACCATCAATAACAAAATGCACAATAGAATATAATTGTAAAACAGAATTACAAGATCTAAACCATTGTAGCTTACCCATGACATTCACAACTTGGCTTAACTGATAAGAAGAATGCTGGTACAAGTTTACAGGAATAGTATGTTATACTCTAGCTCAGCAATGGGCTGCAGGTGATAGCAAGATGCATACAGTTCTCTTAAGGGTATATCCTCTAAAATTTTTGATGTACAACACTGTAAATCTACAGCGCTATATAAATAAAGTTTAATAATAATAATCTAGGCCCCCAATGCAACAGCATCATGTGCCTTTTAATGCAGATCTGCATCTTAGTTTATGATAAAATTCAGAGTCACTTACATAATAATAATAATAATAATAATAATAATAATTTATACCCCGCTCTTCATCCAAAAGGCTATCAAAGCGGCTTACAAATTGTAAATTAGACATTTCCCTGCCCTGGTATCACATAAAACAATACATTTGATAAAATATAGCAGATAAAATGGCCACATATAAAGCAGACCCTTTAAAGTAAGCATCGTGCACTTAACAAAGCAAACATTTGTAAAAATAAAAATGTTTTTAATAGTTTGTGAAAGACTCTGAGGGTTGAGGGAACCTGCATGTCATAGGTCAATTTGTTCTGTTACGTTAGTATGGTCACTAGGAAGGCCTTATATCCTGTTACCGTCAGTCATGCCTCCATCTTAGTTGGAACAGTCAAGGAGGAACTTTCTTTTCAATTGTACACAGCTGGCAGGCTGGGTTGCAAGAAGGCCAAACTCATGTACAATGCTAAAGAGAATAATCAACAATTTGAATTCTGCTTTGAAGCAAATTACCCACATGTAAGGCATGAACACAACATGCATGGGTGGGCAGAAATGGATACTCTTGGCAACCCAACCTGGACCAGTTGCACTTTCTTCAAAGACATTGCAGTAATACAAATATTTAAATATAACCAAGGCATGGAATGGAACACACCAGGCTACATTTGATGAAAGCACTCACTACCATCCAATAAATACAAATAACAAACATACTTTTTGAAAGAATATAGAACCCCATCCAGAAGAGGTTCTGAATCCATGTTCCAGAACACATCTCTTTCTAGATCAAAAAACTTGTCTGGACTGAGCTGCAGCTTGCTAATCCCCCTTCTGTCTATTTCTGCTTCCAGATAGCCATACTTGTGTGGGAATAAATACCATAAAAATCATTGCACGAGTAGCTGTGCTTTCTGAGAATCTGTGTAAATGTGGCCAGTGCAACCAATAATGCAAATAGCCTTTTCTCTCACTTCAAACTTGGCGAGTAGAGAACTAACCAACAGTTATGCAATAGGTTATTAACCTGTTGCAGAATCAGTTGAGTAACTGTGGAATGTAGCATAACAATGCTGCCATGTATTTATGCTGTGCTAAAAGTGTACAGGATCTTGGCCAATGCTTTGATGGATTGTACTTATTTATGATGCAAACATACATATCCATTTACTCTATATTTCTGAATGGAAACAGATATAGGAACACAAGGAACTGCTTTATAATCTGCCAGACCAATTGGTCCATATTGTCAACTCTGATTGGCAACAGCTTTCAAAGCTATCAGACATATGGACTGTTGTACAGATCCTACACTGCATTTGTAAATATGTAAACAAATGAGTGTAGGAACTGGCATCTGAAAGTGACCTTAAACTCAAGGGTGCTGGTCCAACTGATAGGAGTCTGTTGTATGGTGATACAGCTAGCCCTCTCCTATCCCTGACCCACAGGTGGGTTCATGCCATGGTTCAGGGACAGGAGGGGGACTGGCTGTGCCATCCTGCAGTGCCCTTCCACCAAAATCATAGACATCTGTCATTCAGAGTGGCTCCAAGATTTTTTAAGGTGGGGTCTGAGGGGGAGGTTAAGAACTGTAACAGTAGTGTCATGATCATGAATATGCCACATATCTGAATATGGATTTGTACCTCTAGAGTTACAAATCCATAATGTCTAGGCAGGATGCAAGCCATTATTTCTAAATAAGGAGCTTTAGTCTAGTGTATATTTCATACTGTGATTTTAGCTAGTAATATTCAGAATGCAGGTTGTACCCAACCCATCCCTTTCAGGTATATTTAACCAGTTTTCCCCAACCCTTTACTTCCCCTTTAGGTTTGTGTTTTTTTAAGAGACAGAGGCCTCATCCCCAAACTCTGAAAGTAAACTCAAATGGTACAGTTACATTATGAATGAAATAAAGCTAACCTTGATGGTTCAAATACAATGTGGTTAGACCTTTGTTACAGGGGAGAGAGTTAATTACAAATTGATAGTTATGTGCAACTCAGTACTCCCAGGTACTTAATAATTTCTTTCTTATGATGGTGTCCATGCATCCACAACTGTGGTATTAATATTTTTCCCATTGATTTTCAGGGTGACTTTTTTCTCCAGCAGAGTTTGTCATGTTACAGTTCATTTTATTCTCCTCTCCCTCCCTCTTCTGCTCTCGCCATCAACCCCACTTTAAAACTGCTTTTTGCTTTTGGAAAGAAAATATTCTCTGAATGTCTGATGTGTAAACAGAACAGCAAATCAGCTACAGGGAATACATCAAATAAACACCACAGATGAAATACCTATCAAATTTTTAAAGCCCTGCCAGACTATGTTCTCCCTAGATTCCATGTTCCAACTGTATCTGGGAAAATGCTGTTGACTGTCCCTGTCTGAATTTCTTTTATTTCAGGTTTTGGGCAATGTGAACATCTGTCAAAACAACAAAGCTAAACATATATACTCAACTGACAAAATGTTAAGTAAAACAATGCTTTTCAACCATTCCTTTCCCTAGGTTGTATTGTTTTAATTTAATTTAAATGAAAGGATGTGACATATTGTCTAAATGTGATTTAGTGACTAGTTTTCACCTTCCAAGAAGTTTGGAAATTAAAAGCTACTATTTTAGAATAATCTCTGCATCACAGTTGATGGCACTTTATCTGCTCTGGCTCCATTCCATGGGTTCCGGTTTGTGGTACTTATAATTCTCTGCCAGAGAGCTCTGATGCTGTAAGTCATGGACTAGACAATTCTAAGTAATTCACATACATATAGACCCTGGGAGTCTGTAAGATGGAGCCGTGACAGTTAAAGTTCTATCAAATTAATATAATTGTGCAATGCGGATGCACCCTAGTTTGAAGAACTCTCTGTAGAGCCCTGTCTAAGAGTGGTTGTTCTCTTTCTCAACAGCCTGTAGAGGGAAAGAAGATGGGGAAAGGACTATCAGAGAGTGTGAGAAAGAAAGAGAAATCACTTTGTTTTGCTTCAGGATTCATCCATGGTTGGGTTAAGCCCATTCACACCCAGGTTGCTTCCAAAGACATGAAAAAAGGAGGTTTATAAAGACAGGCAATTGATGCTAAATGTTCCAAAAGTCCATGTAGCCTAATAAATTCTTTCTGACAATCCATTGGTACCAGCAGATGCTCATGGGGACCAGGGTACTGATTTATTTATTTTATTCTGTTTATGGGTTTGTTTGTTTGTTTGTTTGTTTGTTTTTTAAGTTGCATGCACTCCCTGCCCACCTTCCCCCAAAAAATGAAATCAAGGTGATATCCAAATAGGTGAGCTTCTTGCTAGTAGATAAATATATGTGCATTGTGATACTTCTTAAATTTATTAGCGAGAGAATGTGATCAACAGAATTGGTTTACCAATTTGTCTCAATGTTATGCTGGATGGTTTCAGCCATTTTTAGAACAAATCTCTTTGTATGTGAAAAGCAGAATTTTTGTTTGCTTTTTTGTATGGGAATCTCTAACATAACATTTTCTATGTATTCACTTTGTTTGGAAAAGCCCTTCTGGTTTTCTTCATAACCTGTTTGGGATTTTATCATTTTTGTTATTCTTGTTTAATAGTTTATTATTTTAACTGGTTTTAATTTTAAGGTGGTTTAATTGCTTTTTAATATTTGTAATCTATTAATTTTAACTATCTACTCAAAGGGGGATGGGCAGGTTCATACTGAAAATGGTGTCTCTTCAGAAAACTTAGTGCCAAACTCTTTAAAGTTTAAAGTTCAAACCAGCACTGAAACTGGACAAATGCAACTGGCACATTATTGGTGTGATATTATCATATCTCCACAAGCATCCTGCGGGCTGTAGTCAGCAGCAGCTGGCCTTTCTGAACTGATGGGAAATAGATCATGATAAACTAGTCTAATATGGATATAGCAGAATATGATGTGCAACGGCAGTCAGATTTATTTTCTCTTGCTATGATTTCAGTTTCTGAACCAACCTAAGCTAATAAAAAGTGCTTCTAACATTAATGTTGTCCCTATAAATATCAGGAGAACCTTGGGACCAGATAACTAGTTTTTCAGAGGAAATACAATGGTATCCAAAACCATTTGCAATCCATCATCTGGATCAGAACTATCCTTCCTCTTCTCTATCACCAAATAAAAAAACTTTTAAAAATTCTAAATGCCAACATACAAAGACTATAAGCAAATGTACAGATTATGGGTATGTCCATTTCATTTCAACTTTGTATTGTCATAAAACAGAATGAGAGCCATTTATGGAATCATTCACTGTAGTAGTTGTAACAGCAAGGTGGTACCAAAGACTTCCAAGGCTCTCTGAAGCTATTGCTGTTTTTAAGAACCTCCCAGTAAAGAAGACTGCTATGGGGTTTCTTGTCCACAAATGCTTAAGGCCTGCCAATGCAACCCAGGTCAGAAAGTTCTTCATATAAACTTTTCTCCCTTCAACAGCCTGCTGTTGTAAATGACATTGGTTGGCAATACGCTGAAAGCACACTCCTCAATTGTGCATTTTGAATACTCAAGAAGTCAACACTCAAATTGCTATTAAAGGTAGTTGATTAAATGTGGCACTCTTTCCTGTCTAATGCATTTGTTACATTTCTAATGCCTTTTTTATGTTTCAGTTGTGTCCTCTTTCCTCCCTTTATCAGTGAGGAGCATCACTGTCATGGGAGCTCATTAAATAAGAACACATAACATATTTTCTACCCATAAGTCTGCATAAATGGGGGCATATTGGAAATTTGGGGGGTTTGCACAGCATGAATGCCATGAGTACAAATGTAGCTCTTAAAAGCAATGACCATAATGAAGGTCTTGCATTTTTTAAAAGGGGATGAGCATTAGGAAAGAAATTTTCAGTGCTGTTCTTCCCTTTGCTTTATGCGCAAACTGGATATCACAATTTTTTAAAAAGTGGTGGGGAAGCAGAAGGAACCATCTTTTTACCAGCAGCAAGGCTATCCAGCCATATTGCCTGAATCAGTATCATGTGGCAGGTGCTAGATGGGGTTTTGTGCTAAGCAGGAATGGGCTACCATGGCACTTTCAAGGATTATGTTTATGAGTGTTGTGTACAACTCAATTCTTTTCTTCCATTCTAAAGCAGGTCTTTGCTGTGAAGTTGTAACAATTGAAGGTGATCAGAGTGTGACAATGGTGGCTGTCTTGTTTATCCTGGCTTAGTAAGGCAGAAGCATCACTTCCTTGATTTAAAATCAAGTTGGTGTTGATGGAGAGGGGAAATGATGGGTGTTGCTAGAGGCTTTCTTGTTTTTGACCCCTATGTCTGGAACTCATTCCATTACAGGAGGAAGGCAGCAAGCAATATTCTGGTTGCAACATCCTGTAATGATATGTGTATAGAAACATGATTCTGAGGAGCATGAATAAAAGATAATGCAGTGCATATGTCACCCCTCTATATGGTGAAAAAGTTTGATTTGATATTTATTTGAAGAAGGCTCCTGGTGATTGTCTATTGTCATAGCTTTCCATGAGAGGAGAGCGCAAGTGACTCTTTGAATGTGACAGCAGCAACAAGAAAAGCCTGCAGTCATGTCTTGTTAATTTACCGTGGAGGAGAATGTCACATTTACATTTCAAATTATCTCCCTGCACTGCTCAGAACTTGTAGGATTAGCCAGAGTTTTAAGCCATCAAGATTCAGGTTTTTATTGTTTATGAAGACCACGCTAATCTTCCCCTCCTCCCACCATTTCCCCTTGACATTCCACATCCCCCACCCGGCACTTCTCCAAAAACAAAACTAATAGAAGCCAGTCTCCAAAATCAAACATTAAAGGAAGTTGTCACACTTCTAAGTAAATACAGGGTGATTATCCAAGCAGCACAGAGGAGGGAAATGAAATGTCACTTTCTTCTCCACCCCCATCTACTTTCACAAGCAGACATCAGCAATACAGCTGTGTGTGTTTTTCCCAGCTTGATCTAGAAGGATAAAGTGCTGTGAAACCCTATTACATTTGTTAATGGACACATTAGTGCTGTCAGTTCAAAGTAGTTCCCTGTGTACGTATATTATAAGGCTAGCCTGAACATTCCCTCTCCTTACAGTGCAATGCTACATATTTCCATACAGATATGAATCCATTCTGCTCAATGGAACTTACTCCCAGGTAAATGTGCATAGAATTAGAGATGTGAAAAGGCATCTGCTTTAATTTCTGTATTTTATCCTCACCCTGTTTTTTTTGCTCCAGTTAACAAGACTCAAGGGTGAGTGAAATTTCTTGTGCATTTTAAACATTTATTTTAATGTGCCTGTTTATTTGCTCATTTCCCCAACTGATGCATTTTCCCCTGCGATTTAGGTCTATTTTTGTATGTTTTTTTAATTGTAATTGTATCCATTTGTAAATTTAAAAATGCACATTGTTTTGTGTACACTTTATTGCTGAGGAATGCACCATAAACTTTGTACTGGAGGAACTTTTTGAAGCAATGGGCATGTCTTTTTGAAATGGCTTTCGAAAAGTGTGGAAAAGACAAGTTTTCCCAGGTTTGTTAAGTCTGCCAAGGATCTCCTCTATTCCTAAAAGGATTGCAACCCTAATGTGTATCTCATTTTTATAACTGAGAAATTTTGATGCAGGTAGTAAGCTGATGTCTGAAGGAATAAAGATGGTGGGAGCAATTCTGAGAAATGTTGTTAATGACAGTCAAGTCAACTTCAACTTATAACAATGCTATGAATGAGAGTCCTCCAATTCACCCTGTCATCAACAACAACCCTAATTTTTTTTGTGGGTTTTTGAGGCTATGAGACTATGTTCTAGAAGAGTTTATTCTTGATGTTTTACCAGCAGCTGTGGCTGGTATCTTCAGAGAAACCCTACTCAGATCTTGCTAACTCAGGACTGCAGCTTTTCTCATTTTTCCCCTTTGTAATGTGGTCTTTTTCCTTCCCTATTTCCTTCTACCTTACTAGGCATCATTGCCGTTTCTAATGAGTCACGTCTTTTTAAGATATGTCCAGTGTAGTCATCGAAAGTTGAGAAATGATTTGCTATAGGGCCCATTCCTTTGTCTTTTTGGCAGTTCATGGTGTCCACAGAACTTACCTCCACAGGATGCAGAATAAATAAATAAATAAAAATATTTACACAGATTTTAGGTAGCATATCAGGGTGACAACTAAGCTAGCTTTCTTCCTAACATCTAAGCCCACCCCAAGCATTCTAGTACCAGTTTATTACAAAATTAGAGGAAAGATGGCATGAATGAATATATTGATGCTTTCCTCTCTATCTCCATTCTCATTATGTTGGGTCTCAAGCAGAGAGCCTCTCTGACTCCTGGGGTCTCTCTGCACAGTGCAAAGCCCTGATATTCAAAGATGCTATATAGCATACAGAGCCAGGAGTAAAAGAAGCTCTCCACAACACAATTAAAGTACTGAGGATGTGGACAGAACAAGCATGATCATACATATTATCTCTTTTCATTTTTAGAAGCTTTTGCAGCTCCTTTTTTGCGCCCTGGAAAGGCCGGATCGGAGCTGCAACATGTAGTTGACATGGCCCTGATCCGGCTGATAAAAATAGCATGTAGCTACATATTGTTTGCTTTGGTTAGTTTCCCTAGACAGTCTAGACTGGACAATCCTTCATGAGGTATCTTTTCAAATGAGTAAGCATATGTTGAAGAAGTCCTCTTAGCAAGAAATCCACTCTAGTAAACTGTTTCTATCTCTTATCTTTTTTGTGGTGGGTAGTGGGGATGACATGTAGGATCTTTTAAACAGTCTGTTCACTCATGCAGGTCTTCTCAGAGTATGTCTCAGTGAATTCATGGAAGTTTTATTTAATGTTAATGGATATAGAATTTTAGTCCTATTGTCTGATTCTGAGCATTCTGTATTCAGAAGACCTGTTGCTAGCCGTGAGGTTTACTTCTTAGTAAACATGCATCACATTACACTCTTAGGCTGGGATTCTCTTGGGGGTGAAACAGACCACCCTTTTGCTTTTCTACCTGATGTCTTGACACCGCATGCTCTGAAGCCATGGGGTGGCTTCTAGGTGCTCTGGCGGCATGGCATTTAGACACCACAAGAGAGCTGTAAAACCATGGCAGTATGGGAAAACCTGGCTTTTTGCCAGTGCAAGAAGGAGCAGCAATTTGCTACTTCTTTTTGTACAAGCAAAAAGGTGGATTAGGGCAGCAGTGTGCAGTTGCCATGGCCCCAATCTGGCTTTCTCAGGGGCAGCTTCAAGCCGCTTCTTAGGGGCAGTCTGTTTCACCCCTTGGTGACACGCAAAATTTGGATATATCATGAGACAAACTAATTCATTAAAAAAATAATGTTTGATAAAGTGGAAAGCAGTAGGAAAAGAGGAAGCAGTAGGAAAAAAGGAAGATAGCACTACAAGAGTACAAATTCAATCAAGGAAGCCACCATCATGAATTAGCAGGATCTGAACAGGGCTGTTGATGACTAGATGTTTTGTCTCTCAGACATACATAGGGTCACCATAACTCAAAGCTGACTTGTAAGCAATTGACAACAACAAGGGCTTAGGTCCAAAACACACTGCAGAAATAATCCAGTTTGAATCTGCTTTAACTGCCCTGGCTCAGTGCTAGGGAATCCTGGGAACTGTGGCACCTGACCTCCCTGACAGAGAAGGCCAAATGTCTCACAAAACTACAGTTCCTAGAATTCCCTGGCATTGGGCCAGGGCAGTTAAAGTGACCTCAAACTGGATTATTTCAGCCATGTATTTTGGACCCCAGACATTGCACAAAGAACTATGTACTAATATTTTATATACTGTAACTACCAATACTTCTCCCTCCCTGGCAAGGCAGCTGTCAAGCCCTGGGGGCACAGCTGAGGCCTCTTATAAAAACATAGATGGATGCTGAAGGCAACTAGGCAGTATCTGTGCCAGCTGCAGTTTCAGCCACAGAAGAGAAATTACGTTACTCTCCCAGATCTTCAGGACAGCAACTTCATTCCTCTTACCCTAGCTGTTAGATCTGTCCTTCATTTCCCTCCCTACACACACACCAGTAAACTGCAGTGTCTCCTGGAGCTTGACATCTGCCAGTTGGGGTAACCTTTATAGCGCTATTAATACACAGCATTACATTCCATATATTCCATCATAGGATCTTGGCCTTAATGGGATTTTGTTCCCTCTTCAATGGCTTTTCATTTTTTACAAGGAACTTTCTACATTTTAATGCACTTTTATTTATTCCTATTGTACTATTTTAAAATAGATTCTACACTTTATATATTGCATGTGCCATATAAATAAAATAATTTATTATCATACATGACCTTTAGATCTCTCCTACCCTTTTAACAATCTTCACTGTTTTTATAGATGACATTCACCATTAGTACTTTCAAATCTCAAATCATGGCCATACTCTTATCTGATGCTCTTTAGAGAATCTGTGCAGCAAAATGTATACTTTTTGTGCAGTTTAAAATAAATTCCATCTAAAGACAAACATATTCTTTTTTTATTTTTATTTTTTAATTTATTAACAAACCATAAAAATTACAATGCTTATACATTATTGTACACCAACAGTCATCCCTCTCACCCTAACAAACTAACTAGCTAAATTAACTAAAATTCCACTAAACCTTTATTGTTCAACAAACAAAACATAACTTTCTCATCCTTGATCCATTTGATCCTGTGTTGTTATATCTGTGAATCTATCTATATTATATATTGTTACCCTCCGTTCTTCTCTTAGGTATTTCCTTATTTTTTCCCATTCTTCTATGAATTTCTTATTCCCATGATTTTGAATTATTCTTGTCAATTTATGAATTTCCATCATATCTAATAGTTTTAACCACCATTTTTCTACTGTTGGTATTAATTCTGATTTCCATATTTTTGCATATATCATTCTGGGCGTCACTAGCATATAAAACAACATTCTGCCATATGTTTTTCTAGCTTTTGGTCTACAATATTCAGTAAGAAAGTTTCTGACTTAAACTGCATGTTCACTTGCAAGATTACAATTATAACATAATGTTTTTTCAACCAGAATTTCCTTGCTTTGTCACAAGACCACCAAATATGGAATCAAGTTCCTTTTTCTTTCCCACACTTCCAAAATTTGCTGGAGCTGTTTCCATACATTTTACATAACTTATCTCGTGTCAGGTACCATCTATAGTACATTTATAGTAGTTCTCTCTTAGGTCTTGTGAGACTGTATATTTTAACCTTCTCTTCCAAGTTAGCTCCCACTGTTCCAATTTAATTGAATATCCTAGATTCTGGGACCATTTGATCATATTTTCTTTGATTGTTTTGAGTTCCATATGTCTTTTAAGGGGTTTCTTATACAATTGTGATATAATAGGGTTTGTTTGTTTCTACTTGAAACCATGTGATTTTCTGTTTCTGAGGTTATTGTTTGTATCCCTTCTAGTTTTGTATCCATTTTGAACCATTCTTTAAATTATCTGTGTAGGAACCAATTACATTCCTTTTCTTTGCTTCTAAACTCCTCTATAGGTTTTAACTCAATTCTGTCATCATGATACTTCAATAACTGTTTGTATGTAAACTAAGGCCCAGTACACATGGGCAGGGAATGGTGTGGTGGCGCTGATTCTAGGGTTCTGGAGTGCATAGCAACCTCACACTTCAGAACCCTAGAACGTGCTGCCGCTGCCATCATGCCGGCCTCCTGTCCATATGGGGGCTGCTATGATGCTGTATGTGAAGCATAGCATCCGCACATCACACAGAGGAAGCAGCGTCATAGAGCTGTATCGCAGCCCTTATGATGCCACAAGGAAGAAGCTGCTCTAGACAGTTTCTTCATGGCTGTATATTGTTCCCACACAGTTTGGATAATTTTATGATTTAAAATGATAAGATTTTAGAAAAAGCAAAGAAGAGGTTAAAATAATATTTTGAAGGTAACTAGCAATAGCAACAACATGTATATTTCTATACCACTTATCAGTGAACTCAGCACTCTCTATGTGGTTTAAAATCAGTAAGACAACAAGCTGGGTACTCATTTTACTGATCTGCAAAAGGATGGAAGGCTGAGTCAGCCTAGGAGCCCTGGAATCGAACTCACAACCTTGTGGTTGCAGTACCAGCATTTAGTCACTGCACCTTATAAAGACAATTAGATAAAGTCTTAGGAGTGGAACAGATGGGCAGAAAAAAGCAGCTAGAAGCCGCTCTGAGCCCACTTGCCCCAGGGCTGCAGTGAACAGACACTGTGACTCTGAGGGGGCCTCCTCCCACAGCCTCAAATAGAAGCACAAAAGATCCTCTCCTTCTGGAGGTGGTTTTGGGCTGCCTTAAGCAGCCCCAGGGCAGCTTCCAGGTGCTCTGGTGACATGAATCATGTAAATGACAGGCTCACAGAGCAGTCAGAAGCCGCCCTCATGTGTCCATCTGTTTTGGGCCATAGTCCCAAAGCTGCTACAAGATTCCATTGCATACTGATCCAGACTAACATGGCTATGGCTGCATCTGCACTGAAGAATTAATGCAATTTGACTCCACTGTAGCAGCCATGATTCAGTACTATGGAATTCTAGGATTTGTAGTTTTGCGATAAAATTAGGCTTCTCTGAAAGAGAGCTCTGGTGCCCCAACAAACTACAAATCTCAGGATTCCATAGCATTGAGCATTGGCAGTTAAAGCAGTGTCAAACTGCTTTATTTCTGCAGGGTAAATGCACCCCATTTCTTTGAATTCCAAGGTTTAGGATTGCTCTTATAATTACATTTTCTTCAGCTGGAGGGACCATTTCAAAATTACAGAACATCACATTTCTAAGGATTTTGTTAAAACTAATAGCTTATGTATTAATGGTGGAATTCAATTAGCTGTAGAACAGATCACATGGAGACAATGCTCAGCCAATTTGGGGATTTATTCTGGTGCAGACAATGCCTTAGAAAGTGTTAATGGAAATTTTTGAAAAATGAAGATTCAAGTTATTCTATTACTTTTTCAGGTAATACCTTCTTCTAAAATTTAATTAACTAATTAATTAGACAATCTCAGCATAACTCTCGAGATGCTCCTTGGAAGTACTATAGAGGTTTAATTTTCAATTGAGCTTGCCGCTAGAAATATTTTATAACAGACCTGGGAACAGATAGCCATCTCTCCTATGGCCTTGAAAGAGTTTATAATTATGTTGAATTATGCCAATAAAATATCATTTTTATATGTGTTACCCTAACCAACATTCTTAAGACAATGCTTGAAGACCTCCTCAAGTCAAGACAAACAGTTTGGACTTTAGTTGTATCTACCCAAAGGTAGGTACAACTAAATGGCTTAAGTGCTTACTAGTAACCACTCATGCATCAGACCAAGATAAGACCAAATTGTTAGACCTGGTTCCAAGTTTATGGGAGAGGAACATTGATATGGGGTCCTGTGGCTGCTCTCACCCATGATGGTGTATCCTATGCCCTTGAACAGCATCATGTCACTGGGAATGCCTTCCACATATTTTCTTTATCTCCTCTTTATTCTTTTCATAAAGAACAACAATAGCAGCAGTAGTAAAAGTGGTGAAATTGGTATGACAGTTGTTTGGCACTCATTAGAGAAGTTCTACAAGGAGGGCAGGTCAGCAGACCAAGCAGTAATACATGTTTGATAGTTGCCCAAAGACAGCACTGGAGTCTGATACTGGGCCTAAAAGTAAATGGAATCCCAAACTCCATAATAAGAAGGAGCTAGTTCAGTCATAAGCATTCTCCATAGACCCTTTCACTTTCATTAAATATAGGTTTCACTAGAGTTTGCTGTCAAATGTATTATAATTTTCATCATAAGCATTTGATAATCAGATACAGGTCTAAAATTAACTTCATGAATGTGAACCTTAAGGACTCTATGATGTCTGGACTAAAAACTTTTTTCTATTTTCTTCTTGGGGTATTTGTGAAAGGAAAGCCATCAAATTTTGTTGCGAGATTACTTCCCTCAAGAGGGAGACAGAGGTTAGTCACAGCATGAATCTTTACATCCAGAATGGAGAGATAGCTGCTATTTGGGGAAACTGTCTGAGAGTGAGCAACCTAATGTCTTTGAAGGAGGCAGGATAATGATTCAAAGGAGACTAAAAAATGAAGGACCATTAAAAAGACTGCCTGCCATTCTGAAAACTATGGCCCGTTACAAACGGGCCTGAAAGTGTGCGCTCCGCGCGTGCTAGGGTTAGAAAGGGACGTCCTTTCCGGATGTCCCCAACCCTAGGACACGCGGAGCACGCACAAAATGGCAGCGGCCATTCCACACGGCCACCACCATTACGTCACGACCGTGCCACCTCTATATGGGGTGGCGCGGACGTTACGTCATCACGCTGCGTCAGGGCGCATAGTGCGCCCCTTCCCCGGCTGCAAAAGGAGCTCCGAAACGGAGCTCCTTTTGCTGTTTGCGTTGTTGGGCGCAGCCTTCAGACAGCTGCACCCAGCGACGCAGAGGAGAAAGGGGCCAAGCGGCCCCTTTCTCCTCCTCTCCACTGCCGCGGGGTGTCCTTGGGGCTTGAAGCCCCAAGGACACCCCTTTCCAGGCTGCGGGGAAGGGGCCTTTTGCCACTGCTGCTCTAGCCACTGAGTCCCCGATCCAGCTGGGAAAGGGGCGGGTGCAGGCCACCGCTTTTCGGCGGTCTGTAACCCTCCTATGTTTCGCCAAGTTTTTTCAATCAATAGGATTTAAACATGAGGCTGATGTTTTTGCTATTTCCATATATTTTCTAAAATGACATTTACAATGCGATTCATTTTGCATCATTTTTATTCTTATTTTTCATGCATTTTCTATTTTATAATATTAAATATGAAGGAATAGAATTAACAAGCCTTCATAAATTTAAACAATGGCTTTTGTTCATACGCGGCTTATTCTAGTAGAGAATCTAGCAATCTGAAATTACTGAAAGCTTCACCCATTCCCAGTCCAGGGATTTAGCCAAATATCTGTGCCCAGAATTTGTCAGATTTACAACAGCCAGAAGGGAAGAGGGAGGAGTTAAACTTAACTGGTTACGAGATAATTCATACTGTTTATGCCTAACACGATAAAACAGTTTGGCTAATACAAATCCCTATTTGGCTTGGAAATAGGTTCTAATTCATTTCCCCCTTCCCCCATGAGAACATTTATTATCCTTGTGGGACAATGA
The DNA here is from genome assembly GCF_019175285.1 of Sceloporus undulatus. Lineage (NCBI taxonomy): Eukaryota > Metazoa > Chordata > Lepidosauria > Squamata > Phrynosomatidae > Sceloporus > Sceloporus undulatus. Next base: position 298,995,444 of record NC_056522.1, on the reverse strand, counting down.
ATAAGAGATTTTGCTTGATTGCTGTTTGAAGAGGGTGATTTCAAGAGGAGATTAAAAGTCACATGGCCCAGTGCTGGCTTCTTGATTCTTGTAAAAGAAAAGTAGTCTTGTCTTCCTAAGTACTGGGATGAAGAGTCCAAAGAATTGTAGACAGAGGGCTGTCTAGAAGGCCTGGTGGCGCAGTGGTTAAATGCCTGTACTGCAGCATCTCACTCACAAACCATATGATTGCCAGTTGGATACCAGCCAGAGGCTCCAGGTCGACTCAGCCTGGCATCCTTCCATAGGTCACTAAAATGAGTACCCAACTTGTTGGGGGCAATTAGTTTACACTTTGTAAACCACTTAGTACATCAGCAAGCAGTATAGAAATGTACTTGCTATTATTATTGCAATGACAGTAGACCTATTTAGTCAATTGGATTTATCATTGTGTTGACTCTCTAGTCAACAGTTGTTTCAATGGGTCTCTTTTGGTTGGGGTTCAGGCCAGAGACTCTTAATACTGTACTGGAGTATATTTAAGAATGAAGGAGATAGAAACACTCGTGTTGTTAGAAAATAAATGGGAGGAATTGATCTTGGGACCTCTAAACCATGCCTGCCTGCAAAATATGTATTTATGTATTGACCTATGTTGACCAGATATCTTGGTGCTAAATAAATGGGGAGATAGAAGATTCAGTTGTTAAGTACTGGAGAAAAATGGTCTGTTGATGATGATGATTTATATCCCACCTTTTTTCCCAGATTGGGACTTAAAGTGGGGATTTGTTCTTTTTTTGTTAAAAACAGACAGAGTAGCCCTTCCAGACAAAGAGCTACGAGTTATTAGCTCTTAAAAGTCCAGTTTTGAATCCTAGTGTATTCATGATTGATGTCTGAGGTGCTGAATTAGAGTTATCAAACCAACCCATCATCTCTTACAGTAGGTAGAACATAGGATTTCCTCACTGATTGCTTGTATCTCTTGAGTTTGATCAGTGCAGATGGGAGCTTGTTTTGTTTTTAAGAAAAACATTCCAAAATATACAAATTTGTTCATAAATGTGCTGGAATGAACTATACTTTTAAAATCGTGAGTGTGGGAGAAAGAGAAATTCAGAGATGTAATCATTCCTACTGCAAATTAGTCAGAAACGTTAACAAACACCTAGTAGCACCATTTCTGTTGCACTGTGGGAACCCAATGGATGATCTTGGGCAAGGGACACTCGCTCAGCCTCAAGAAAAAGCAATGACAAACCCTCTCTGAAAAAATCTTGCTAAGAAAACCCTGTTATATGTTCACCTTAAGGTTGCCATAAATTTCAAATGACTTGAAGGCACACAACAGCAACAAAGATCTTCATCTTCTGTTGGAGTAAATTTATGTGTAATCCCCTTTACAATAAAATAACAAAGCAATTCCAAATAGCAATAAATAGCAAAAAATACATAGCAATTCACAGCAGCAATAAAATTAACAAAGCAAATTACATAGCAATAAATGAACAAAACAAGTAAAACAGAAAATAATCCCCATTCTCAACCCCCCACCCCAATCCAAAAAAACAATATAAATGATACACAATCTTATAACATTACAATCTAGGACCATAGGGAAAAGGGGGGGGGAAGCTGGGCTCCTGTGCCTCCAGAGTCTCTCTGCTGGTCCTTGGTGTTTCTGGGAGAGGCAGGTGATGGTTCTTGGGGTAACAAGGAAGCTTTTTAAAGTGCTGCTTGTCTGCCACGCCTCCAACAGCAGGGCTCCTGTGCCTCCAGAGTCTTTCTGCTGGTCCCTGGTGTTTTCAAGGAACGGCAGGTGATGGTTCTTGGGGTGACAAGGCAGCTTTTTAAAATGCTGCTTGTCTGCCACGCCTCCAACAGCTGGACTCCTGTGCCTCCAGAGTCTCTCTGCTGGTCTCTGGTGTTTCTGGAAGAGGCAGGTGATGGTTCTTGCAGGGGCAAGGCAGCTTTTTAAAGTACTGCTTGTCTGCCACGCACTCAGCAGCTGGGCTCCTGTGCCTTCAGAGCCTCTCTGCTGATCCCTGGTGTTTTCTGGGAGAGGCAGGTGGAATACAGTATATGGAGATGGTAGAGATTGGAGCTCAACAGACCACCCCGAAAGGGTGGGCTGGAGCTGCCCATTTTTGCTCCTGAGGGAACCTGCAGCAGTCAAACTGTGCGGGCTCCCTCTGCACCAAAATGAACACGCTAAAAGCAGGTTCTTCTTGGCATATGAGGCTGCTGCCATGAGTACACCACTGACACACTGTCATGTCTCAATGATGCAAGCATAGTGCCATGACATGCTGATGTGACACCACGCTTGCGTCATCATGGCAGCCCCCCACTAGGTTTGGGAGGTGTGGTTGCTCCATTGTCCTGAACCCTCATTTTGGCCCCAGGCCACCGCAAAGTGGCAGTCTGTTCTGGGCCATTGTTTCCGACTTCAACTCAGTGTTCTGAGAAATCCTTGCTGCTGCCACAATAGCTGTAACAATGCATGCCATTCTGTCCACTCTGAAAGCCTTATGATGTCATTTGTACTTCAGACAATGACTGACATCCTGTTAGTGGCAAAAACAAGAGAAGTATAGATTTTTGTTGGGTTTCCAGGCTATGGGGCAGTGTTGTAGAAGAGTTTATTCCTGATGTTTCACCAGGAGCTGTGGCTGGCATCATCAGAGTATACTGGCATGGAAGAGAGAGGGGTTTATATACTGTTGGTTGAGAGGAAGAGATGTATATGTTAATCTGTGTAATGTTCTGTTGTTGAATGGCAAGGCCTACAGGGTGTCTATTTAATTAATGATCCATTGTCTTTTGGGAAACTTCTTTACCCTGATGGTTTTCATTTGCATTTGCTAGGTCTCGATTTTGGTGTTTTTCAGGACTGGTAGCCAAACTTTGTTTACAGGATTTCTTCTTTCCTGTTGAAGTTGTTCAGGTTTTTATGGATTTCAATGGCTCCCTTGTGCATTCTGACCTGATAGCTGTTGGCATGATCTAGAATTTCAGTGTTTTCAAACAGCATTTTATGCCCAGGAAGATTTATAACATGTTCTACTGCTGATTTTTCTGGTTGACCAAGTCTGCAGTTTTTCTCGTGTTCCTTCAACACTGCATTTGGTGGACTTGTCTGCAACTGCATGGTGTGTGGTAAACTCCTGTAGCTGTGAGAGGGTCTCTCTTGTCTTTCACTGAGCGCAGCATTTCCTGGATTTTCTTGGTCAGTTTGTAGACCATTTGGAGGTTGTGTTTTCTCACCAGTTTCCTTATTCTGTCTGTGACTCCTTTGATGTATGGTAAAAATACCTTCCCTTTGGGTGGTTGTTTGTGTTCTCTCCTATGGGTTTTTCTGGGCCTGGCAGCAATTCTGATGTCTGAACTGGAGTAACATGGCCTCATAGCCTGAAAAAAACCACAAAAAACTATGGATGCCAGTCAAAAAATCCTTCAACTTCACATAAAGAGGAGTCCATCTTATCCCTGCATATTTCTATTTAATGACCAATGCACTCAACACCCAGGAAACATAGGCCCGGTTCAGATGGCCGTGATAGGATGCCCTCGTCATGTGCGAGGGGCAACACTTCTAGATGCCCCTCACCCTCTCATGTGACAAGGGCATCAAAATGGCAGCGCCCTGTACAGATGGGCACCATCATCATTACGTTGTGGCGCCATTATTATGTCACGAGTGTGCCATTGGCACACTGCGGCATCATAATCGCGCCACAAGAAGAACCCACTTTTTGTGGGTTCTTTTTGCTCCGCGGGGAAGTTCTTCTTCTGGCACGATTATGACTCCACAGTGCGCCAATGGCACACTCACAACGTGATAATAGATGGTCTGTCCTGCGCCATAGTTTTGTTATGGTAGTTCCTCAAAAGACTGTTCCACAGGTGATGAAAAATGTGGAAGATTGTAGAAGCATCTGTCTATTGCCCTTAAGTTGATGCTGACAAATGGCATCATCTGCTGAGACCTGGCAGATCTCATCATAAAATGTTATCAGTCTTCATGTGGCTGTGGGGCATAGCCAAATGCTTCTCCAATCTCCCTTGCATTCTTTGATAGCCATTCAGGGGGGCTGTCACAATCAGATTGTGAGTCCAGGTGACGCTGGGGTATTCTGGCCCTGTATCACTCCTGAATTTGCCCCTTCCTTCCTCTCTTTTGCTTTGGGTTTTTTCCTCTCACAGCAAACAATGGGCAGCTGCCTTCCCTTGTGGTCCTCATTCACCACCCATTATCACTGCTGAGATCAGAATGATGTGCCCAGCCATGCTATTGACACTGGGCACCTCGTTCTGACCTCAGAGTGAACTGTGCCCACAGGTGGCTTGCAGGGACCATGAGTGAAATGTCACAGGTGGAAAGAGACCTGAAAACTCAGAGCAAACGGACAGTTATTTAAATGTGAATTAGTGGGTGGAAACCCTGAATTGGGTGTGGGTGTCATAAAGACAGTTCAAATCTGATTCAGGGTTTTGGCCCTGTGCTATGTAAACAGGACACAGTGAGCCTGGGGGAAATTCAGGGTAATTTGTTCTTGTACACAAGCCCCTAGCCAATACATTCTGGTACAGAAATTTCATTTATAGGTTACTGAGACTTGGCACTCAAGTATTCCCAGGCATACAGGACTTCTGTTGCCATTAAACCCACCACCATGACCACCACCCAAAACAAAAATGGTCCATACAAAGCCAATTTCAGCTCCTCCATGAAACCAAAGTGCAAGGTCCTTCTGCTTGTTATTTCTTCCTCCCCCAGGAGATTTTTAGAAAACCAGAAGTGAGTTTATAGACACTTCCAATTTTTGTTTTAGAGACAGGTGCACTCCTTTATAGGTCCTAGGGCATTCCTAGGACCTATAATGCAGCCCTTCAAATGTTGTTGAACTGTAACTCCTAGTAGTCCTCACCATAAGCTATGCTGGCTAGATCTGCTGGGACTTACAGTCCAGCAATATCTGGATGGTTGAGTGATTCCCACCTGGTACTAGAGAGTGAATATTGACCCCAGGGCCTCTGGAACATTTCCACCCTGACCTCAGCTCTGGTGGCATAAACTGGAAGATGGCAGCAAGATGCTGTTGGAGTCGACTGTGTGACACATAGCCTGCCCTCTACGTCCCAGTGTAGACTGTTGTCTTAAGGTACAGTGGAAAACTCTCACTTATTGCCAGTTGGCTTCTGTGAATGGAACATAAGGGATTACTCTTCATCTTTGGCAGAAACATATTTTGAGTCAGCCATGCAAGCAAAATGTACTAATGTTCTACAACAGCCCTGCTAACAAGGAAAGAAGAATCTTCAGCTTTCTTCAGCCTGAGATAGCATAGTCTATTGTGTTTGTTTTGATCCAGTCCAGTAGCATACCACGATGGTAGCATACTCTCTTGCCCGCATTTGATGATATCAATGGTAAATCTTTCTCTGCATTATCTCTAGACTTGTTTAAAGGCCTTGTTGCTGGACCATTACCTTTGTTTCTGCTGTTGTTGATTCTGGCTGGCAATTGTAACCATTTTCTCTAAAGCAAGAGGAGCTTCTACCAAGAGATGTTCCCTGACATCTGGTGTGATGTTCCTATGTGCATCCATTTGTGCGTCCGTACACCATGTAATATAGTAGACTCATTGGAAACAGAGTACAGGGACATAGCCAGAATTTTGGGAAGGGTGTTCCAGACTAAGTGCCACCATTATAATAGGGCTTGGGAATGGCAGCACAGCAGCACATGCCATTCATTGTATCTAACGGAAGGGGGGTCCGGACCCCATGGACCCCTCCTTGGCTAAGTCCCTGCAGAGTAACAGTTATTTTCTTAAGCAGATAATAAATAAGACTGATCCTGATATTCACACAGAGGAAAGTGATCTTCAGAATAAAAAGATCATAAAGTGTAAGTCCCACTCACTAGTCAAGATTCTATGTTGGTGTTGGATAATATCGCATGTCTGTGTGTGGAATAATTTTTTTATTATGCCAGGGGACCCTCATGCTGTGCATCTGAATGTGCAAGCAACTGAATGCACAATTAGAGGAATACTACTGCTGATTTTAGCAGCGATAGAGGGATACACATCAGCTATGCATGTGTATTTGCATGCACAATAGAATTGGATGCACAACTTTGCTTCCATGATCTTGAACTGAATGTGGATATTCAGCAGGATCTATAGGAGAATTTACACATGTGAAAGACACCAACCAGATTCTGGCTACTGAGTCCTAGAACTAGTGACTACAAGTAACATTGTTTTAATCATTTAAACTCCATAGAGAACACTACACAACAGTGTTCTCAGTCTACTCATCCTGAACCATTTCTAGCACCATAGCCCCACAGTTACAACTGATAACCATTCCCATTAAAGAAACAATTTATCTCTTTATAACAATTTATCTCTTTATAGTTTCTTATTGTTTCTGTTCCTACTGGCAAAATTCAGCACAATCTGCCACAAAGTTAGCTTTAGGCCAAAAAAGAGAGTTTCTTAAAGCAGCCAAAGCTGTCTCATATTGATCACTCAGAACAGGAAAATTACAGAAGATTCTCTGAGCTTCCAGCCCCAAAAGGAATGCATAAGGGATACGTTATTCCTTGCCTCTGAAAGTTCTTCATTCTGAAGCACATAGGTATTAAATGTCCTCATCCAGGTAAATGAAAACACAGATCTACCCAGATTTTGGAAGAGCGGAGATAGTGGAATCAAAGGTAACCTTTAATGATAGGTCAAAGAATATCTGAACAGATGGTCTCGGATGGATTCAGTTAAAAATAGCTAGGCGGGAGAATTGTATTCTGAAAAAGAATATATACTGACTAGGATTTTGTTCTTAGCTTTGAATATCCTATCACAGGTCATTGTCCCAGGACTAGAAAACTAGTAAAACACACTGTTAGAATTAATCTGGATAAACATGTGTTCAAGAGCAGCTGGTACTGTCTTGTATCAATCAATATATATATTAATGCAGGAACTCTCAGTTGCCCTTAGTTAAGGAATTAGTTAAGGTGTTGCATAATCTGCCTGAAACTGTTTTTTCCCCCTGCTCCACACCTCCTAGTGATGCCACTGGATCCACCAAAGCCACCACCATAGAAGCAGCCACTAGTAGCCAACCTTACTGCTTCTGTTGCCACTGCCATCCCATATATCTCCATGCCTGTGCCAGCTTTCTTTTCATACCCTTTACCTGTTCTGCTCCCTCTGCCCATGCACTACCCATGCTTCATCCTGGTATTTATTCTAAATAGACAGGATAGAGCAATGAGGTATCATTCATGCAAGGCCTCCTTGCCCTGCAGGTACAGAATGCATAGTTACAAGATGTTCATTTCAGGAAAGCTATTAGATAAACATAACAAAAGCCTAAACACACTAGCTAACACATTTCCTAAGCTACTCACACAGAGATGGGATTTGCAGTCCTTGATGGGTTTTTGGATGCAAGGAGCTGGCCCTCATTGCCTAGCTCAACTTTCATCCCTTAAGCCTGCCTTTTGGCACAGGGTAAACAGCTGGGCTTCGAAAACAAAGATGAAGACCAAAAACCACATGGCATCAGGGCCTTTTAAAGACCGCCGGTGGAGAATTCTCGAAACTCCTACTCTCTGATTGGCCAGTTGGGCCTTAGGTCAACTATGATGTAACTTCTCATTATCATGTGGTGTAAGCTCTCATTAGCATGTACACCCCCCCCCCTTAACCCTTTGTGGTTTGATAGGAGTCCTCAAATGATTGGAGGCCCAGTCATTACAGGAAGTCTTTAAGCAGAGGCTGGATGGCCGTCTGTCAGGGATGCTTTCTTTGTGAGTTCCTGCATGGCAGTGGGTCGGACTGGATGGATCTTGTAGTCTCTTCCAACTCTATGATTCTAGGAAACCAAGAAAGGCTATTAATTTATATGCTTATGCATACTGGGCAGGGGGAAAAAACAGCTACTACTACTGTGTGACCTAAAATATCTCTAATTCAGGCATGGGACAAAAGGCCCTTTTGTACTTATTTGAATTTGAGCAGGGAAAAAGTGTGGCTATCAGTACAATCCAAGTACAGTTTATTACCAGCAGGTGTGGCATTAAAGTGGTGAAACCAATGCAAAACATTGCACACTGGAGCTGGATTATTATATTGGTGTGGGTTCAGTCTAAGTGATTGCTCCCAGGTGGTGGAACTCCCTTCTACAGGACACCTGCTTGCCAACCCCCACCCCACCCACCCCACGTCTTTCCACTGGCAAGCAAAGATCTTTTTATTTAGGCATGCATTTGGTTTTTAATTTATTGCAGCAGATGGGGCTTTGCAGTAGGAGTTTTGAGCTTTCATTTTATCATGTTTCACATGTTTTTTAAAACTGTTTTAAACTTGTTTTTAACATGCATGTTTTAAATAGAACTGTGGATTAATTCACATTTAACTTTTGTACTAACAGTTTTTTAAATGCTACTTTGTACTTAAAAACCCCCAGCTGTGAGCTATTTTGAATCCTATGCCAGAAGAAAGGTAGGCTATAGATGAAACACATACATATATACTCACATACATAACAACCTTGTGCATTAGCCTTGAATTTCAAAAAGCTTGTGCATTAGCCATGAATTGGCATTTGTTTTGTAACCATGAATCAATTCTTATTTGAAGAAGGTCTTGCCATATGGAGAATGCAACAGGATATGGACTGTATGCGTATTGGACCAAGGGAGTTGATGCATGATTCAGCTGAAATCCCATGTGACCCCCCCCCCCTCTTTTTTAAAAATATTCTTATCTATTTGGACTGGCCAGTTTGCCTGATAGCAAAATTGCTTCCCAGCCGGACTGTTCTCCTTCTATGTTACTGCCAGGCTCAGGCTGCTAAGGAACAGCATTACTTAACTTTTAAAAATCTTTTTGAAGCCAAGTGCGATGGTCGATCTTTCTTACTTTACCACTTTCTTCTGTCATGTTATTTCATGAGGATTATATTTCTTATTGTGAAGTAGCCATTTCTATATAATGTGGGTGGGGGATGCACCGTTGCTTTTGGTTTTTCCCAAAGCTTTTGATCATTCTCAGAGGCTAGAGAGATCATGAATGTGCTAGAGAAGAGGCGGAAGAATCACAGTTCCATAAAATGATCTGAGGCTGTTTGAAGAAATGATCTTAAATCAGCCAATTAATGTCTAATAAGTAAAGAATGAATGACAGCCTACTCCCATGCCCTGGTGCTCCTCTGATGAACTGCATAATAGTCTCTGTTCTAATAAAACTTGTAATGGAAGTATAAGTGCTGTTGCTGTGGCACTTCTAGTGCATTACTCTACCATGTTTATATGGCAGCTGGAGCAAGGCAGTGCATCCGTAGCTGCACTGTTCTTTGAGATGCCTGATCTGACCATGGCAGCACGTGTCTTAGTTACATCTTTTTATTACCGTAACTATACCGACCATGGGAAGTATCAGAGTGCCTGCCCCACCAAACCCATGCTCTCAAATGCTCTGTGCAGAGGTGATGCCTTCATTTCATGGAGAAGAATCAGCAAGGCTCTGCTCAATTTATGCATCTCTTTATGTGCCTACCTAATAATGCCACATCTTCTACTCTCATTAGCTCTAATAGACTATTAGCACTTGGGTACATTGTAGATGTCTTTAAAAAATTGTAGCCATATACATCACCATAATTTAAACAAGTTGTTATTGCACAACCTATTTTTAAATACATGTTTATTAAATCCTGTTTATGTTAAATGCATCAGATGAGGAAATAAAATAATACACATCATAAAATAACAAAAACAACTGTTTACAGGAAGAATTACAAATACAACAAAGATGGTAACCAGAAAGGCCCATAACATAAATATACTGTCAAAATCAGTTTATTGTCTTATTAAAGGACTCCATGTCAAGGTGAAGGACTACATAAAGGTGACCATTACCTTTTCAAAATGCAGTGAAGTGGTGCCATGCATGATAGAAGCTACTGTGTCTGTGAACATTTCTTGTTAATTTTAACTTGTGTCATTTTTTCCCGAACCTATCTCCCCATTATTCAACTAATTTTTTTTACCTGTTTCCTAGGCCAATGCATTTTCAGGCCTTGCAGCAAGCCAAAAAAGGAGTCTGCTATTATCTCCCAAACTAAACAAAAATCAACTATTTCAGGTTCAATATGTATGTCTTGTTAAATCATAGGCTCTGCTTCGTGAATTTTTTCTTACCTTACCATCACACTGCTACCACACATGCATGGAAGCTCCCAAGGCTTCACCTCTTTTCCAACAACAAGGTCTCATAGAATTATTTGTATTACTCTACTGAATTGTAGTTAAATATAGGCCAAAATTATCCCTGGCCTTGAGACTTTGGGCTGAAAATCTGAGACCTAGGGATGAATTTCTAAGTGGGCCATGGTGATGTCACAAGGGTCATATCATTAACATTAAGCATAGCCACAATTAGTATGTGACATTAACATTAAGAAACAACTATTCTTTGAAGGGGGGCACACACAGTTTTCATTGCAGTGCTCTCATCCTAAGATTTCCTCACCCTTGTTATGCCCAAGATTGTAAGGGCAACCTGTTTATCCTGAGAGCGTGTAATGAAAACCTCTCCCTCCGTGGACCTGTTCACAGCAAGGCTGAGAAAGACATTGAGACACCAAATTTGGTTTTAAACACAATGCATGTAACATTTATTTAATCACACAAGTAACACAACCATTGATTATCAAGAGCTCTTTCACTCACACATTCATACAATACTCACACACACTTTCCTTCCGCCGAACATTGATCAGTTGTTCTCGAAGGCTGGGGATGACACCGTTGCCATGGTTGGTGCCAACAAAATGGAGATGAAAGTCCAGGATCTTTATACTTTTCCTTCTCTCTGGCTCTTGGCTGCTGGAATCTTGCAATATTGCAGCCCATTACTCAACTTCCTCTTCTGGGAGGACAGACAGGTTGTTCAAATCAGTCTGTGTTCAAAGCAACTCGTTCTGTTCAAAGTTCTCCATTGTCCTGTCAGTTCCTCATCATGGCGACTCAGGAGATAAAGTTCTTCCCGGTCATGGTTCGTCACACCTGGACGGCACCCCGCTTCAGCTTCCAAGTTTCAGACTTTCCTTGCCTCGGTTGCCAAATACCTTCGTCACATCAGTGCTTTTCGCGGAACCATCTTGTTTGTTTCTTTAGCTATGTTTAAAGCACAATTCCTTGGTTCTTCAGCTCTGGGTTTAAGTCAGAACTCACTCATTCATCTTACACCCTCATTCTCATGACTGGAAAATAGATTCTACATCCTGAGGTCTGGAAATCCCAGGCCATTAAATTATTTAAGTCATTGTTCCACATGGAGTTCCAAATTTCATCTACTGTGTAACATTAAGATAGTGTGCTTAATTATAGATTCCTCTACATTATCATGGGAGTGGCAGTGAGTAATAGTCTGAGTATTAGACCAGGTTCAAATCCCAGCTTGGTCATGGGTGACCTTGGTCAAGTTGCATTCTATCAGCTTCAGAGGAAGGTAATGGCAAACTTTCTCTGAACAAATCATGCTAAGAAAACCCATGATCCGGTCTTTTTAGGGTTGCCACAAGTCGGAGGCAACTGGAAGGCACTCAGCAACAACAGCTCAGTTACCATATTTATTTCTCATTTGATGCCACATATTTGTGAACAGGGCACATGCTGAGGGATTGGAGGGCCATTTTGAGGATTCCCATCCTTGAATGGCCCACACCACACCACTGTAGCTGCCATTTTCCACAACTAGAAGTGACCTTGCAACCACTTTTAAAGTGGACTGTTTTGTTATTTAAGGGTAGGTCCCTCTGAAACATAATTTAAGTGCAAACAATATCTGCAAAGGCCATGTGTGATTTATTTGGGGGGGGGGTGTGTGTGAAAGGACTAAAAGGTGCATGGGCTGAATGCCCCCCAAAATGCTGCATGCAGCCCATGATGTATGCAATTCTTGTTCATTTTAAAAGCTTTTGAATTACCTACTTTCTGAATAATTAAAATCTTAAAAATTATTTTATGATCTTATTGCTTGTGCTTCAAGTCCTGGGGTCTATTTAATTTCCAGAGGCATAATCTATTTTTAAAACCTTTCAGGCACCCACTTTTAGTGGTGAGCTCCAGGTAATTATTGATGATGAATGCTGGGCTGTTGAGATTCTGAATACCTGGAAGCACCCTTCCTCCTTAATACCCTTGGTAATGGAAGTGCTCTGGTATGATTCCAATGATGGCTCTTACAAGCAGAGTGCAGAAAAGAAGCCCAGCCTGTGAAAATGCTTAGTTCCATTCACAAGTGCCTCATTAATCAACTCTGTCAATAGCGCTGAAGGATAAGCCAGGTAACTAAGATGGCTGGATAAAAACTAGCTTACTACTTCTACTAATGCACTGGTGGATGCAGTTCTCTTCACTCAAAGGATACTCTTGACAGGTACTGAATAAAAAAAAAGTGTTGTTTTCTCATCTGTATTCTGCTTAGTCATTGGAGAGTTAATGATGGGGGGAAATGACTCTTGACTTCATCAGCACCATGCTTTGCAATTATTCAGATCTTTTCTTTCAAGGATATGAATGCCTCCCGCTGCATTAATTAATGAAGCCTACATTTGCATGCATGAAAACGCAACCACACACACTCCGAATCTCCTTTATCACTATCTCTGTGAAGACTCTGTGGAGGGGTAGTTTTTTTAAACTGTGCAATTATCACCAATATTCCCAATGGTGGGGGCACATGGTATTTTGTTTTCAATACATAAATGCCAGTTTTAAAAAACTGCCTATGAATAGTGTTATTGCAAGGAGGAGGAATATCAGGCAAGTTATCAAGCTGCTTTTAAACTAGTCAGATGGCAACCAAATGGATAGAAAACAAAGTAATAAACATTTGAGGGACAAAGTAAAATTCTGTATAGTCATAGACATGTTTACTATTTGCCAGATACCTCAAGTTTTCTCTCCCACCTTATACCATACAATTTGTGATGTTAAGACAGGAATGGTGTAATATGGGCTTGAGTTGCAAATATCCTTGCTAATATCACACTGTGAGCCAGTGTGGCATAATGGGCTTCTTTGGAGACCAGGGTTCAAATCCCTACTTGGCCATGGAAGCCCATTAGATTAGCTTGCGCAAGTCATTTTCTCAGAAGAAGGTAAAAGCAAACCCTCTCTGAACAAATCTTGCCAAGAGAACCCTGTAATAGATTTGCCTCAGGGTTGGCATAAGTTGGAAATGACTAGAAGACACAAAACAACAACATTAATATACTTTTCTCCTCCACTTATTTTACATCATACAGCTGGAACAGCAGTACAGATATTAGCTCTGATGTCAATAGGGCCATTAATTTGTTGAGTTTAAGTCAGAGGTAGAGAAAGTGCAAAATGGGGACACATGTGACCCCACTCTGCAGTTCCAGACACACACACCTAAAACATATTATACATTTTTTTATTTTTTTCCTGGAAAAAAGTTTGTATCCAAACACACAAACACAGGACCCACCACAAACAAATGTCAGTCCTCCCCCCCCCCCACAACCCCACCTCAAATGGGAAACAATACCTGTAGTTTGATTGGTTTCCAGAACTGAAAGTGATATGATGTCAATTTTATCATTCCAGTTTGTAGTTGCAGAGTGGTGGGAGTGGCCTCTGTCCCTTCTGCAGATGCTCACCCCTGGTTGTAGTCCAAACTTTTAAGGTATCCATTGTTTGGAATCCCTTCCCAAAATGGGACTAGTTTCTTATGTAGATAGTTCCTACAGAACCCAAATTGTTTACCCACATTTACTCTGGCTTTGCTTCGCGAACGAAGATTCAGGAAGGACTCATCCCGCGCTTTGTACAAGCGCGTTGGTGACTAAAAAGGCCAATCCGAGACAAACAGGTCCAGTTGCAGAAAGCACAGGGGAAAGTCTCCTTGGGTGATGTTTCCGGGTTGTGGTTCTTTCTGCGTTGTCGTTTCTCTTTGAGACTCGTTCGCCGTGAGCTTTCGAAAAAAGCTGCAGCATCATGGATAGTGCGTCTCCATGCCTCTCGATGCGAGGCCAGGGCAGACCATTGTTGGTGATCAATTTGGCCAAGCCTGAGATGTTGTTTCAGGGAGTCCTTGTATCTCTTCTTTGGGGCGCCCCTCTTACGCTGACCCGTGGCGAGTTCACCATAGAATACTATTTTGGGGAAGTGATGGTCCTTCATCCTAGAAACGTGTCCTGCCCAGCGCAGCTGCATCCTCAATAGCATGGCCTCAATGCTGGTGATCCCTGCTTGCTCAAAGACAGCAACATTTGTCACATAGTCAGTCCAGTGTATATTTAGAATTGTGTGTAAACAGCGCTGATGAAAGCGTTCAAGGAGTCGTAGGTGCTGGCGATAGGTGACCCATGTTTCAGACCCATAGAGGAGAATAGACAGTACAATGGCTCTATACACAGTGATTTTTGTGCTTCGCCTCAAGTGTTTGTTACTCCAGACTCTTTTGTGAAGCATTCCAAATGCACTATATGCCTTTGCCAGTCTGTGATCGATCTCTTTATCAATCTTTGCATCTGAGGAGATGATACTTCCCAGGTAGGTGAACTGCTGGATGGACTTAAGCACAGATGTGCCTACAGTGCTGTGGGGATGGTAGTGTTCTTCCTGTGGTGCTTCCAGTCCAAAGAGCCCATCCTACCCTTTGGCACTCCTGGTCAGACCCTTTGGTTGTGACCTGTCTGGCATGGGAGGCCTTGCCAGTGGCCAGCATAGCTCACAACATCATTAGGGTGCGCAAGCCTCTCCCCCACGACAAGGGGGTGTCAATGGAGAGGACCCACATTTAAAGCTATTGCTAAATGGGACAAGGATATGCCAAGGTTGCTGGGGGGGTGGGGTCTGCAGCTATATAGTGTATAACAGGGCCAGTATTAAAGAGCTATTAATGTTCTGTAACTAAACACTGTTATTGTAAGGCCAAGGGGTGTGTGAATTGCTCAGGTGAGGCCCTCATTTTGATCTCAGTAGAAGTGATGGCAATGTCCTGATTCTTGCAGGGAGCTACTTGCTAATGAGGCTGCTCCAACAGTGGCACTGAGTGAGATGATCCAGAAGGGCTGATTTATACAATCTGAAGAAAAACCAATGTGAGACTTGGCTGACTCATGTGCACTATGACACAGCATCACACTGGATTCAGTCCAGTGCATGTGGTCTCCATTGTGGTCAGTCTCAGGCATGATGCTCCAGACTAGCCCCAGATTAAGCAGCTGATGTAGATGCACCCCACAATGGTGGCTGTAAGAATAAATTAGATATTTCCCTTTGGAAAAGGCATCATCATTACCACCAGTACCATCATCTTAATCCATAATTAGATTATTTGAGAATCAGTCTTGAACATCTTCTCAACTTTCCAGTCACAATTGGATCCCTTTATTTATCCCTCTAGAGGACTGCCAGTGCTAGCATCAGGAATAGCTAGCTGATTTAAATCTTCATAGAAATATCTCCTTCACCTTGCACCTTCTCTGCCCTTTTTTAGGTTCTTAGGCTCTTCTGCTAACAGATCAAGAAAAATTCTACCAGGAGATTGTTTTAGGAGATTATCACACACGCTTAATTCCCATTATTTTTCCCAATGGGATACACACACATTTAACTTCAAAGATGGGTCTTACCACATTCTCCCATCTGCAGCCCATCTGCAACCCAGGCTTAGTCCATGGCTTTTCAAGGACAGGATTTTCTGAATGATTACTATCTGAAACTAGGTATTATGCCTCTGCTGAGTCAATTGTACCAGCTCCAAATTCATTTCCAAGCCCTCTTCGAAGGACTGGCTTTGAGTTTTAAAAGTCAGTTACAAATCAAAACTAGGGCATTTGTAGTACTGGTTGTCTGTAATTTCTCTACTCTTGCATTAAGAACTTCATAAAAACATAGGACAAATCATGTTGGAGTGAATCAAATCTATCCCAGCATTCTGTTTACCCCAGTCCTAACAAGTTGCTATGGGAAGCCCATAAGCAGGACATGAGTGCAACTTCACCCTCCATCTTGGATTTCTGACATTCACACATTGTTTCTGGGGGAAAAAATAGGTGGTATATAGCCTGCCAGTAGTCACTGATGGTCCTAACCTCCATGAATTTATGTAAGGCCTTTCTAAAGCTCTCCAGGTAGACAGATATTAGTACCTCTAGTGTTATCAAATTACATAGTTTATCTGTCCACCATATGATTCCTTTTATCCATCCTGTCAGTGGGGACTCACAGATAGCCTAAAATTTAGAGAAGGGGAGAAAAGTTTATCCTATCTTCTCATTCCATACCATACATAGCTGTGTCACAAACTGTTTGTCTAGGCAGCCAAAACATGATAACCTTTCCACATAGGCAAATTTTGCAGTCACTGATCATTTTCAATGCCCTTTTCTTCTGTAAATTATCCACAGGTGCCCCCATCACCTGAGGCAAGGCTGTAAGAAGATTTTTTGTGTGTGTGGTGATAAAATGCCAATTATGTTAAATAACTAAATAAAACACTCATACAAACCTAAGTATTCTGCTGCCAGAGACAACTGTGCAGACAAATTGTAACAGAAGCATTAAATTGCCAATTATTTAATTGTCCATAATTTAAATGAGAACTCATCCACCCCATCTCACACACACCCAGCTGCATCCTAGTGGTTCTAACAAATGCTGAGTAAGGTATTTTCATCAGTTCCATAAGTTGCTCAGTCTTTTATCTGCTGGGAAAAGCAGAAATCACATCATGAGCTGATTTGCATGTTGAACAGAATTTTTGACACACACAGAGCTGTTGAGCTTTTCTTTAGAAGATAACTTCACATATGTTTTCCAGTATGAATTTTGAATAGTGGACAGGCAGTATGCACCCCCACCCACCACTCACCCTCAATAGTCTTCAGATTATCAACAAAGAGCAAAGCAAAGCAAAGCAAAATAAACAGGGCAGCAGATGGTCTATACAGCCTTACATGCCTGAAAAGGTTTCCATTGCACTTCTTCCCTCAAAAATAAAATATTAAAATACCTGTATTTAATTAGCAGAAACAATGCAAAACAGAAAAATAATTCCAGTGGATTATAATTTAAAAGGCAGGAAAAGGTGAAGTTGGAAAAACAAGGGTACCATGAAGAAAACCTTATTTCCAAGGAAATAGTATCGGAACTGAAAAGACTAACGATACTGCTAATTTGATAAAAGGTACAGGTTGTCTTCCTTATTTGAAATGCTTGGGACCAGAATTGTTTTGTATTTTGGATATTTTTGGATTTTGGAATATTTGCCAGGTGCCTGCTTCTGCCTTGTGAACAATCCCCAACACAAAAATATACTTCCTTTGATATCAATGCTACCTATACTACTGTATACTACTACTATAAATAATTATGTTACAGGTAACTCATTATGTGAATATTCTGGACTTGATTTGTGGGCCCAAGAAGGCAAGCAGAGGCCTTTAGATCATTTCTTTCTGATACCATCTAAGACAGTGGTTCCCAACCTGTGGGTCGGGACCCCTTTGGGGGTTGAACGACCCTTTCACAGTGGTCACCTAAGACCATCAGAAAACACCTATTTACATGTAGCAATGAAAAATAATTGTATGGTTGGGGTTCACCACAATATGAGGAACTGTATTAAAGGGTTGCAGCATTAGGAAGATAAGGAACCACTGATCTAAGAAATGTCATAGTATATCCTTCCAGCGGGAACAGTCTTAGTGGCACGTCTACATCCATGAAGTAGCACTTCTAACTCATCCAACAACTCCTCCACTGGATCACAAAATAGGAAAATGTTCATAGATTTTATTTCTTTGCAGTGAAACCTTTTAAAAACTAATCTTATCTCCTCCTCTTTTTGTTTCATCGCACATGCTCAAAGTTAATAGTTGTTTCAAACAAACATTTAAAAATGCATTTTCCTGCTCCCTACACTTATATAAACATATATCATTCCCTTGAACAAATTAATATGATAGTATGGGATTGCTAGGATGTGGAGCTTGTTAATAACCATTCACATGTTTTTTGAATTTTATCTCAAGGAATTCTGCCAGCATAATTTATCTTTTAAAAACACACACATATAGAATTCATCTTCCTGTTGTAGAATCCTTGGCTCTTCCTAGGTTGTATTCAAGTACATGTGGCCTGATAGACCATCTCTAAAACTTTAGAGATGGACAACTCAATCATTTTACAATCCTTGTCACTTCATAGTCCTTAAGACCATTCTTTTTTTTTTTTCTTGTTTTGACCTTGACATGTAGAATCATAGAAACATTGAGATGAAAGGGATGATAAGTGTCACCTCGTTCAATCCCCCTGCATGAATACACAACTACACCACTCTTGAAAGATACCTAGCCAACCCCTGCTTAAAGATGTCCAGTAATGGAGAACCACCACCTCCAAAACCAACAAAAAAGAAGAAAGAAAGAAAGAAAGAAAGAAGAAAAAAACATGCATTTCTTTTCTGGTCAACTAATTAGTCAATCAAGGATTTCAACTATAACATACTGATGTAAATAATAGTCACAAAAATTGTCCTTCTCAATGAGAGAGGGTCTCACCAACTGCTCTGACTGTTTTTGCCTTTAGCAGAATGATAAGACCAAGAGTGTTCTTTTAATTCATGTTTCCTTAATTTGTGTACAAAACATCATTTGCACAACTTTTACATTTCCCCTACTAAAGCAAAACAGATGCACACAGAAAGTATAGAATGACAGCCTGACTAATGAAAAAGATGCAATTTATCTGATGCTTTTGATTTGTTCACACAACAAGACGCAATGTATTGTAGTATTGTGTAATGAATGCAGAAATTTTTCTCACAAGAAATCTCATGAGAAAATATCTTGTTCTCTTACAGATGAGGAGGAAAAGATGACAAATTCTCATGCTTACATGCAAGAGTAATTATAAGTGAAGATGTATAGCACTATCATAAAGTAACAGGGGAAAAAAGACTAAACTAGGAAACAGTGGAGGGAATGATGTTGAAGGTATCAAATAATTTGATTGTTCTGTCAGGTCCCAGATAAATGTTAGAATGGCTCAAAACAGACGGGCAGACAGGGGTGGTTTATGGCCTTGGGGGCATAGTATTTAGCTGACTCATGACCCCAAACTGTGCTGAAGCCACCCCCGGCAGCCACCTTATGGGGCTCAAAAAAGAGTGAATGTTTTCAACTTCTTTCCATGGTCCATTTGGGACTGTGGCTGTGGGTGCCCTCAGGGCCACAGCATATGGTCACCATGACCCCAGGGCACTCCTTCCTGCCCATCTGTTTTGTTCCTTTGTTGACACTACTAATCTATAGTCATCTTCAAGGTACATTTGTGGCTATTTTGTCACAATTGCATATTACAGCTACCCATCTAGAACCTAGAATAGAGTCTTTGAATTGGAAGGAACCAGAATGGCCATCTAATCCTACCTCCTGTGGTGCAGGAATGCACAACTACAGCAATCCTGATGCCCATCCGACTTCTGTTTTAAGATCCCCAAGGAAGGAGAAACCACACCCTCTGAGGAAACCTCTAAGGCAGCCTACTCCATCTTGAACAGTTCTTGAACAGTTCTTGCATGTTTTAAATCTCCAGCTGCATATTTTTCTCATTTATCCAGTCTGCAAGCCTGTACCTACTTCCTGATCTAGAGATAGAATTCCAAGTACTAAAGAGGCAAATATTGGATTTTAGTCTCTAATGCCAACAAAACCAACATAAACACACCCCGAGTGTTGCACTGATGGAAAATCACAATAATTGTCTGCTCAGGTTCATTCACCATTATAAAATGGCCATCAATGGGTCTTCTTGATGTTGCTACACTACCTAACAATCTGCCAGTGATGTCTGAGCAATAGCAATAATATCCGCTTGGTCTACGCCTCAGCTTCATTTCGTTTGATAATAATGTACGCTTCAGGCAATACATTTCTTCCATTAGTGGATTGCTTCACTTCTGAGGTGGTTAATAAAGGTAATCAGACTTTTGGCTTTTTCTGTTGCAATACCACCCAAGGCATGCCACAACCATTCACTACCAGACTACCTGCTGAGCCTTATTGCTTAATTAAGTGATATTCGGGTGTTAAATATTAAACAGCTTGTAATCTTTAAATGCTTTATTGGCACACCAGTGCTCACTGTGGATAAAAGTACAGGTTACTGCAGGATCAGAACAGAAAGGCTTGGTGGCATCTCACCCAAAAAGGGAGTTACATCTTCTAAAATTGATATCCAGGAAACTGCTTCAGGGAAGGAAAGCATTGCTTGAGGATTATGAGGTATTATTGCTTGAAAGAAAAGAGCAATTAAGGAACAACAATTAATTAAACAATTGAAATTAATGAGGGAAAAGAATCATTTTTAAAGACTATGCAGTTTTCATTAAAAATGATGTCTGTTTAGTGTTCACTTTCCATCGATATGTGTACACATAGCTACCTACTGAGAAATCTCAGTTGTAGTATTCACTAGCTGTAAGTTCTATGTATGTATAGTTTTTTTAAATC
Organism: Sceloporus undulatus; assembly: GCF_019175285.1. Lineage (NCBI taxonomy): Eukaryota > Metazoa > Chordata > Lepidosauria > Squamata > Phrynosomatidae > Sceloporus > Sceloporus undulatus. The sequence goes on along the minus strand of NC_056522.1, from coordinate 298,974,882 downwards.
TCTGGTCCCACTGCTGCCTGAAGTCTGTGGAAATATGTTGTCTCCATAGAGAAGTCCTTGTAAATCTCTTCTTGTGAATGGATTTACTTGGCTGATTGTCAGCCCTGAGATACTTCATAAAACAACTCACAGAGGAATATTGTCTTCTGCCTCTGCTTTTACTAGATAGGTTACTACACTAGATAACCTTTTAATGACTGTATTCCATTTTAACTTGACTCTAGAGACATAATCAAAAGAAAGGAAAGCTCCTGCCTTAATATGATGCATTTTTCATATTGCTTCTCAAGCAGCAAATTAGGAAAGACTGATCACAGGGGCTTTTTCTACTCTGATATGCCGGTGCCCTAGATCATGGAAATTTGCATGGTACTCCTGGAAAGGATTGCTAGCCAGAGAATTATCTTGCATAAAACTGGAATACTGTGTGTTTTTTATTCTTTCAACTGAAGCAAAAGTTCTTTTCTGAATTCCAAGGCATCCACAGCCACAAAGAAATATGTGCCAAGGAAATTAAATTCTTAAAACTGATTCAATCATGTGGCAAATTCTTTGCAGCAGATACGGAAAAGAAATTATACTCTACCAAAAAAAGGGTGTTAACACAAAACAGCAGGGAAGATAATTCTATAACATGGTGTAAGGATACAATTCTTACTGTATGATAGAGCAAGAGGTCTCAGGTTCAAATCACAGATGTCACTTTAGAGAGAAGTATTGTTATACATTAAATTTCTATATGGATGGGATAGCTCAGTGGCAGTGATAAGACATGTATTTGCAAACACAGGATTTCAAATTCAGTCTCTAGCATCTCCTTAGAATGGGTTCAAGATGAGAGAGCTAAGGGTAGAACTAGGTAGTATGTTTATCATGGTTTATAGTAATGGTGAAAAATGTATGTTTTTCACTCATGGTGAAAATTTTATATTTGTCATAACAAGATTTTCCTCTCTACATATCTTGATCAGAATCCTGTTGGGTATTTACAAATGTGGGACCCAGAGTTAAAGATATATGGCTGTTTTATATTCATGATCACTATGTATCCCCCAGTTTAGTAGATACAGAGGTACTGTGAAAGTCCCCTAATCCCCACTCACTGGGTAGAAACCTCTGTGATCAGTGGAGGTGTGTTCGCTTGTTGCTCAGGAAGCAGTTGGCTGACATTTCCAGTTCCCTTCACACAAGCAATCTCTGATGTGAGGGGGAGTTGTGACAAGGGTCTTAACTCTGCCTGTCACACTGGAAATTGCTTATGAGAGCAGGTGGAACATCAGTTTAGCTGCTTCCTGATCAACAGGAGAGCAGACCCATGTTGACTGCAGTGGCTGATGCCTTATATGTGGGGATCGGGGCAACCAGGATGGGATCCACTACATAGTACCACACGGGCATACTTCTGACAGTGAAGATCCTTTTCAAAAAGTATTTTTATACCACTCTGTGGTATAAATTTGGAAATTATTTAGCAGCACCAGCACTGGGAAAATGGTGGAGGAAGGTTGCTGTTTGTTGTTATTAGCTGTCCTCAAGTTAATATTCATGGTGACCCTGTGGATGAGGTATCTCCAACCCCCGCCCCATCCTCCACTGCTCTGCTTAGTTCCTGCATATTAAAGTCTGAAACCTCCCTGATTGAGTCCATTCATCTGGCGTGTGGTCCTCTTCCCTTTCTATTGACATCTACTTTACCTTGTGTAGTGAGGTGGAAGAGCGAGAGAGCTGAGAGGGCTAAGGGGGACCAGGTGGGTGAGGAGGAAGGAAGAAGCCTGAGGGAGGGGCCAGGGGAAATGAGAGGGGCAGTCCCAGGAGGGATAAAAGAGGAGTGGAACCTGAGAGTAGAGATGCTGAGGAGTGGAACCTGAGAGTAGAGAGGGACCTGGAGGATGAATGGTGGGACCCTAAAGGGGATCATTGGGAGATAGGGCCAGAGCCCAGCAAATCGGAGATGGCGGAGCTTGAACCCCTGGAGAAGCATTCAGGGGGACGCCAGACCCACGGAAGAGAACCCGGGCCGTCGGAGCTGCATCCAGAGACTGGAGGTCAGGAAGAGGGGCCTTAGTGGGCACAGGGCGGGAAGCCTAAGCGTTTAGTTCTCGTTTGTTTTGTGTTGTTACGGAAGAAGAGTGGACTGCTCTCATTAAAAGTTATTGTTACTGCTGCACGCTGCTGAGTAAGTTTGTTGCACACGTGAGAAATACTAAGGAGGGTGGAGCCGCTTTTGCCGCATCATGCAACCAGCCGCACTGGCACCGCCCACACCTAGCATTATCATCTTTTCTGAGTCATGCCTTCTCATGATGTGGCCAAAGTATGATGGCCTCAGTTTGATCATCTTGGATTCCAGGAAAAGTTCAGGCTTGACCTTGTCAAGGGCCATTTGTTTGTCTTTTTAGCTCCACAATATTCTTAGCCCTCTTCTCCAGAGAAACACTCATTTTCAGTGTTTGGTCACAGCATCATGTCTTCACTATAAAGTGCTATAAAGCTTGAGTTGGGAAACAGCAGGACTCTGTTCTAGTTGATCCTACTGTAGCTGTGTCTGCCTCCATTCAACAGGCAAGATAAACAGTAGCTGTCTCCAGTATTGGTTAGTGTCCATGTGTGAACAGCCAAAACAACAAAGGAGAGACCAGACAAGACTCTTCAGCTTCCCCCAGGATATATTTTTTTAAAAAAACATAGAATTGTTTTGCCACCAAAATGGAAATCATAAGAAAAGTAGAGAACGGTAAGAGAAATTCATCCCTGAGTACATTTTGGAAGCTTTCAGGTGGTCTCTAGAAGGTTCAAAATGTTTTGTTTACTTATGCAAGGATTACTTGATCTGGCTGTTTCATTTCACGTGTGTATATACTGTATATATACATGTATAAGTCTGAAACTTTTAGTAAAAAAATTGACTCAAAAAACCTGAATCGACTTATCCATGGGTCAGTGTAAGTACTGTACTTTAACTCTTTATTATTATTTTTTAAAAAAGGAACCATCCTCTGTTGAAAGGCAAGAGTGTAATCTATCCTGGAAGGACTGGCCCAGCCCCCCTCTACTCTCATCCATGTAGTGTGAGTAGAAACAGTCATGCCTGCTGGAATTTTGTACATTCTTTGGCATTGTTTTCCTTTGCTTTATTCATTAGGTGCTTTGTTACATGCCCCTAAGTTTTACCCTTGATTTACCCACGGGTTATATCAAAATCCATAATTTTGGCCCCAAAACCTGCCCTCAACATATGTGATGTCAACTTATAGTTGGGTATATACAGTATTCAGGGTTTATTTTTACTTTTTTAAATCTTTTATTTAAAAAATATAGATAAAAGTATTAAGATTAAAACCAAATAACAAGATCAACCCAAGAGTAGTCTGTAAACGTATTAAAAGGTTCAAACAAACTTATCCTTCCTGTAACACATCCCCCAGAGGTGTACATGGTTTCCTGATAATAGATTTAAATATGAAGTGGAGTTTACAAAATTCAAAAAGGGAGACAATTTTTCTTTCAATGATATATCACATCCATTGGAGGATTCCATTCTGTCAGAAATTTTTTCCATTAACAAGGAGTCACATATTCTTTGGCACCAACCCTCCAGATTTAATTGGCTGGTTTTCCACTTCTGAGAAATCTCTACTCTTGTAACAGCAATAAAAAATAATATTAAATGACTATATTTAAAGTTTTTGTTACAATCAATAAAATTGACAAAAGTACTAAAACAGGACACAAATAATTTTTTGATTAGTAATCTGAGATATTATAGAGAGAACCTGTTCCCAAAAGTTAAAAATTTGCTTAAACTAAAACCACATATGAGAGTATGGGCCTGTACAGACATGCCAAAATAAAGCTGCTTCGGGTCACTTTGGAGGTATGCAGTTTAAATGATGCACACTTCCTTAGGACTGGGGCGTTGCTTTGGCACAGCTTCTGGACTCTTAGAACATGTACATAATTTAAACAGCATACCTCCAAAGTGACCCGAAGCAGCTTTATGTTGGCCTGTCTGTACAGGACCTACATTCCTCTCCAATAAAAAGGAGAGGAGTTTTTATTAATATAAGTCAAGCAAACAGGGGTCATATACCATCGATGGACCAGTTTTAAAAAATATTCTTTAATGAGAGCTGATCCAGAACTAATTGGGGGGGGGAGGTCCAAATGTGTTGCCATGCAGAATCTGGTATTGAGATGTTAAGTTCCAATTCCCAGTTCCGTTTAACTGCTAACCCATTACTGTATGACTCTTCCATGAGTCCTTTACAAATTAACCCAATAATTCCTTTGGTGGGGCTTATTTGAAGATACACAAAGATGTTCAAAATGGGTTAGAGTTTTCATAGGTTCCTCTGTTCTAGATATCTTATTTAACAGAGTAGAAATTTGTACTATTGTGAACCAAGTGGGTTTACTAGGAGACAAAATCTCAAGAATACACCCTGTAGATTTTGGTTTTGGTCCATCAAAAAAAAATCTCTAACAGTATACATAGTCCCTTCTCTTTCCATGATTCAAAATAAGATTTCTCTTCACAGTGGAATAATGAGTGCAATAACAATGGTTGACTGGGAGAGGAGCTAGGAGGTAGCATATATTTCCATTTGCTCCAAGTTTTAAGTGAACTGTATATACAGGGGTTATTAATAAGGGAGGGAATTATTGGGATTCAAGGAGCTAATATAAAGGTCCTTACAGGAAAAGAGATATTGTCAGTTTCCAAAGGCACCTAAGATGAAGAATCATCCCCACATGTAGAACTGTTTGACCCATAGGATCAACAGAAATTTCTGCCCAGAGCTAATAGATTGTGTGGTTTTTTAGTGTAATTATGTTAGCAGAGGTGGCGGAGTTTAGCATTTATCATGTGACAGATTTTACATTTTTTACAGGAAAACCATCAGCTCAGCATCTCCTTCTCAATTTACCATTTGATACTTTCACTAATTTCATTCATTCATTCATTCATTCATTCCCTTTTTCTCTATATGGGATCCAGGGTTAGGTAGTCAATTTGACAGGTTTGAGTAATGTTAATACAATATTCTTATCATTTTCCTTAAAAATGACCTACTAGGATCAATGCTGGCATCGGATTTTCATTGTGAAAGACAACAAGTTAAATAGGACCAAAAGTCTTTGCCAGGTGTAGTGTCCCATTTGCCAAATGCCAATGAGCTACACTTTTAGCATTGACTCCAACAAGTATGTAGTTAATCGCTTTGTAAATAATTTAACCCCATTTGGTTTGTTATGGTGATTCTTGCTACTCACCAATCTCTTCCTTAAAACAGGGAGATGCACATTCAAATGTACATTCATTTCAAAGCAAGGCAATGCAAATCTGGATGCATATCAGATTTATGCCTGCAGTTCTTGGCCAATGAATGGTAATTTCGAAAATCATATTTAGATTTTTATTGATGCTACCTTTAATATGCATGAATCTTTTATCTATAAGGGCTCTTTAGATGGATGGAAAAACCTAGAGTTTAACAAACCCATTGTTTTTGCCTTTTAGCAAATATCACATGCATACCTCCCCTAGCCTCCATTTGTTATCTAGATGAGAGATTATGTTTTCATTCCATCCTATAAATTCATATGCATTTCTCATATGAATTTTCCAAAATGCACATAATTAATTTTGCACTGTCCTTTATGTATGCATTATGTATGCAATTAAAGGACATGGGGTGCATATTTTTAGCAGTATGTCTTTTAGGCCATTTGCATTTGCATTTGGCTATTTTTAAAATATATGCTCGTGTATCATATGTACTGTAAGCCTCTCAGACGTTCATAATTCTGGGGCAAGGTGTCATGCAATGAGTCTCAGGAGATGCAAAATGAACCATTAATATGGGAATAGCCTAACCTTTGAAATGTTTTTGCACCAAACAAACATCTACATATTCAGAATTCATTCTGCTAACTAAACATAGGAGCAAAACAGACCGCCCCAAAGGAGTGGCTTACTGCCACCCCTTTGAGCACCAGATTAGTGCCACATCAACTGCATGCCATGATCCGGTGTTTTCGCAGGCCACAAAAAAGTGGTTGCTTCTTTTTGGCTCAGAAAAAGGGTGCTCTTGCTGCCACAGCAACACTTTTCTGCACTCCTTTTGGTATGTGGCATGTGAATGTTGTGCCAAAGGAGCACCGTGACGCCACCCTCCATGTGGTCAGGTGGGAGGCATGACACCAGCTTGAGGGTGGCATCGGGGCAAGTGTCATCCAAACGCCACACCCCCATGACGCTCCCAAGCCAGCGCTTACTGCTGCTCTATATAGCCTGTCTGTAAGGGAAGAAAGTTAAGACATGCATGTGGTCAGGAGACTTTCGTAGATTTTTCTCCCTTCCAAGAGCCAAATGGGCAGCAGAAACTCCTCAAGCTTCACAATCTTCCAGTTACAGAGGTTAAAATCAACTCAGTTCTAGGGTTCTGATGCATTTCAATAGTTACATTATTTTTTAAGGAGAAAAGGATAGCTTCTCCATCTGCATGGAACCTGTTGAATCTAGGTCTTCAATTTAAGTATTCTGCCTACTGGCTGTAGCCACACCACTTCATAGTACACCCAGACTGAATGCTTTACCATTATATCTGATTATGCAGAGAAACAAGCAATATTCAACTTGTAGAACAAATGTTCATGTTTGTTCTTTTTTTTCTAGGAGGGGATGCTAGTTATTTTCAACTATGTATTCTGTGATTCATATCACAAAGGGTTCTCATTATTGTTTTGCCTTCATTGCCTCATTGGAGTAGCATGATCTTTGATAACATACATAGGTCTTTTATCCTGCAAATTAGCTATGAATATTTGCAGCTATTCCACCAGGGGATTGTGTGAACAATAAAAGGTTGTGAGTGCTTTCCCACCCATCCCAAACTGGCTGAGATATTACCTCCAATGCAAGCACTCTCATGAATATATTTAATACACACCATTATTTGTGATGCTAATGTGTATTAGCGTTTTTGTAAACAAAGCCTCACTCACCTGAATGCTCACAGAAAGGTGAATAAATGGATCATGAATACCATCAAAGTGAATAAATTGAAACTAGATTCACAATAATCCTGGAATGCCCCAACCCACCTATCCACCCAGGAGGGTTCATCTTGATCTAGAAGTGAAAGTCATCGCTTAAATTCTTATGTGTGTGGAGTTTTTTAAATGAAAAATAGAGATTGCCAGCAACATTCCTTTTTGAGTATGAGGAGTACATAAATAGCAAATGTATTTTTAGTGAAATGGCTTATAAAGCAGAAGAAGCCTGTTGGCATGCTGTGTGTACAGAATTATTTTCTGATATCTAGCTTCCTTTTAACCCTATTATCTCTTAGTTTGGTTATCATCAATAATGAATGCTGTCCATGATTATAGTATAATACCTTATGCAATGATGCATTAAAAATAATATGCAGTCAGCTATATTGCTATTAGGAAATGTATACGTACTGAATGTATATTGGCTATTCACATACATGGTCACCTATATAGTGAAAGGGACTTTTAACTGGATTTTTAAAAGTATAATTACATAAAAATAAAAAGAGGAACATGGGGAGAAAGGTGAGGTTCACATAGGAAATGAGGATAGGCTAGACATATACATTAATATAAGCTGAACATATTTCCAAACATAGATTTTCTTAAATTTGATATCTACAAAATGCAATTGAATAGCTAAAATAGTGAGATCATCTGACCATTGCACAATAAATGGAGAGTGCTTATCTTTCCTTTTGGCAACTCTACAAGCACTCAGGATCCACTCATGTTGACCATTAGCTAAACTCCATTTGTTAAAGTGGAATGGAATGGATTAGGTTATCCTAAACAAATCAACCAATGGAAAACTGTGCTTGCCTCAATATCTGAAACTTCATTTGGTTTCAATATTATCTGGTTTAGTAAAAATTGAAATTTAGGGTATATTGGGCATCTATTTAGAAAACAAATATCTACTTAAGCTAAATGTTGGTCATGCAATACTAATAGTGGTTCCTTTTATCATGACTATCTTTTTTTGGTTGGATGTATTGGAAAGATCATTGATATTTGTAGATACACATTTTTAAAAACTTTATCCATATAATTTTAAGTAATGTTAATACTGTACTACAAGGAACTTTTCAGTTACTTGTTTGTTTGGAAAGTTTGCTGAGGTTTGTTTGATGAAAAGGTAGTCCAAATTTTTGGAAGGCAGCCTGCCCACTTCTACTGATTTGCCCTTGCAAAAGAGAGTCACAGTGGAGTGATCAGTAGGTGATCCTAAGCAATGATAAAGTGGTACAATATGGTACATGAGCTCATCCTGACAAACCCCCCACACACAAACACACAAATATGTCTTGCTGTGTAGATCCATATCAACAAACCAGTTGTGCCGGATTTCATTTCCACAAGAAGTAGGGATGTAATTCTTCATTCATTTTCTTCTCAAAGGAAGCAGTGAGCAGTTTTAGCAATTTTCTTCCCTCTACAGGAAATTCTTTGAACATCACACAGTTTTCAAAGGCTATTTGCAATTTGGAACTTATTCTGCACAATATTCACATGTGGGGCTTGTTTAGAAGGGAGGTTACACAGAAAAAAACATTTTTGGTACAGGAAACATCTTTCTTCTCTGCATAAAATAATCATTTCTACACAGAAATGTTATTTTCAGCACAGAAGATGCTGTTTCCTCCTCAGAAAATTTTGTCTCCTATGCAAATCAACCACACACCAATTTTTCAAAAATAAAGCCCAATTACAGCATTTTTTGTGCATAAAATAATATTTCTGAATAGAAACATTATTCCTTGAGGATAAAATGCTGTTTTCTGCATAAAACAAGCACATGTGGATTTTGTGCAGAATAACTCCTGAAATGAAAATATTGGCCCAGTACATACCTTCCTGGATGTTCGGAGCAGCGGCGGCATTTTTTCCTCCACAGGGAAGCCACAGCCGCCAAACCACATGCCTTCCCTGTAGAGGAAAAAGAACCCACAAAAACCGGATTCTTTTAAAGCTGCAGGAGTGGCGTAACAAGTGGGCCACTGCTGCACTGGTTATGTAAGCGCCACGCACCAACGTGTGGACACCATGCAGCGCTTACATAACAATGGTGGTACCCATGTATACAGGGTTCCACCATTGTTATGGCATGTGCTGTACTAGGGTTAGGGACCGTGTGGTTGCTGCGAGGTCCCTTAGCCCTAGTAAGGTGCCATTCTTATCAATTCAGGATGCTTTTTGTCAAGTTTTCTCAAGTATCAAAAAAAAAATTCCGCCCATTTTTTTCAAATATTTTTGAACAGCCTTTCCATCCCTAATTAGGAACTAGTCATTCTAAAGGTTAATGGTATAAATGGCCCAGACCAAGCAACTTTAGAATACAGTGGGCCCACGTCACAAGCGTACGCACCATACATGGCTTTCAGCATACGCTGAAAGCCATCAGGGAGCCTGTGGGAGCGCGCAGGGTGCAAAGGGCAGAATATCCCATTAAGAGTAATGGGGTGTGTGCCCATGGCGTGCGCATGCCGCCACGCCACCACACATCACGCCATGCACAAGACCCATTATTTTCATGTTTTTTATACATGGGGGAGGGGTCCGGAACGGATCCCCTGTGTAAAAAAAGGGCACACTGTATTTGACATGAGACCAGAAAGAGCAGCTCTGTTTTGCCAAATCTTGGAAGACAAGTGGCCAAGGGGGAAAGGCCTCACGCATTATCTGCTGGATTCTCTGTTTGCTATTTTAATGGTTTATGTTTTTAACAGGTTTTAAATTTTCTGACAGGTTAATTACATTTTTAACTTTTATATGTTGTGAATCTTTAACTATAACTCTTTTTACTGTTAAAAGCTTCCTTGAGCCACAAACTGGCAAAAAGGCAAGATACTGAATACACAAATGGGTCACAACAATATATTATTGCTGGTAAAAACCATCCTGTGTTTTTCTACTTGGAGATTTGCACCTACACTCACAGGGAAGAGAGGAAAAGTGACAGAAGACGTCAAGATGCTCACTATTCAAAGAGGTCTTGGTGTGAGCCCTGGTTTCATTTCACTACTGATCCTAAACACACTCACCTGTGATTCAGTGCAACTTATTCTTCACTCGCATAGGATTGCATTGTAAGGGCTACACTAAAGCTGATCTCGCACTTGTTCTGCTCAAACAAATTCTTGTTCTGAATCTTCAAGTCAATTCTGATTGATGAGATCCCTATCATAGGATTTTCTTTGCTAAATTTATTCAGAGGAGGTTTATCATTGTCTTCTTCTAACACTGAGATAGTGTGACTTGTCTAAAGTCAACAAGAAGGTTTCCATGGCAGACCAGAGATTTGAATTCTGGTCTTGTGGAATCCTAGTTTAACATTCAAACTACTGTACCATATTGGTTCTCTCAAACAGGTTAATAGACCCAAGTTTCTCCACTTTCCTCACCTTCTGTCCTATAAACCATTATGTTTTAGGCAACCAGCTTTAGAAAACCACCCATCCTCTTGGATCTCCTGTATCCCTCCCAGTTCTGCTCCAGAATTGAAGACAATGTTGACACATATCTATTTTTCACTGCTGTCAACCATTTCTGGTATACCCTTTCACAATATAATACCATAACTTGCTTGAGACAAAAGGCCAGACAATTTATTTTAAAGTAAACTAAATATAACTCAAAATATAGTTGCAATAAAAAAATTCTTTAAAAGGTTAGATAATGAAGTTAAGTTTGTTCAATGCTTGCTTAAATATTATTGTGGCAAAAAATAATTAAACTACCTTCCTTAATGCTCATAGAACAGTTCAGCAATTTAAGGTTTCCTTCTCATCAAGGTACTGTTGGTTCAGCACAGAGATCAGGTGCTTGCTTCCAGTGGACAAGTTTGGCTTTAGATCTGTTATAAGACTTCCTATTGCAATAGAGCCTTGCTTAAGCAACCAGGTCTCTGAATTGTAGTTGGTCCTAGTTTTCTCTATCCCCTGGCACTACTTGCTTTTAAACTTGGATTCCTGTTTCCCAGCTTCTGGATCATTCTGTTGATGACCAACCATGAAATTATGAGACCAGATACAAGGCAAGGGCCAATTGATTTGACTTAAGAACCTATTCAGTGAACTGAACCAACTGGGAGGGAACACAACCTGTTGTGGGTCCAGCTAAGGCCATGTGTCAACCTGTGACCCCAGCCTCAAGCTTCTCTTGAGTGTAACACCTGACCCTGAGGGCAATCCACTATCATGGTTTGCTCATTGGCTGGTCATTTACTGGAAGCAAACAGAGGGCACTCTCCCCAAGGTCTGTATACTTTACAAGTGAACGCAAACACTCCCAGTCAGCCCCAAGGGGAAGCTCCCCTCCAGGCCCCCCAACCTGTGAAGACCAACCCTTCAGCAAAAGAATGTCATGGTTTACGCTTAATTTTGATATTGTGCCTCCACCCACCCCCGTAACCTTCCATGGTCAAGACACAAGTGTCCGTTTTATCCCCTTCCCCCACCAAACTAACTAACATGGCCCTCATCCCATGTTCCAAATCCCCAGGAATATCAGATTGCTTTCTTTTGACAAATAAATTCCACCAGCCCTATAGAGCTCTGACCACTGGAATAAAATAGTGGGATGTGAGAAGAGTGGTCCAACTCCTCATGCAAGGCATTATGGACTTCTCCATTCACCCTTCCATAAGCAAGGTTAATATACTGGGATTCCCCCAGCCCATTACAAACTTGGGGTGGGAAAATAGCTCCAAACAAGGGTATGCCAGGCCATCTGCTTGAAAAGCAAGAAAAACACAGGTAGCCTGTAAAATGAGGGCCTTGTCCAAGTCCAAGTCCATTGGATTTGTCCGTAAACAAGTCCAAGTCATTTCCACCAACACAAATGACCAAAAGGTGCATCTGAGGAAGTAGGCTCAAGTCTATGAAAATTCGTGCTACCAAATCCTATCTTTCAGTTAGTCTCAAATGTGCTGCAAGATCCCTTTGCATACTGATTTTCCAGACTAACACAGCTGTGTCTTTGAATTCTAACACTAAAGCAAGGCCAAACAGAATTGCTACTCTTGAAAGCTCCCAGGAGCAAGGATGCTTATCTGCTGAGATCCTCAAGTGATGGGTGACTTTGTTCCTGGAAAAAAGGAAGGTGTTACATGCCTTCATCCATGGCCACATATATACTCTCCCTACATGGACTAAAGGAGCTGGTCTGGATAAGATGCAAAGACACAAAAATTATATTTGTTTTAGCTTACTATCATCCCCTTTTGGCTTTTGTCACTCCATATTCTGACTATTCATTATTACCTTGACTGGTCACTTCAGAGCCAGGTACAGATTTTTGCCCTCCACCAACTTTAAGTGAGAATCTTTTTGCTTAGTGGGATGTGTTTATTATAGGTGAGTGCCATTTCTTAATTTGGTAATTTGGCCACATTTTATCTATTCTTTGGAGATGATAATTGTTACTGAGAATAATTTAATTTGGCAAAGTTGTATGGGAATGTTGAAAGTACAGAATTGAATCCACAGGCACGTTGAAGTTGATTGGTGGTTCCCAAGTTGTGCATCATATGATAAAGAATCACATTTGGGACCAAGGTTCCTCTCTTAATTGAGGTTCTGGGGCATCGGGCTGACTTCTTTCGTGCTACACAGGGAAAGCATTTTGATATCGCTTTAACATCCATGGCTCCATCCAATAGATATGTAATTTGGGGAGGTATTTAGAATCCTCACTCAGAAAACTCTAGGGACTCACCAAACTATAAATCTCAGGATAGCAAAAGATTGCAGTTAAAGCAGTGCTATAAGGGCCATGTGTGATGTGTTCACCATGTAATTTGAAATCTACATGGACCACATCTCAAAAGAGTGGATTCTATTCCTGTCAACCCTTGACTGTCCATCTTTCACGCCCATGCATAAAAATCAGAATGGACAATCCTGACTTTGTTTTTCAGTTATATAGCAAAGCATTAGCAGCTGTCAAATGCAGAGAAAAATTTAATCCTTATATCAGTAATTCTGATATATGTCCAAGGTAAATAAGGTAAGTACTCACAACACTCCAGGTCCAAAAAAAAATCCCTGTATACTGATGCAATTTTAAAAATATATCTTACCACTAAATAAAAGTAATGTTCTGGACTAATTCATAGCATCAGCTACAGGAAAATAGCTCAACTTGCTGTTTTCATCCCACTACTCCCCGTCAATATGGATATGGCCATATTGGAGGGGCTGTGCTGCTTAGAAGGTGAAGAAAGGGGTTGATTGGGACATGTAACTATGGAGATTTCCTTCTCCTGATGCAAGATTTGAGCCACAAATTTATGTTTCTTATATGAGCCTAGAACAACTACAGAACATCTTAACTCAGAGTCATAATTCACAGCCTGGACAAGTGTGCACCTGTTGGGATGATGTCATTAGAGTCATCACTAGTTTATCTTGCTTTTTTTAAAGAGAGAAAGAGGAAAAAAGAAGAGAACAGACAAGCATATGATTAAAGGTAAGGTAAAGGTAGTCCCTTGATATGAATGTCTAGTCGTAACTGACTGTAGGGGATGGTGCTCATTTCCATTACTAAGCCAGTAACCTGTGATCATGTGCCAGCATGACTGCACTGAACACTGTTACTTTCCCACTGAGAAGTGGTGCCTACTTGCATTTGCATGCTTTGGAACTGCTAGGTTGGCAGAAACAGGGTCTAGTGGCAGGAGCTCACCCCATCATGCAGCACTTGGGCCTTGGACTTCTACACATCAGATCTTACGATCATCAGAACTGATGAGCCACCTGTTAGGAAGGATCTAATTAGGGGAATTTCTGAATTTAGCTCAGTTGCTGAGAGGGAAGGTCCTAACAACACCCTCATGAGACCGGGTTCTGAGATATCTATGAGAGGTCCACAAGAATCCCTTGAGAGATGATGTTGAGATGGACTGTTCCAATTAAGTCCAAATATTTATTTAAAATGGGAAAACACACAGCAAAGGGGGGCACAAGCATTCACACACACATGCAATTCTCAATAAAAGCCAAGGTGGGAAATTGGAAGAGAGTTGAGAGGCCAATCTACAGGAGATACTTACTTCCGAAGACTTTTCCAGGAACCAGATGTGGATGTAGATGATGAAAGGACACAGCCGCCAAAATGTGGGGGGAAATGGCCGAGGGAGCTAAAATCAGAGTTCAGTGTGATGTGAAGCCAGGCTGTATTCTGAATGTAGCACAACGCTGGGTGCTTAGACTGAGGCTTATATAGATAATTTGTAGCCCCTGGTTATGAACTTGATGGCTTAACTGCAGCCAAGACAAAAGGTATGAAGACCTGGGCTTTTGATAAACCAAGGTGAAGAATAGACTGAGCCAATGCACTTGGATCTGAATACAATCAAGGAAGGCAAACAGATGAATAGATGGCCATTGACTTAATCACTGGGCCATTAGGTATGAGGCTGAAAACAAACAACCTATTGTACTGGTTTTGGAGATGTTTTTTCTTGTCTAGCAACTCCCAAACTTCCTGTGGGGAATTTCCAGTCTTATCTCTAGGGCTCATACACCCTCCTTTGCAAGCTGCCTACATGACATCTCTGCTTTGGAGAAATGGTGGTGCCCCTAGGAGGTCAGCTTGGGGTCAACGTGAATTCCACACACACTCTAAAATTTAATATAAATCAATATGCTCTAACACACCGCATCCCATAAGTAGCATCTCCCATAATTAGCATATGATTGTACATGTTAAAAATAGTTCTTACATAACAGGCTAGGGCCCTAGATGGCTCCTGTTCCTGTGAATAAAAAGAATGTAGCACACTTTTCTCCAGTTTTGTTACCTAGCCTTGACGTTGTACTGTTAGTGACCTCTCTGATAAGACTTTGAATTGGACTCACAATACTCAACCTACTCAGCAGATATATGCTGAAATGAAGCATGAATGTCCACAAGTATACCTGTGGTTGTCCAGGGGTGTGGAAACTCCTCCTTCTCTGCTTCTTCCCCAAGTGTTCAATAGTTCTGGATACTTTCTTCTTCAGTGTCCCCCAAAATACATACCCAGGTATAATCAGCAGTTATGTCTCCAATGTGATTCTATTCATAAAGTTTTTGTGGGATATTTACTGGTAGTCACCAGCCACAGAAAAGCTCTTTCATATGATGCATATGAATTCATCTGCAAACCAACCAAGGCTGTTTGTTCTCTTTGATGAAGGAAAGTGACCATTCACTGTCATTCGACAATGCTCTTGGACACTGTTATTCAGCAGAGCTTGATCCTTTTCAATGCCTTCCAGCTTCACTTGGGAGAAGGGTCTTCATTTTCAATAGGTTCCTTGTGGAATAAAGTGTTTCCTCATCCTATAAATGTAAAATATAGTACAGTCTCTAATGCCTGCTGAAATTTACTGAAAGCCTTCAAACCCCAATGACCTGGAAGAAAGGCTCCTTAGTTAATATTAATAGTATCTCGGCATCTTTAATGGTGTTAGATACTTAACTGCAATTATTCTTACCTTCATTCTGGAGCCAAAATTGATCCTTTAATTTGGGGTTAATTAATGACATTCCCCCAGGGATAAATGGCCATAAAGTAGGAGAGACTCCTTTTCACTTGCTCTTTTTTGTACAGAACCCAGGGGAGAAAAATCTATTCTAGTCAGGAAGAAGTGAAAGATCAATTCCCTATGATCAAAGAGGTTAGGTGACAGGAGACCTCAGCTCATTCGTTTTTCTTCCCAATGGTCCTTAGGACATGAAATGCATCCAATTTTGCTTGCTTTTCTTAATGAAGCAATGAATTTTGACATGACCTGAATTTGGTATGGGGTTGAATTAAAGATACAGTAATGATGAGTTGTTGCCCCCTGTCTTTAAAAACAACCTTAGTCCATCACAAAAAGTCTGATGTTTCAGAAGCTTCAGTTGCTTGTAATGTACTCTCCTATTCAATTTAACA
>NC_056522.1:298928905-298953897 GCF_019175285.1 Sceloporus undulatus | reverse complement strand
GCGGCTTACAATTTGGTAATTAGACATTTCCCTGCCTGCAGGCTTACAATCTAAAAAAGACAAGACACAAAAGGAGAAAGGAATGACAGTAGGGAAGGGGGAAAGTCCAGCAGATCTGCTCTCCCTCGGAGGCCTGTTGGAGCTGGCTTGCCTTCCTCTCCCTCAAGATGGTGGATAGATGGATAGAGTCAGATGCCCTCTGGGAAGGGCTCAGTTTCATTAGGGGACGCCTGTTGTCGTTGGGCCCACCTTTTCCCTCCTCAGAGGCCAGGATGTAATTCGCAATGGCACAAGGGACTGCCTGTTCTTTTTCAAATATGCTAAGAATGCTTGGAATTGTGGGACATGTAGTCTGCAGTGGCACAAGGGACTGCCTTTGGTTCAGTGCTAATGTTCTGTGGACTTTTATTTCCAGTGAATGATATCTAATCCAGATTGATGTATTTTTATGCCTTTAATACTAAGTCAAGTCTGCCTTGTTGTGACAATGATAGTGATGATAATGATATCAGCAAGCCTCTGAGGCATGGGCCCACTCTCTCTGAAGGTGAGCGAGTGTGACTTTCCAAAGTGTATTTTTTATGCTTTTAATGCTAAGACAAGTCTGCCTTGTGACAATGATGGTGATGGTGATGATGATGATATTGATATCAGCAAGTCTCTGAGGCATGGCCAATGTAAGTTGCTCTGATTTTTACAAACTCATGATCAGTGAAGAAAAATCAAAGAACCTTGACCAAGGACACACTTCCGAGAAATACAGTTGGTGTAAGAAACCTGAAACCGAGGGCAAATCCACTTCTTGTTAAACCATCTTGACATGTTAAATTTGCATAGCCATGTTAATCCATGTTAAGTGTTAAACCCAAAACATTTGGTTATGGAATAAACAAATGAAATATGTAAGAAGCTATGTTAAATATAACCATGTTAAATGTTAACCCATGTTAAGTGTTAAGGCCAAAGGATTTGGTTATGCAATAAGCCTCTGAAATATGCAAGAAGCCATGTTAAATAAAGCCATGTTAAATGCTCAAATGTGCTGTTGTGTGTGTTTTGGAATGGGGGGAGGGGAGATGTCCAGAAAGGGAAGTACATTTCTGCCATCTGTCTAGGAATAATGCCAAAATGTCCTCCATTTTGAGCATGCCAAAGAAACATGTGTTTATATTAATGCTTTTTTAAATTATTAATTTTTTTAGTTTGCGTGTCCTCCATTTAAAAAATGTCCTACATTTGGGTCTAAATTTTGTCCTACTTTTGTCCTACATTTGTCCCGGTTTGGAGGTTGACAGTTATGGCAACTCTACTTGCAACCCAGACACACTTACAAGGGAGTAAGCCTTACTGAATACAGTGAGCCATACATGCAAGAGCCCATTCACACAATGCAACCACAGCATAGTTATTCTACTTTAACTGCCTGATTCCAAGCTATGAAATCCTGACATTTGGAATTCAAGGAGAGGTATTTGGAATTCTCAAGCTGCATCCATATGACACTGCTTTGACTACCATGGCTCCATCCTTTGCAATTCTAGAATTCGTAGTTTGTTCGGGCATCAGAAGTCTCTGTTAGAGAAAGCTAAATATCTCACAAAACTACACATTCCAGAATTCATAGCACCGAACCATTGTACTTAAAGTAGTGTTAAATTGCATAATTTCTGCAGAGCAGATGCTGCTTCAGCCAAAAAGCTCTTATGCCTCTCTAAACTGCAAACCCAAGGATTTGATATAAAGTTGCCATGGCAGTTAAAGTAGACTACATAATTGTAATTATAATTTTTAGTGAATTATAATTTTCTTTCTATGATAACCACAACTAAAACACCTGCCATTCAGCCATCATGATTCCTGTGGCTTCCCCCCCACACACACACACACACACAACAATGTCTAAGTTGTTCAATTGCATGAGTGGAGCAAGGAACACATGCACCCACTGAGTATAGTACTTGTAGTGGCCATAAATCTCACAGGGCTGGGGCACCAGAATGTTATGATGAGCAGGAACAAGGATGTCCGCTGCCACCCTCTCTCTCTCCCTTCTGAATTTACATGTAATTCTCATTGAAGCTAGGGTGGGATAGGGAGTTAAATTTTCCCATCAATGATCTATTCTTGTGAATTGTTATACCTGCTACAGTGCAAAACATTTAGGAGCGGACTGAGCCTTAGTGGACAACTAAGACCCATTAGCTGTACACAATACATCCTGCTTCTGGTGCAGGGACGTAGCCAAGGGGGGGAGGTTCTTGGGGTCCGGACCCCCCCTTCCATTAGAAAAATGAATGGTGTGTGCTGCTGCACCGCCACACCCAAGCCCCATTATAATGGTGGCACTTAGTCTGGACCCCCCCCCCTTTCCTAAAATCCTAGCTACATCCCTGTCTGGAGGAAATTAAATCTTCCGTATCAACACAGCTGCCTGGAGTTTTGGAGTGGTTAAGTGACAATCATGATGAATGTTTGCATCTTAACATTTACCACTAGATCAGTGAGGATACTCAAGTTACTTGTTAGTATATATCATAGGCTATTTTAAATATCCTTGTCCTAAGCATCCCTAAAAGACTATGGAGGAGGAAGAAAGCATCTTTCTCCCATTAATACACAATGACAGAACCATTACTGTTTACAGATGATAGAAGAATGGGATAAGTGTACGGGGGTGTAATAATCTTCCCCCTGATCGCACTAATAACACAAATTAAGCATGGGAGAAGGACACTTTCCTCTCCTGTGTGATAATCTCCAGATATATCATATGGCTGCAGCAGGTCAATGGACTGCCACTCTTGGTCAACATACTGAGTCCAAATCTCTTCCTAGAATTAGTGATCCATGCAAAAATATATCATTCTCTTCTGAAATACTTTCCACCAGCATGGTTATTCATTTGTTTACTTGCTGACCATGTTAAATTCCCCCTTACTTTGCTGCTTAGGGGGCATGAAATACAATTCCTCCAAAACTCATCACTATAGTAAAGTTGCACTTTTCTGATATTTAATTTAATCTCCTCTTCCTCCTCTCTCCCTCCCTCCCTCCCTCCCATCTCCCACCTCATACAGACTCCCCTTATCCTTACTTCACAAAGTATCTTTTACTGTACTTTTTTTATAGCTCCTGAAATATACAGCATTGAAGGGAAGGTATCCTGGGATTTACCTGAGCATTAATGGCTCTTGCAGTTTATCCTTAAAGTGAGTGAAATTAATCTCTCAATTTTATGGCAATCAGAGGGCTTGGTGGTCTTTCCAAAATTCTGCTAGTCTTAGCATTTTAAAACCTGAACTCCATGCACTATTTTGTGGATTCTTTTCATTTATTTTCTTAGGTTCCTGTTCTACCAGTCCTAATGGTTTAGAGTGAGTAACCACGTTTTAAAACCAAATAAAGGCATAGGAACACAGCAGAAAAATAGAAAAGCTTGCTTGACTGCAAAAAAAGTTTTAAGACCATGGAGGCCTAGTAGTGAAAATAAGAACTTTGCTGAACAGCTAATGGAGTCTTAAGTAAGTGTACAAAAAGAACACAGCCCTTTGAAGCAAGTGTGTAGAAACAGCAGTTGGCATGTAGCCATGTATCCATGTATTCATGTGACACCCCCAGCCAATTTTATACACACATACATACACACATCATTTGCTGCCACTTCCAGAGCAATTTTTCTAGCTTCCTCTTCTGGCAGAGGAGGAGATGTTCAGCCTATTAGTCTGAAATGACTCCATGTTGTGAAATGGTTAGGATAAATGCATCCAGATGAAAATATCTTAGATACAGCGATATGGAACATCGGTAAGAGGTTACCATAGATCATGTGGCAGCCATGATGAGCAAGCAGTTTGAAGGGTGCTGTGTCACAGGAAAGTGACGACACACAGGCAGGACATGGCAGCACTAGGCTTCAATACTGCAGTGTCATGCCACATGGGGAACAGGAAACTGTGTTGCACACCAGTAAGGGGTTGGGCTAAAAGCTCCAGTAGTGAATGTGTATATAAGGGAGGAGTTTCCATTCCTGGTGTGGTGGTGTGGTTGTATATAGTGAGCAGAGCATTTTGTTGGATGGTGTGAGATATTGTAAATAGCAGAACAAAGATTAAAAGCCTCCTTGAGAGTACTCAGAGTGTTGTTGTGTCTACAGCTTCTGTGTGGGGGAGAAGGAGTTCTCCAGCCTACACTGAACTTTCTGTGGTATGTGTTCCTGGTGCAAAGCTTCAGTGTCTAGATTTTGGATTAAAAAAAGGTACAAACAGGAATAGCATTCCGCATCTTCCGGTTCCATACAGAATTGGTGCAATTTTAGCCAAATCTCAGCAGCAACTGCAAGAGTTTCAGGATGTTGGTGGATATCACTTAATTTATGCATCAAAGGTATAGCCCCCAATGGGTTGTGCCCTATGGGTGGACCAATGCTCTCCCCATCAGGAAATTGTTCACCACTGAAAAGAGCAGCTATAGCATTACCTCTGCCTCATTCTGATTTTATCTAAAAGAACTTAGCTTGTATTGTGGTGAAACAATGGCCCGGGACAAACGGGCCCTTTGTGGTGTGGCGGTGGTGCAACTAGGATTAGAGGCCACGCGGCAACCGCACTGTCGCTAACTCTAGCACATACTGGCAGCACTACAATGGTGGTGCCCTTTGTACACAGATGCCACCATTATGACATAATGGACGCATAGCGTCTGCACCAGTTACGTCATGAGTGAGCCATTGGAGCACTTGCGACGTAACTATGGCGGCGGAAAAAGAACCCAGTTTTTCCAGGTTCTTTTTCCTCCGGAGGGAAGCCACGCAGTTTGATGGCTGCTGCTTCCCTCTGGAGGAAATTAGGTCACTGGCAGACCACCCTTTTTGGGTGGTTTGTATCATGCTAATGTTTCATTTTTTGCTTCCAAGATAACAGTAAAACTGTGGAAAGAAAGGTATGCACTTCTGACCCTGGTCACAGTCCCACTTTCATGCATATGCCTGCCCCAGCCTGATAGCTATAAACTTTATGTTCTAATTCAGTGGTTCCTACCATTCGTCCTCCAGATGATGTGGACTTCAGCTCTCGTAATTCCTGACTGTTGCTCAAGTTGCCTATGGCTTCTGGGCATTTATGTCCAAAACAAATGAAAAATCAAAGCTTGGGAACCACTAGTAGCTGTAATAGGCTTACATTCATTGGACCAGGGGCCGGCAATCCCCAGCCCATGGGCCGGATCTGGGCCGCCGAATCCTTGGGACCAGCCCCAGCCTGGTCCTGCTGCTGATTGCCACTGGCGCGGGGCAATCGGCGGCAGGACCTCTCGCGCGGAGCCTTTGGCCTCTCGTGCGAGCGGCCTTTGGACCCGTGCTCTTGCACAAGAGGCCATGGGCCACTTGCATGAGCGGAAGAACCTCTCATGCAAGAGGCCATGCAGCGGGCCTGTAGGAGCCCCGCTGCGGTTGCCGGAGCCCTCTAGGAGGGCTCCAGGGACTGCAGCGGGCCTGTAGGAAGCCATGCAGCCCCAGGCCTCCCTCCAGAGAGAGAGGCCTGGGGCTGCAAGGGCCGTGGAGGAGCCCAGGAGGTGGCAGGCCGCTTCCGCGGGCTCCTTCTCAGCCCATGCAGCCCCAGGCCTCCCTCCGGAGAGAGAGGCCTGGGGCTGCAAGGGCCGTGGAGGAGCCCAGGAGGCGACCTGCCCAAGCCCTTCCCTTCGGCCGAAAGGGCCCCTTGGAGCCCTTTCGGCCGAAGGGAAGGGCCTGGGAGGGTGGAAGCTCCGCTCCAAGCATGTGGCTCCACCCCGGAGGGTGGAAGCTCCACTCCCGGCATGTGGCCCCGCCCCCGGAGGGTGGAAGCTCCACCCCCCTCCAGCTTCGGCCCCCCAGTTGTCTGAGGGACAGCAACCCAGCCCCTGGCTCCAAAAGGTTGCCTACCCCTGCACTGGACTATTTAAAAGGACACCCAACACTTTACCTGGGGTCAATTTTAAAATAAACATTTCAGATACAGTAGTGCATTTTCCCAAGGCTGGCCTTTATCTGCCCAGTCTCAGGTGATAACATGGTCAACTAATCAAAGAGACTGTATCACCAATTAAAGTGAATAAATGATAACAATGAAATAAATTGCTTATTTATTATTTCTTTATTTAAGATATGTCTATATCACCTCCCAATTGACAAGGGCTCCCAAGGTGATAAACAAATAAAATCAATAAAAACAGTACAAAGATAAAAACATTTTTAAAACATATCAGTATTCTCTTTTAAAAGTCTTTAAACCAGTCATGGGCGCGTTACACACGTGCCTAAAGTACGTACAGTGTACGTACTAGGGTTTCCCAGGGGCGTCTCTTCCAGATGCCCCCAACTGTAGTACATACACAGTACATACAAAATAGCGGTGCCCATTCTAGATGGGTGCCGCCATTAGGACGTCATGAGCACACCATCTCCAAAAGGGGCGGCGCAGACGTGACATCCTCACGCCACGCGAGGGCAGCTGGGATGCCTTTTTCGTGGCCCCGGAAGGAGCTCCAAAACGGAGCTCCTTCTAGAATTTGCATCGCTGGCGCAGCCTTTATATGGCTGTGCCTGCGACGCAAGGCAGAAAGGGGCCAAGTAGCAATGGTTAAAGCAGCAATTTCAAACACTGAAGGCCAGGAAGATCAGTACTATTTTGGCTACTTGCCTGAAGTTCAGGGGAGATTGAGCGAGCCTAATTTCCTTTGGTAGGGAGTTCCACAGTTGGGATGCTGACACAGAGAGAGTCCTGTTATGTGTTCATATGAACACAACTTCATAAAGTTGTGTTCTATACCAATGTAACTCACACACATTGTTACACACATTAGCATTGTTAAAATCAACTACTACATAGGCATATTTCAAAGATATACTTGTGTTAGTCTGTAGAATCAGTATGTAGAGAGATCTTGTAGCACCTTTGAGACTAACTGAAATGAAGAAGTTGCCAGCATGAGCTTTTGTAGACTTCAGTATACTTTCTTATACGCATCCTTACTTATATGCATCTGAGGAAATAGACTGAAGTCTATGAAAGCTCATACTGCCAACTTTTTTATTTCAGTGAGTCTCAATGGTGCTACAAGATCTCTCCCTATACATATGCATATATTTATTTTAGCCTAGCCTAGATGCTTGTATTATCAATACCAACAAATCAGCATGTTTGGTATCATGTCAAGACTTATTATAGATTTATCAGTCTATTCGGAGCCATGCAGTTGTTTATCAAAACAGCCCTTTTTGTGCAGTGGAGACACACCAGGCAGACTAATTGGGGCTTTTTCTCAGCTTTTTAAAAAATCTCTCCTGAGCCCATGCAATTCATAGATTATCCAATCAAAACTAAGATCTTTACCTAGGACTCTGCCTCAGGTACACTACAATTGTCTTTATCCAGTGATTATAGTGCACTTAGAAGTCTATTGCTGCCTCTCATCAGGATTCATCATTTAAGTGTACTGACTAGCAAGGTTATTCCTGGATATCTATTATCTCTAATCTCACAGGGTAAAGATCCTAATACTGGTGTTTTCCCTTTATCTTTATTCACATTCCACATATATCTGGAATTTTTACAGATTAAAACCAAAGCCATTTTATCAATGATACAAAAAAAGAAGGTAGACACTCTCACAAATCTATATTAACTATGGACTATATGATCCACACATTCTATGCTGTACTTTAAAGGTATAAAGGTCACAAAACTGGCAATAATAACCTGGCCCATAACAGCCAAACACAGCCTCAAGAACTGAGGTGTATCCTCCTCATCAGCCAGCTTTCCCCAGTCCCTCTGGCAAAATGCCCTCCTTAAAAAAATACTTGCAATCCCTGGAACTCAGGTTTCTGTGGTGTAAAAGTGATATACATTCAAGTATATGTAAACAAATCAATACAGTGAAAGCAATTGCAAACACAATGCAATCTACTTATATGTTTTATAAAAAAAAGCTTATTAGTTATCAATTACTCCATCCATCTCTCAACAAATTTGTGTTGAGATGATGATAATAATAATAATAATAATAATAATAATAATAATAATAATAATAATAATAAATTTTATTTATATACCGCCCTGTGGCGAACCAATCCGGGCGGTTTACAACATTAAAATAACATACAGCATAAAAACCATATATTTCCCCCCCCCTTAAAAAGTTATTAAACTGCATATCTAAATTAAAACCACAATAACTAGTTAGAATAACAATAAATTAAACAAAATAATACCAACCGATCAACTACTGCAACTTCAGTTCTAAAGAAAAGAAAAGGGGGCTTTGGAGACATTACTGAGGAGGGGGGAGATCCTGAGGCTGGGATATTTTAGTCTGGGAAGGCCTGCCTGAAGAGATCCATCTTGACAGCCTTTTTGAAGCTGTCCAAAGATGTTAATTGACGGATCTCGTCCGGCAGGTCGTTCCAGAGCCGGGGGGGCAACAGCAGAAAAAGCCCTCCGGGAGGTCACTGCAAGCCTCAATTTTTGAGGCTGCAACAACTTCATCCCAGAGGACTGGAGGGCGTGGGGAGGATTGTATGGAAAGAGGCAGTCTCTGAGATAGCTTGGACTCAAGCCATTTAGGGCTTTAAAGGTAATAACCAACACCTTGTACTGGGCCCGGAAACCAATAGGTAGCCAGTGGAGGGACCTCAGAACCAGAGTGATGTGGTCCCTTCTAGATGTTCCTGACACAAGCCTGGCTGCCATGTTTTGAACCAGCTGTAGTTTCCGAACCAGGCACAAGGGTAGCCCCATGTAGAGCGCATTACAGAAGTCAAAGCATGAGGTTACCAGCGCGTGCACAACAGTCTCGAGATCCCTTACTTCCAGAAGAGGGCGCAGCTGGTACATGAAATTCTGCTTATTAAAATAGATGGTAGGAAGAACCATGTAGAAACGATATATGTAAAAACTCAAGAAAAAATATTATTGGCTCATTCCCATTTACATTTAAACTGGTTTCCAATTTGCCTTCACTCCGTGTTGGTAAATTGATTCTAAAAGGTTCATCATTCCCACTATGAAAGCTGATCTTTTCATTATCCCCTTGTAATCACTTCTTTTTTGGCATGATTGTCATCCCCACTAGTTTGCGCCACTTCAAAATACACGTCAATCATCTGTGTGTCATCAGTGACGTATGCGAAACCCAGGCAGACTGGTTTGGGAAATATATATATATAGGGATATATATATATATATATATATATATATATACATACACACTGTGTGCCCACATCATACACAGGCATGATAAACACGGCTTTCAGCATATGCTGAAAGCCATGCCGGAAGGAGCGGTGCCATGCACTGGAAAGAGTAATGGCATACACCCCTGTGGCATACGCTGCTGCTGCACCACCACAAACACGAGCCCTATTAGTTGTAATGGGGCTTGAGCATATGCAGAATTTCCCTTATGTGGGGGGGGGGGGGGGGTCCAAAATGGATCCCTGCGTAAGGGAAGGGCTAATTTATATACAACTGGCCCTTCTTAGCCACGGATTTTTTATCCACGGTTTCAAGCACCCACGGCTTTTGATTATCTAATATCTGATGTCAAGCAAGGCCTAACTAGTCATATTCACCAATATTTGAGTGATACAGCCCATGAAATGAACAACGATGACTGATTCAGCAATGTGAAACAGAGGTTGGGAAAGCACATATCTATCTGCACTGCAGTGTAGAAAGAAATATACATCCATATTGATGCTGTATACTGTGAATGGGTGCTTCTTCCCATACCATACATATAACAACATCGAGTCTGTTCATCTTCTCCCAAACCAGCGAGAGAGATAGCAAGAGAGTACAACAAGTGCAAGTGTAAACAGTTTCCATATTTGTAGCTCATTCAGTGAACTGGGTGCTAGATATCTATTTTCTCACTTATGGGTGTTTCTGCACATGTTTAGTCTGGATTTTAATGTGATCATTTAGTGCGCAGTAAGCAATATTCTCAATTGTTATATTAACATGCTGATCTAACATCATGGTTGTGTAGTGTAAATATACACTGACAGAGTTACATGATGTTGTGCTACACCTGAGTCTGCTTAATACCAATGTTGTGGAACAGACTGCTTATCCATCAGTGTGCTAACTTATTGTCTCATTGTACAATTGGGAAAATGAAACTACTGCTTCTGCAACTCCAATGAATGAGAGGTATATTGAAGGCCCTGACAAATACTTACATGCCATCCAAGAATGCACAACAGCATGTGAAATGGTTACACGTGTGAAACTCCACTTACACAACCATGAGTTAAATAGGTCTCTTGTGAAATGGCCAAAAAAAAAACCCCAAAACACACAACTACATGCATAAAGTTACCTACATAAGTGCATGACATCCCCAGGATTCCAGCTGTTATGTTACACTAACATTTATGTGCAATTATCAAGTAAAATTCCTGAAGTGATACTACCATACACAATGTCAATAGTATCAACAGTGTTGCACCAAAGTACTTTTCTGTGGTGATGGGAATCTTGGATTATGTTGCAAGCAACATAATAATTCTACAGCATTTGCCTGGGGTATAAAATTTTCTGTGTGCAGCTCAGCCCCTCAAGAGCTACCCTGAGACTCAAAGGTGATACACAATCCCTTTGCAAACTGATATGCCTTACTGTCATTTATATAATAAAATAGTTAAAACCAATGATATAAATTTGCAGCACTATATATAAATAAATAAATAAATAAATAAATAAATAATGACGACCAGAAATATAGAAATACAATAAACATACAGTGGGCCCTCTTCTTACATGGGGTATCCATTCTGGATCCACCTATGCTCGAGCCCTATAGGAAATAATAGGCTGTGTGCATGTGGCAGTGCGGTGCATGTGCACCACACACACACGTGCCATTGTTTTTCTCCCCAAGCAGCTTTCGCATAAGCTGGAAGCTGCATAAAATGCAGAGCTCCCAAGGCCTCAAATAGTTGTCTACCGTGAATTAGAGGTATAAGGGTTTGTTTCAGCATATTTTTTGTGTGCATATACTGTCTACATCTTCAGATGTGTGTATTTCTTCTTTATCTTCTGTAATGGCTGTAATCTATGAAAACGTATGCTGAAATAACATGGTTAGTTTTAATAGTATCACAAGATTTCTTTCACTTTTTTATAATAAAACTAACACGGTTAGCTCTTTGAAAATACTAACCAGAATTTGCTCAAGTTCAGGCATAATGACAACCAAAGTTCAAAATGGAAGCAAGAGCTCCCAAATTCCTTCTCATGTGCACCTTTGAGGTGAAGAGTGGAAACCCACAAGGTTCATTCATGGGCCTGAGAAATTGTGTTTGTATAACATTAAAATATAGCTTAGTCTTGTGTCCAAAAACACTCTATGAATGCATAAAGAACATAAACTGTCACAATTTATGTGATAAAATATTTGATGCCACAGGCAATATTTGTCTTTACGATTCATAGATATGAAAAGGGTGAAGAAACACAAGAGGTCTTGTCTGTATATTATGAAACAACTTAAGTAACCAAGGAACAAGTTTAAAAAAAAAGTACCCATGTCATCTCTTGGAGTTCAAATCTACTCATGCAACAAAGGTTCAAATGTCAGTAGAAAACAGAAGCATTCTTTTCAGAGGTATTTTTTTCTTTGAAGTTGGTAAATTTGATCTTCAAGAGGTTATACTCAAGCTTGAATCCAAATTAATACAGAAAGTGAACTTTGCAGTGGTTCAGGCTCAGAAGAATAAGAGCTACTATTTGGAGACCAAATAGACTGATCATAGAATCATAGAATCATAGAGTTGGAAGAGACCGCACGGGCCATCCAGTCCAACCCCCTGCCATGCAGGAAATCCAAATCAAAGCATCCCCGACAGATGGCCATCTAGCCTCTGCTTAAAGACCTCCAAGAAAGGAGACTCTATCACCTTCCGAGGGAGTGTGTTCCACTGTCGAACAGCCCTTACTGTCAGGAAGTTCTTCCTAATGTTGAGGTGGAATCTCTTTTCCTGTAGCTTGCATCCATTGTTCTGGGTCCTGTTCTCTGGAGCCGCAGAAAACAAGCTTGCTCCCTCCTCAATATGACATCCTTTCAAATATTTAAACAGGGCTATCATATCACCTCTTAACCTTCTCTTCTCAGGCTAAACATCCCCAGCTCCCTGAGTCATTCCTCATAGACATGGTATCCAGACCTTTCACCACTTTAGTCACCCTCCTTTGGACATGCTCCAGTTTTTCTACATCCTTTTTAAATTGTGGTGCCCAGAACTGGATGCAATATTCCAGGTGGGACCTGACCAGAGCAGAATACAGTGGCACGATTACTTCTCTAGATCTAGACTTATTGATGCAGCCTAAAATTGCATTGGCCTATTTAGCTGCCACATCGCACTGTTCACTCATGTTCAACTTGTGGTCTACTTGGACTCCTAGAACCCTTTCACATGTAGTTTCATTCAGCCAGGTGTCACCCATCCTATATCTGAGCATTTTATTTTTCTGCCCTAAGTGCAGTACCTTACATTTCTCTGTGTTGAATTTCATTTTGTTAGCTTTGGC
Source organism: Sceloporus undulatus (assembly GCF_019175285.1). Taxonomy (NCBI): domain Eukaryota; kingdom Metazoa; phylum Chordata; class Lepidosauria; order Squamata; family Phrynosomatidae; genus Sceloporus; species Sceloporus undulatus. The sequence continues at coordinate 298,941,328 of NC_056522.1, read as the reverse complement.
CCAGCTTTCTAGTTTATTCAGGTCATTTTGAATGTTGATCCTGTCCTCTGGGGTATTAGCTATTCCTCCTAATTTGGTGTCGTCTGCAAATTTGATAAATATGCTCCCAATTCTGTCATCCAGGTCACTGATAAAGATGTTGAATAACACTGGGCCCAGGACAGAGCCCTGTGGGACCCCACTGGTCACTTCTCTCCAGGATGAAAAGGAGCCATTGTTGAGCACCCTTTGGGTTCAGCCAGTCAACCAATTATAAATCCATGTAACAGTTACCTTGTCTAGCCCACCTTTTACAAGCTTGATAAGACAAGATGTCTTGTTTCCCTACGGCAAAATATGGGAATCATACATGTATTTCTTCTCCTGAACATGGTTGTTGTTGTTGTTAACTGCCTTCGTGTCAATCTCAACCCATGGAGACCCTATGGATGACAAATCTCCAGAATCCCCTGTCTTCTACTGCTCTGCCCAGCTCCTGCAAACTCATATTCGTGGTCTCTTTAATAAAGTCTATCCCTCTAGCATTTGGCCTTCCCTTCTTTCTATTTCCCTCCACCTTTCCTAACATTACTGTCTTTTCCAATGATTCATGCCATTTCATGATGCATCCAAAGTATGACACTCTAAGTCTTGTAATCTTGGTTTCTAGGGATATTTCTGGCTTGATCTGCTCTAGGACCCATTTGTTTGTCCTTTTGGCTGTCCATGGAATCCTCAGCACTCTTCTCCAGCACCACATCTCAAATGAGTTGATTTTCCTCTTATCTTCTTTCTTGACTGTCCAGCTCTCACATCCATACATGATAATAGGGACAGCAATGGTAATAGGGAATATAAAAAAGTGAAAGAAATCTTGTATGATTCTGGCTTTTGTGTTGACTTGTATATTTTTGCATTTTAGGATCTTTTCTAGTTCTTTCATAGCTACCCTCCCCAATCTTAATCTTCTGCTGATATTTTGGCTGCAATCCTCGTTCCAATCAATGTTTGATCCCAGATATGAGAACTCTTTTACTATTTCTATTTCCTCATTGTCTAGTGTGAATGTGTAAGTTCTCTGTGGTCATTATTTTTATTTTCTTCATTTTCTTCATTAAACCTGCCTTTGCACTTTCTTCTTTGATTTTCCTTAGTAATTGTTCCAGGTCTGTATGGTTCTCTGCTAGTACAGTATTATGGTCTCGTCAGCATATCTCAGATTGTTGGTATTTCTTCCTCCTATAACAATTCCATAAGCTATCTCATACACCTGTTTTACAAATGAAAGACATGTAGAGGTGATTTTTAAGATGGAGTGACCATGGTTCCTTTGAATTAGGCCAAATTCAACCATTCAAATTTTGCTTTTCAATACATTTGGATACCTTCCAGCAAGAAGGATAGCACAAGCTACAGTAAACACAAAATGGTCACAAAACTCCAACAAGCCCTTTTAAAGAGTTCCTGCTGCTAGCAGGGAAATTTATTTATATCCCACCTTTTTCCTGACATAGAACCCAAGGCAGCTTAAAACAAGGTGGAACTAAAATATTATTTTAAAAAGTTAAAACTTAATTAAACAAGTTATCATATTAAAACAGTAAATTTTAATGTATAAAATCATTTTAAAACATAACAATAAAAATAGAAATACACACATGTATAATAAGACTCTTCTGCACAACAAATTAATCAACAAATGTCTTTTAGGCCCAGTACAGACCCCAGAAAAGGGGCGGTCCGCAGCTGCCCCTTTCCATGGAGGATTGGGGCCAGGGCAGCCATACCAGCAGCCCAGAGGTCCCAATCCGGCACTTTTCCAGGCGATGGAGAAGCGGCAAAATGTCTTTACACACCAGTGAATAGAGAGCAGAGAAATGGCTGCCATAGAAGAGAATTCAGTAGCCTCAGGCCAGTCATAGAGAATGTTGTTTTCCATATTCTCACCAAATAGGCCTGTGATGGTGGAGGGACAAGGAGAAAGCCGTCCCTGGGGATCATAAGTCTCAGGTGAGTTCATATAGATAGATATGGTCTTTCAGAACTAGCAAAAGTTATCAATAAAGAGTAAAGATTCACCATCTCTGTCCCAGAGAGATACCTGATACAGACTGGAAGCTAGAATTGTCCGTATGCACAGTCTAGCTGCCCACATCACTCTAGCATTTCCTTATATTGTGTGGAAAGGCAACATTTTAAGGAGATATTACCTGGCTTTCTTCTATTGCAGTTTTCTGTTAAATCCAGTGCAGGTCGGTCTGAAAGAGCCTGGCTGAATTCTAGATTTGACCAAATCAGCTACAGACCTTGCAACTCTGCAGTCTTGCAGTTCTGTGTTCCTGAGCTGAAAATTGTCACACATTACCAAGACTCTTATAATATCACAAAAATCTGGAGCCAAGATTGATTAGATCTCAGGTGGATTATCCATTCATTTTCTTTTCAGAGAAAATTATTGCCCTCCAGTTGCTAGACAAGGTAGTCTTACAGTTGTTAAAAAAGGAAGAATAGTAAATAATTATTAATTAGCTTTTCTACAGTATCAGTCATATCTAAAGATTTAAGTAAATCACCGAAGCAACTTCAAAATTGTTTCATCACATCAATTCTATGATGCTTCACGTATGCTGGATTTCAACCTTTGCTGGCATTATCATGACCATATGAATGTGAATGCATCTTCGTACAAATTCAGCATGGCAAACAATGGAGACAGCCAAAGACTGCAAATGTTGCTGAAGGATGTGTGTATCTGTGTGTCTCAGAACCACACATTCCACTCCCGTGTGATCTATCTCTGCTGGGCTCTGCAGTGCTGCTAGCCTCTACTACTGCACAAGGAGCAGAAGAAATGCTCCAAGTTCTATTTACAGAACTTTACTATTAAGTATATACAGCACTATATACATGACATCCACTACTCAGCAATAACCTTCTACTCAATAACCCACACTGTCCACAGGTCATGCCCATAGTTACGCACACTGTCCATGGCATGATCTCCCCTCACAGGTGCCTGCAATTGTCCCTTGCATCAGCCGTTGAGTCATCCAAGACATGATCTCCAAGTGATGTGACAATGACACTCCACTACAGTCCAACCTTTCCAGGGATTGAATCATCCAGCTGCTTCCTCATCCAGCTGCCATATTCTGTCCTATGAAATTCCTAATACAATGGTGTGCATACATGCATACACTGACAGTTTTACTGTATCTTTTAAATACTGTAACAAAATCTGCATAAAGGCATATTTCAACTATCTCATTAAAAATTTGAGGTCTGCATCAACTGCAAGTTTGGAAACCAGGCTGAATCAGCCTACCTCCAACTATCACTAGAAATAAATTAATGGCTAAATCAGTTTTCAGAGCAGGATATATGCTGGCACAATATACAGTTAGAAGGGGATTTATACTTGACAGATTGCAGATACATAGGCAGAGAGGGAATTGTGCTTTATGTCTTTAATCTGTGGTGCTGTGCAGTTTAAGGGAACTGTGGACAATTTTATTTATTTCTTGCCAAAAATGGATGACATTTTCTGGGATAACTGTATTTTCTGAAGGGATTAAGACTTCCAAGATTCCAAAGAGCAAGTAGAGGTACAAAAGCGATTTCTCTAAAGGGTTTGTGCAAGAGTGCTACACAGTACACTGTTTCCAAAAATAAAATAAAATAAGTATTCACCCTGTTGGAGTTTTTGTTGTCAATTGTTATGAAAATGACATGCAGAGTAGTACATGAGTGATCCCTAAATCTGCCCCACTACAAAGTTAAGGAATAAAAACATGTTTTTGGTGTGCTCCCAAAATGGCAAGTAGAACCTCTTCCCAAGCCTCTGGGACAGCTACTGTCCCTTTCACTGTGTTTGGGGCCTTTAAGGGGAGTCACGTTTTTTGAGAGCCAGCATGGTATAGTAATTTGAATGCAGGACTCGATATCTAGGAGACCAGAGTTCAAATTCTGGCTCAGCCAGGGAGGCCCACAGTGTGACCTTGGCCAAGTCTCACTCTCTCACTTAAGAGGAAGGCAACATAACCCCTCTCTGAACAAATCTTGTCAGGAAAACCTAGTGATAGGTTTGCTTTAAGGTTATCATAAATTGGAAATAGCTTGAAGGCACACAATGACGACAACAACAACAACAGCTCACGTTCTTAAACCTTAGTTGGGGATTTGTTCTGTTTCTGAACAGGAACTAAATGTCCAGGCCATTCAGAAGAACAGGTAAAAGTGAAGGATTGTAACAGTAGAATGCCAAAAGCTTGGTAGACCTATTGACTAGTTTGGGGTAAAGCAAACAACTTTTTATATGCAAACCAGCAGGGTTGAAAATGGGAAGGGTAGCCCATTTTCCTATGGATTGTTGGTGAATTCTCCAGCTCTTGGCAGTTGTCCATCCTTGATTACAAAGGGAGACCTGGTTAAGAAAGTTGAACATTTCAAAAAGGAAAGGTGAAGCTTTTATTTTGCCTGTTTGCTTGCTTGCTCTTTCTAGAAGGGCAATATTCAGTTATTGGAGGAGATAAGTAATTTGCTTTTCCTTACACCCCTCAAGAAGATTTTTAGTAATTTGCATGAAAACTGGACATCTGATAGAGGTGTTCCTTAGAAAAAAACTTGTCAGACCCTCTAGGGAATAGGCACACAGTGTTAGAGAGTTATTAAGCACTTAGAAAGGAATGCCATAAGCACTAAAAGTCGCCATGGGTTTCTCAAAAACAAGTTGTGTCAGACTAATCATCTCTCTCTTTTTGATAAAGTCACAAGCTAGGTAGATGAAGGGAATGCTGTGGATGTAGCATATCTTGCTTTCAGCAAGGCCTTTGACAAGGTCTGCCATGCTAGTAAAATATGGGCTAGGCAGTGCAACTGTTATGTGGATTTGTAATTGTCTGACTGACCAAACCCAAAGCGTACTCAACAATGGTTCATTTTCACCCTGTAGAGAAGTGACTAGTGGGGGTGTCACAGGGTTCTGTTTTGGGCTCAGTGCTATTCAACATCTTTACCAATGATTTGGATGGTGGAATAGAGAGCATGTTAATTAAATTTGCAGATGACACCAAACTAGGAGAGGTAGCTAATATCTCAGAGAACAGGATCTGAATTCAAAATGACCTTAATAGATTAGAAAGCTGTACCAAAACTAACAAAATGAATTTTGTAAGATACTACATTTAGGCAGGGGGGAAAAAGAAATGAACAAATACAGGATAAGTGATATCTGATTTAAAAACAGAACACGTGAAAGGGATCTAGGAGTCTTTAATAGACTACAAGCTGTACATGGGTCAGCAGTGTGATATAGTAGCTTAAAAATCCAATATATTCTAGGCTGCATCAGAATAAGGATAGTGTCTAGATCAAGGGAAATAATAGTACCATTCTATTCTGCTTTGATCAGACCTCACCTTGAATACTATTTCCAGTTCTGGGCACCAGAATTCAAGAAAGATGTTGGCAACCTGTAGTGTATCCAGAGAAGGGTAGCCAAAAAGGTGAAAGGTCTGAAAATCATGCCCTCTGAGGAGTAGCTTAGGGAACTGGATATGTTAAACCTGTGGAAGAGAAGATTAAGAGATGACATGATAGTCATGTTTAAATATTTAAAGGGATGTCATAATGGATATGCTTGTTTTCTACTGCTCCAGAGACTAAGACACAAAGTGATGGATTCAGACTACAGGAAAACAGATTCCACCTAAACATTAGGGTGAATTTGTTGATGCTAAGAACTGTTTGACAGTGGAATTTGCTGCCTTGGATTTTGGTGTAGTCTCCTTTTAAGGGTTCTTTTAAAAAGAGGCTGGTTGGCCATCTGTTGAGAGTGCTTTGATTGTATATTCCTGCATGCTAGGGGGTTGGACTGGATGGCTCTTGTGGTCTCTTCCAACCCTGTGATTCTATTAATTTAAGGATTTAAGGGGTGTTTGTTTGTTTGGTTGGTTGGTTGGTTGGTTTTCAGCTCAGCTGGCACTAAAATCACAGCAAATGCAGTAGGATAAGACAGATGACAGATTTGGAGCATACAGTGATAGAGAGAAGAACTTTCCAAGCAAGCACCAAATGCCATCTTTTCCTAGGTTCCCCAGACTTCTTAAAATTCTTCTCATGTTCTGCTCCTGGGAGATGGAATTAACAATGAATACTGAGCACTGGAATAGTCTTGCAGTATATTACATCAACATTCCCCCTCCAAAGCACTGTAATTGAAGAGAGTTCATAAAAATATTCAGTATGATTAGAAGGAGTTTCAGTTACAAATCTATCCCCCCTTCTGTCTCTCCTCCTTCTCCCCATCCTAATGCTTTCTTTATGAAAAGCTTCAGTTTTTAAAGATATGTTGTCTATTTTTATGTCTCCTCCTGAACTGAACTTGCTAATAATCTTTCAAGAATGTTCAGATTCACTTCATTCAGAGAGCCTCCGTTTTGTGTGGACATCTCCTGAAAATATCCAGATTAGACCAAATTGGGTATAGATTATTTTCTTCCAAATCTACATGCCCCTATTAAAAATGAAATATTTCTGTTGCATCAAAGAAATATTAAAGATGAAGAATCTAGAAATTTAACCATACTTTACCAACAGTACAATCTTATACATGTTTACTCAGAAGTAAACTCCACTGGGCTCAGTGGGACTGGACCAGTGTGCCTAGGCTTGTTTACTTATAAGCAACCATATTTAGGATTAAGCCTTAGCTTAATGGTACTGATCAGTTTATAATATGCTAAAATGCTATTGTGTTTACTAATATATTCAGTTCCATTTGGAACTGCAGAACAACTGGAGCATTAATTTGGCATAAAATTGCATGGAAACAAGAACATTCAGTGGCAAACTCTGCATGTTCCACCCTATTTCCCAATGGGCTGCTTGCATACAGATGCTTCTCACAGCAGTAAGTCACAGAAGCAAACTCTTCAGCAAACTGTTTTGCATTCAACTTCAGGCAGCATTAAATCTCATGGCAATGGGGGAATTGTTAAAAGAAACTGAAATCTGTCCACATGACCTTCATAGAAAATTCGCTAAACAGGCCTGAGAGTCTGCTACTTCTGGTAAAACCTGCCTATTTGGTGAAGTTTTGAACAGGTATAGACAAAAATTGTAAGAATTGTAATCTTGGACTGTATAGCACTGCATTGTTTCACTAGTGAAACAATGCATTCCTAGAGTAGTATAAAGATCACATGCTTTCCTGGTGTCCACTGAAGCAAAGATAGGACCCTTGGATGTTGCTGGACTATAGAACCTTCAGCATTTTGCTGATGAAATCCAGGGTACATGTAGCCAAGTAATATCAGATATCAGGTCAAGATGGCAAAGTATAAAAGAGGAAGGAAATGCACGCTTGGAGAGTCTATAGCAATTTGTTTTTGCTGGAGCCTATAAGGCAGGACAAGATTCTGTGACTCTCCTGTTTCTGCCCTCTCCTGTTCTCTCTTCCTTGCTAATTGTGTGCAAAAATAGTTTGCACACAATTAGCAAGGAAGAGAGAACAGGAGAGGGCAGAAACAGGAGAGCCACAAGGAAAGTGCAATGAAGAGAAAAAAACTGGGACATTTTAAAAGTAGTGTGATGGCAGAGGATTAATCAGGACTGTCCCTGACATAATTGGAGACTATGGGACTGCATTTTCCAGCATTTCTCACCACTGGCTTTGCTAGCTGGAACTGTGAGAGCTGCAGTTCAAGACCACTTTGAAGGGCCACACAGTCCCCACTCTCGCACTAAGAGAATAATCCTTTATTCTGCAGTCTACTGTACCCCCAGAGAATCTGATATAGCAGACTGAAAAAACTATGGGACTGGAGGGACTGATAGGGGTCTGCCTGGAAGTTTCAATTGGAGGAGAAGTGCAAAGATCCATTTTCAGGAGCTTTTGCTATGGGATAGCTGATTCCATTCTCTAAAAAGACCTTGAAATCCAACCCACAGCTTAATTATCAACTGAAAATATATATTTGTCCTGTGTGTTTTCAGAAAGGTTGTGGAGCAGATTGCTCTTGTCTTGTTTTTATCTCTTAATATACTTTTTCAAGTAAGGAAAAACTCATTCAACAACAATTAGTGTATTGTTTTTGCGTCACACGTCCCATTCCCCCTTAAATGGCCAAAAGAAGGAAGGAAGGAAGGAGAAGATGTACCTTCATGATGTTTCTAGATGGGGTGTGGGACTGGATTTCAATTTGACGACGCATCATTTTTGTCTGCTTCACAAGATATGCTTTCAGTCTACAGGACATTTAAAAATATTTCAGCTGCTTCATTCCAAGCTGTGATTATCTGTGAGACTCAAAAAATGAACTACATTTACTGTCTAATGTTTGCTGCATCTCATTCCCCTCCCCTCTAAATTCACCACTTCATTGCCTGGTGGGTTCCTATGTTTCAACATGTGCCCTTGACAGCCTGCTAGTCAGTCCGAACCATTAACTCAGCAGGATATCTGAATGCACAGGCAACTGAAAGGGTATTAATGGCCCCTGTCTCTACATCTCCAGACAGCTGGAGCTGACCTTAACAACTCTCATGAAATCTCCAAATATCATGCAAAATGGAAGCTGAATAAAAGGCCTGGCATTTTGATATTCATTCCCATTTGCACAGTGCTGCTACCTCAAACTACTTTTTTTAAAAACCGTTCCAAGACAGATCTCAAGAAGGATGTGCTGAGCTGCCTTTGGTGCAGTTCCAGTTTCCCTCATATGCAAGGAGCTCCTGGGGTTTTAAAGAGAAAGACAGTTGTTACAGTCAAGCCCAGGATACCCTTTGATTTTACTTCTGCACAGAATGGAAATGAACTGCCTACATTTTACATTTCATTTCACAGAGATGAGAGAGAATGGGTATGCATTCATGTATGTGACTTTAGTGCCATTCTTTTCACATTTTGTGTCTTCATGAACCCTTTCTCACATTGCTTTTCCAGCAGCATCTGCTGTGGAAACCCTTAAGCATTTTTGATGTCATCAAAAGAACATATTAGAGGGTGAATCACATCAAAGCAGAAGGCTCTGTCCCCAGCTTACAAAATGCTTCTGAACACCTGGACATAGCCCTGCAGCTGTATATCCAAGGGTACATGTATTCAATAAATTTATCTGAATCTACTGCCTGTCCCTTCCCCTGCTTAAGCAAATTTGCTGAACATGGGTTTTTTGCTTTGCTGTACCTGAAATGGGTTAGCATGTTCCAGAGCACATGTTCAGCAATGACAAAGACAAAGGAAATATTGCTGGTGGTGCTGATGTTTTTTCTTGCAATTCTTAAGCAAATGTTAAATAACCAGACATCACTTCTGTTATCTGAGACTATTCAGTGGCAATTCCCAGTATCAGCAGCAATGCTTTATTCCTTCTCCGAGAGTGGGCCTTTTTCCAGTTACAGACTATGACGTGGAACATACTGCCAACAAGCAGTGTACCAGCACCAATTCTAGGGTTAGGAACCATGTTGCAACCACATGGTCCTTAACCCTAGTACATGCGGGAGGCATAACAATGGCAGTGCCCTGTGTACACAGTCACCACCATTGTTGCATAAGCGCAGGGCGGCATCCGCATGTTGCCACGCTACGCTTACATAATGAGTGCACCAGTGGTGCACTTGTTACACCGCCCATGTGGCTCAAAAAGAACCCGGGCTTTCTGGGTTCTTTTTCCTCCACAGAGAAGCTGCACAGTTAGACCGCTGGACGGCTGCCCTTTTTGGGTGGTCTGTCCCTCACCTATGTCAGGAAAGAAAACCTTGTGTGAGACTTGTGCAGCCAAAATTTGCAGTTCACACTGGGTTGTTGACCTCTCTTCCTCACTGCCGCTATGAAGGGAGGAAACTGGCAACAATGATGTTAACTTGCAGTTTGCATAAAAGATTTTCAACTTATTTCAAAAAGAGAGTTTTAAGGAACGTTGCTTTAGTGCAGGGGTAGACATTGTTAACATCCAGATGTTGTTGGCTGGCAACTTCCAATATTCTTCAACACTGGATAGGGCAGCTGGAAGTTTCATTTCAACATCTGGAGGACTGTAATAATTTAGTCAAAGTTACATATTCCTTAGTCTTATGTTTTGAAAACAATGCTAACTTGCATTTTAAAAGCAAGCAAAAAATTATGCATGTTTTGAGGTAGTTGCATTTTCAGAAAATTAGCTGTTGACTTTAAACTGGGATTTTTCAAAGAGGTGGGGGATGACACCAGTAATTGCATTTAAGAACATTTTTGTGTCAATTTCTCCTCTTTTTCCTGGTTATTACTAAGTAAGAATGTATACAGAGCTACGTGTACAAAAAGGAAAGAAAAAAGACCATATCTCATAATTAGTATAAAGAAAACCAATATTAAACAGATGGTTAACCTCAAAATTCTACTTCATTAGATGCCACCTAGCAGTTTTCTTCATTAGAAGCAAAGTGGATTAGATCTTCCAGCTACATTGGATGGTCAGCTCCAAACAAATTAAAGATTTGAGAGGAAAGTCTATTTAAAGCCTGAGAAGACGTTCCATAGCAGCAAGCTCTAATTTGCAGACTGGATGGCAGTTTGCATTATTCATGAGTAGCAATGATCTTCACCTTGCATATTTGTTGGAAAATTCCAACCTTGGCAGGCTGACCCAATGATATAGCCTCACCTTCTGGTGACATTTGCCCCACCCCTTACCCTGCCCAAATTGGTATATACTCCCAGACTGAAAATTATTCCCCACTGTGGAATATACCTTCCTACTCTTAAAATGTTAAGCAATGTATTTTTCTGCCTTACTCACCCCACCATCATCCCAGAGCCTCAAAAATCAATGGAGGACTCAGGTGGAGGAGGACTGGTTTTGTTATTGTTATATTTGGATTTTTTGTTGTATATTTGAAGAGGGGGAGAGGACTTATGTGTATTGTGTTATATCGTATTAGAGTTGTATTGTATTGTATTATTGTATTGCATTCCATTAGAGTTGCATTTGCTATTATTATATAATGGTTGTGGGAGTAAAAGGAACCATGTCTTCTTGTTCTTAATGTATGATTGCTGTATTGCATTCTTCTATTGCCTTCCTGTTATTTTGCTGCCAAGGGAGTGTCGGGAATTGCCATCTAGATGTTATGCCTTAATTATTACCATGTTATGTATTTTGGATTTTGTACTTTGTATTTTTATTAGGCATTATGCTATGTCATGTACTTTGGATTATGTTGTTGTATTCTTTATTCTTTATTTTTGCTTTTGTATAATTATTTTATTGTTATTATGTTTGTTGTGCTACAATTGGTGGGGAGGCTATATTTTTTGTATTTGGTACCATTTTTGGTAATCCGCTTTGATTCTGCAAAGAAAAAAGTGGAATATAAATAAATAATTTTATTATTATTTGAAAGTACAGGTATACCTAAGTTAACAAAGAAGCTCAGTCTTTTTACACTTGTTCAACCACCTTTTCATAATTGTACTCTGTCTAGTTGAAAATTCTTTATGAGAGTATGGTGAAAGAGGGCTAGAAAAACACTTTTGGTGCTGGGTTCCAGCAGCGTCTGAAATAAATTAGGTTGGATCTGGGAAAGAGCAGTATTTTAATCTATCCAATCCCAGTGTATTGTCCTATTAAATGGACAGCTGTCTGAAACTCACAATCTGACACCTGTTCTTGGTTTCAGGCATTCAGCTTTGCCCTAGATCCAGCCATCTTTGTATTAAATTCTCTTTTCCTATAATTCGAGTCTCAGAGTTGTAATTTCCACATTTAAAAAAAAATCCACATTTCAAGTGTTTAAAAACTTTTTCAAAGTCTTCATCCCATACTGACAAAGCACTTGATGCTATTTTATAATGATACATTTTCATTTATAAAGTATAATTTAATGCAATCACACTTGTTTCGTATGATATTTTTTTTTAAATTATGGAAAGAAAGAAGAAAAGGAAAAACAAGAAAGTGTACAAAAGTAAATAGCTACATTATTATACTCTACAACATATATATCATCCACACAAAAATCATTAAAACTATGCCAAATTGTTTGAAACCTTATCTCTTGTTGTAACTTGATATAAAGTATTTTTCTGTTAAAATATTCTTTAATAAGTCCCTTTACAGCTCCAGCAAATGCTGATCTTCACATTTTTATACCTCACAAAATTATACCTTCTACAATCTCAAAAACAATTCCTCCTTCCCAGCCTTCAAGTGCCAAGAATATGTGTATATGTATGTCAAAGATATTTCTACAAGAACATTAATTCCTGTCCCAACGTCTTTCCAAAAGGCGCAATAACTTGGCATGACTATTCAAGATGTACCAGACTGGATTCCAACTGCCTACATGTCTAGCACTGAACTTCTAAGGTAAGACCTTAATGTTGAAAACAAATCAGTGTCCAATGTAACCTAACCTTGGGAGGGAGGCAATGAAGTAGGAAAGGGGGCAATTTTCAATCAT
>NC_056522.1:298917367-298928895 GCF_019175285.1 Sceloporus undulatus | reverse complement strand
GAACTTTCCATGACTTCCACCACCTCATTCAGGAACACCAGAAGTGATATCACATCACTTCCAGCTGTCATTTGGAATGATTTGGGGTCATTTTTGTTTCATTTTCAGGAATTGAGGTTGTGAGGACTGTGGCCAAAGGAGAGTTAACTGTCATATTCATATCTGGCCTGTGGAGCTTTAGGCCAGTTTGGGAGTGAAAAAAATCATCTGAAAATCAAAAGAAAAAATATTATAATGGGTGGAAGGGTTGGAGGGATTTGGGAATCACTGAAGAGCCCAGGAGAGCCACCATAGCATAGTGGTTTGAATGTTGGACAATGGCTCTGGAGATCAAGGTTCAATTCCCAACTTGGCCATGAAACCCACCCAGTGACCTTGGGTAAGACACATGCTTTCAGCCTCAGGAGAAGACCATGGCAAATCTCCTCTGTACAAATCTTTCCAAGAAAACCCATGATAGGTTTGCCTTAGGATTGCCATGAGTCAGAAACAACTTGAAGGCACACAACACAGAGAGAGAGCCCAGAGGGTTCAAAGTCCACAGGTATACTTTCCCACATTTCTTTGGTGTGTTTTTTTAAAAAAAACTTCAACCAAATATCTAATATAGATAATCTGACTCATTTTCAAACACAGCTACACAGGACCCATGATTACATAGCAGTCATGATTGCGTAACTCTAGGTTATACATTTGTAACTGCCTTAGCGAATTCAGGTCAATGATTCTTAATTGGCCATTTCAGACCAAGAAACCTCAATAACGTTTTCCAGCACAACAGGGATAGCTCACAGCTGTATATCATTGCTGAAAAAAATCAGTTTTCCCTCCAGCTATTTTTGGGATTGTAGCTATGCTCAGAGCAAACAGGACAAGCTGAGGAGGCATGCCTTCTAATCTAAAGTCCTGGCACTGTCTATTCTAACCAGAAGTCATCGTTCCTCCTGATAAAAGAAAAGAAAAGTCCTCGCACTCCAATCCCAGGCAATCTGACTCTGCTACACTAGTGAAAAGAATGCTAAAAACTTTGGCTGTCAGTTGAATAGTGTTCCAACTATTCAACTGAGAATCACCTTTTTCACCTCATGGAAATACATATGTCACTGTGGTTTTTGGCAGCATCACCTCCTCCTTCTTCCCAGAGTCCCACACAATTTTTATGGTCTCTGGGGAAGCACAGGAAAATCAGCCAAGCAGGGGCATCCTGTTTGGTTGTGGGAAAGAAGACAATAAAACTGAAAGTAGGCTTCATTCATATCTGCATTCCAGTATGATTCCATTTTAACTGCCATGGCAGCATTCTATAAATAATAATAATAAAACTTTTATTTATATCCTGCTTTTTGTTACCATAATCAAAGTGGCATACAACCTTTAAAAAATACAACAATATATACAATCTCCCCCTTAAAAAAGGATTAAACAATTCTATCCATTAAAATTACAGACAATAAAATTAAAAAAAAAACAATGGTACAATGATAGAATAATGGTGGGCAGAATCTTCACTTATATATGTCTTGAGGGGGGGGGATCTTTACATGGCCGGGTTCTATTCCGGGAAGGCCCACCAGAAGAGATCCATCTTGACAGCTTTCTTGAAGCTCTCTAGCTTGGTAATTTGATGGATCTTGTCCAGCAAGCCATTCCATAAAGTGGGAGCGATCACAGAAAAAGCCCTCTGAGAGGTCGCCATCAATCTGGTCTTTGAGGACTGCAACAAATTCCTCCTAGAGAATCTGAGTGTACGGGGCAGATTATATAGAAGGAGGCAATTCCTTAAATAGGTGGGGCCCAAGCCATGGAGGGTTTTAAAGGTAATGACCAACATTCTGTGGAATACTGGGATTTATAGTATGAAGAGGCACTAGATGTCTCTGGCTAAGAGTTCTAAATACAGCACGCCTGTGCCATATGCAACTTTAACCTTACATGGAAAGTTAAGCCATGGGAAATGAATGGCACATGCATGCCATGCCAAACATGGAAATGCTCCCCCATTGAAACTAATGTGGTTTGAATGTACGTGTTTTTCCCTATATGCGAAGAGGGGGTCCGGAATAGATCCCTGCATATGGGGAGGGTCCACTGTATCTCCTCCCTTTAACAGCAAATCCCAGGGTTCAACTAGAAGTTGCCATGGCAGTTAAAGTAGAATCATAGTGCTATAACTGAGTAGTGTGAAAGGGCCCCTGGTGTGAGACAAATGACATGAAAAAAGATGTTCGATTGCGAGTGGCAATGGAAAGTGCCAAAGTCAGAACACACTGACATTTCAGCACAGATTTAAATAAAAGCAAAAGCAATGAATGCATACAGGAACACAAATAAAGCCAAATTCGTGTGATGAATTTAAAACATACAGCAAATTATAGCGAGAATGAAAATATTATTTAATCCAATGGGATGATATGACCTTATCTTTACATTGCTGCAGTAGTCATTACCAAAATACATTGTCCTTTTTAGAAATGTTAGGATCAGTTATAATGTGCAACAGTACAAATCCCTGAGATGCAGAGAGAATTAATTAATTAAGACATGAACAGATGCATATAGAGACCAGGATAAATGGAAGCGATTAACCTTTGTGAAAAATTACGATGCGCCCAATTAAAGTTTACATTGGGCACAACCAAGGATCATGAGTACAAAGAATTTGAAGCTTTTAAAAGATACTGGATAATTAATGTTTAAGTGAGTCAGTATTCATTGGTTATTTAAACCAGGAAAAAATCTTGTGAATGTATTCTATTTCCACTGTATTTACAAAACATGGCTTTTGATTACATTTTATTCTCCAATATTTCCACCAACATTGATTTGAGGGTGCTGTAGAGGTATTTCTACTTGTTCTCCCTCATCAAGAGTAACCCTGCATATGCAGAAACAGGCTTCCATGTGTACATGGTCTGGTGGATTGAAAACTACAGCTACCCAGGTGCACAGCAGATGGCTTGAGGCCACAGGAAGCTTCTAGAACTGCCCACACAAATTAGAGGTCATGACCAGAAACACTGGTATAATTTCTCACAATGCCAGAAAAACATCAAATCTCTTCCCTTTCTCCAAGTAGATGATTGGTGCTACCAGTGTTGTTAGAAGAGGAGAGATAGGAAGTTTTTAAAATATCATTTCATTTAATGCCTGAGTTAATTTTTAACTGGACATACAACACAGACTTGTACCATATGAAATCATAGTATAATAATAATAATAACAACATTTTATTTCTATCCCACTTTTCCATGGTGATCAAAGCGTATCCTCTACAGATTATGGCACATGTTAGTTGCAGTCAACTGGACACACGTCGTCTTGAAGCTCCAGTACTGTCCACCATCTCCACTTCATCTGTCTGGCTTAAATAAACTGTTGATGCTGTGAAAATAAAAGGGACCACCTGTTTGATGTAACATGGTAAGATGCAATGAAGTATGGTGGCTAAAATGATGTGCCATCATCAGGAATGATATAGTGTCCCTTTCTCACAGCACCATTATGGGAGTTTCATACTACATTAGCTACCATGGCTGCATCCTGCAGAATCCTAGGATTTGTAGTTTGCTGTGGCATTAGAGTTCTCTGGCAGAAAATTCTAAATACCTACAAATCCCAGGTTCTCATGGGATGCAGACATGGCAGTTGGAATAGTATCAAAGGACACTGTGAAAAGAATTTATGTCTGTGCTGTTCTCTTTGGTTTCCTGATTTTTTGCCAGTTTCTTCTTACTGCCAAATATAGCATGATGAAACCTCCCAAAGGAACAAAAGTTACAGAGAGGCTGGTGCCATAGGGAATCAATGTCCTCTCCCATGCCTCACAGATGAAAACCAGGACTGCCATCCTCTTTCCTCTCCCAGGCACAGCATCTGCCCTCAAAGCATCTGCCACCACTATTGCTTTTTTGGTTTGGGGTTGCATCTGCTGCCACTGCTCCTGTCTTCTTACCCTCCTCTTTATAAACCAGGCCCAAATTCCAGCTGCTCCTCCTCCACCACCCAGTCACCTACCAGGGGCAGGTCAGAGGCTCCTCCTGAGGTGCCAGGGAGGCATTGCCACTTGGCATGGTTTTTGCTTGGCTAGGCTACATGGAGGAAGCAGCGGCACCAGTTAAGATGAGAAAGAGGGCAGCCTTTAGTAACATGTTGCTAGGACCCAGCAGCACTGTGACAAACGAGGATGCCTCCTCCTCCTCCTCCTCCTCCTCCTCCTCCTCCTCCTCCTCATCATCATCATCATCATCATCATCTGGAGTGAAAGACAAGACAGGAAGAATTACTGGCACTGCTTCTGCCACCCAGTGCCACCACACAGCCCCATTCACTCAGTGCCAGTTCCATGCAGGGACAAACTACCATGGAACTAGTGCTGAGCCATAGGAACTGCAGTAGTGGTAACTATGGAGGATATCACACAAGATGGGAGGCTCTCAATTTCAAAAGAGAAGACAGTGAGGTCAATTCAAAAATTCATGCAATTATGTGATTACTTATCACATCTTAAATTCACTGTAATGGCATCCCCAAACACGACCCAGATTTTGTGTGAAATAAGCCATCACATCAGTGGATTCTTAATTGCAAATTGGCACCCTTGTGCATGCTCAGTGAGACTCCAGATGACTGGAGCATAGCATATTTAGGTGAGTGAGAGAAAGGAACCAAGGAACCCCACAATTTACAAAAGAGGTTGGAGGGGGGACGGGAAGAATGGTTGAAAGAACATGCACTATTCACGTTAAAATGAGCATATATTCACTCTTGTCATGTTAAAACGTGAATATAATGGTTATCCAATAGTTCCCAGTCCATGTCTCTTAATTAGCAGGCAGCAGCCCCTCTCAGCAATGCTGAAGAACAAGCAGAAGCAAAATTGAAGCAGAATTGCTGTGAGGCTTCATGGCAAGCCCCCCTTCCAGATTGCGGGGGGACCAGGGCCAAAGGAGACATGCATATCACACCAAACAACAGCACAGTGAGTGCGAAGTTGCCTAGGAATAGGGTTTGTGACTTCGCTAGTTCACCAAATTTATTGTGCATTGACGCGTGATTGTGTTTGGAGTGCCTTCGGACTGCCAGCGATCGCGTGTGGTAACCTTTCACTCAATAACATGAATATGCATGATTGCATTCAGGATGACACTAGATTATACTTCCAATTTCAGTTGTGTGATATCCTCCTATGTCAGTAGCCCTGCCAGCAGCTGGACCCCGGCCATTACTACACCCCAGGAGTAGGAGGAACAAGAAGAAGCAGCTCCCTCCATCATCACAGTCATTACTGTGTACGAGCCACAGCATATTACTAAGGGCTATGTTGCAACCCTCCTCCCCTTCCTCCTCTTTTTCAATTCTGTCAGGTTTGCAGGGGGGTGCGGAATATTTGGTGTGCAGGTGTGTGCATGTGCATGCATTGTTTTGTGGCAGAATTAACAGTTTATGCAGGAGGAATAGAATAAATGGATAATTGATGAATGAATGGAAGAGAGGAAAGTGGGTAATTGTGATGAGAAAATAACTGAACAGAAGACAAAGAAAGCTTCAACCACAAACTCTTGAGGAAATATGGCTCTCAGTTTCCCAAAACCTGTGTTTCAGGGAAGGAATTTCTTCTCTAACTAGGGGCCCAAACAGACAAGCCAAAGTAAAGCTGCTTCGGGTCACTTTGGAAGTATGCTGTTTAAATGATGCATGCGTCCTAAGAGGCCATGCCAAAGCCACACTTCAGTCCTAAGGACAGGAGTGCAGCTTTGGTGCAGCTTCTGGCCTCTTAAGATATGTCTGTCATTTAAACAGCATACCTCTAAAGTGACCCAAAGCAGCTTTATTTTGGCCTGTCTGTTCAGGCCCTGGAAGTGCTTAGGATAGAATATGGCACCTTTTGCATGCAAATCAGGGGCTCTACCATGAAGCCAGAATCTTCTCCTGCCAACAAACTTCCCTTTTAACAGTTTGCTTCCTGTGCCTACCTAAACTTTTCTCTGCTATCCTGTTTGCCTAGTTAGCAAGATGATTTGTAGACAGTCTTCTTGTTAGAAGCAATGAAGCTACTTGTCATCTATCATCCTTGTTTTCCTGCTGTCTGGCTGTTGACCCCAAGAGCAGCCTTCAAGAAAGTCCAATTCTGAATATGTCTGCCCCTTGAAAATCAACAACAGAATGAGGACAATGTACCCATATGCCCCAATTACTTTAACTGCCTATATATGTTGCAGTTCTCATGCTGTGACTCCTAATTGAATGACACTGTCTGTTCTGTGTTAGTGAACCCAGCCTATAAACTGGCATGCCAGAAAAGTCTGTGACTGACCTCATGTTAGTTGGATGCCAGTGGAGAAGCGAGCAGCACTTCCTGTTTTTAACATACCCAGGGTAATATTAGAAAGAAAGTACATATACTTGTTTAATATAATTACTCCACAACTGAAGCGTTCAGGATGACACAAATAAACAAAAAAAAAACACATTAAAATCTAATTAATCACAATTTCTAAAACTAAAGGTTAGCACAAAGAACATTTTAAATGGTAGAAACTTAGAGAGAGGAAGAGAGAGAGAGAGAGGCCTAAAAAGACTGAAAATATCCACAGAAGTAAGAACAAATGTTAACATATCTGATGTTGTTGTGTGCCTTAAAGTCTCTTCCATCTCATGGTGGAACGGCCTAAGGTGAATCTATCACTGGGTTTTCTTGGCAAGATTTGTTCAGAGTGGGTTTGCCTTGAAGGACTTTCTCACATGAGGCTATAAAAGCAAAATTTTAACAGGATAAAAGCATATTTGTCCAGTGCTTATCACATGACATTGTTATCTGTCCTGCTGCTGTATTCCATTTATAACTGTGCATTAATTGAATTCCATTAGTTACTGTAGATCACTTTTTTATTGATGGGCAAAACCTGTCAGTAGACTCTCAATCTTGTTACTGTTTCATTACTACCTTTACTACCTGCTGAAGTTCCATTTCTCAGGCAGTCACATGGTGTGAGTAGGTGTGATCCTGCTCCTCAGCTCCTCTTTCCCTCCCCCTCGCAGCAATTTTGGCAGCAGACACTTTCCCAAAGCTGGCTGCTATGTGCCCATTCACACAGCAGCTGCTTCGGGAGGCAGTTGACAACTGTGATTGGTCATTTCCATCATTCCTCCAAGAAGGCAGTATTTGGCAGTGTGGGGTGTGGGTGTGGGTGTGAAATCATGCAATCATCAATCTCCAAAATGCAAACATGAGGAAAAGTGTTATAAGAAATAATGCCAAACCTGTTTGTTTCCATTCTTAAACTAATGTGATTGTAGCAGGACATCTGACTGTTGTGATACTGTCCTGCAGCTGAGAGAATGTGACTTGCTTAAGGTCACCCAGTGGATTTTCATGCCCTAGCAGAATTTGAAACATGGTCTCAAGACTCATCATCCAGTGCTCAGATCATTACACCATGCTTGTTCTCTATTAGAATACTACTAGTATGTGACAGGTAGACATCTCTAAAAATATGTCTCACATAAGACCCACTCACAAATAGCTACTCACCAAATCTCATCATGCTGGGGCACCTGGTGCTAGACCTCTAATTATAAGCTCATAGCATGGTAAGACACCCATGGGAAGAAATGGCCCTCCCTATAGTCTTAGACCATTAAGGGCTTTACAGGTTAAAGTCAATGTTTATGGGCAGATCCTGGGAAAGTTCAATTCTATGATTCTATGTAATTTTGCAAGAGACCTCCATGGCCATCAAATCTAACCCCCTGCCATGCAGGAACACAGTCAAAGTGTCCTCCACAGATGGCCATTCAGTGTCTGTTTAAAAACCTCCAAAGAAGGAGACTCCACCACTCTCTGAGACAGCTTGTTTCACTGTCTAACAGCTCATACTGCCAGGAAGCTCTTCCTAATGTTGAGGTGGAATCTCTTTTCCTGTAGTTTGAATCCATTGCTTTGGGCCCTATTCTCTGAAGCTACAGAAAACAAACTTGTTCCAGCTTCAGTATGACATCCTTTCTAATATTTAAACAGAGTTATCATATCATCATTTAACCTTCTCCTGATTAAACACACCCAGTCACTGCTCCTCATAGAGCATGGTTTCCAGACCTTTCACCATTTTGCTTACAGAATCCCAACACCAATATGCCTGCAGTGTCCACCACCTGGATGTTTCTGGAAATTATTATTATTATTATTATTATTATTATTAATCTTCTTCCTGCTTGTAGATCAACAGAGTTTGTATCTACCTCAGGAGCCTGGCCATTCCCACTACACAAAAGCAAAAAGTCCAAATTGCCATTTTGACCACTAATGCACTCACAATGCAATACTGTGTGAAGAACAATAGCAAGAGCATCTATGCTGGCCCTTCATCACATTCTCATCATACCTTCCAGGCACTAGAAAGGAAATGGATGCACTGGGTGTGAAGGGTTTCTGTTTCACAAAGCACTTTGAATTTTAGGTTTTTACATCATGCGGAGTCTGCTGCAGAAGAACCTTTCCCCATGAAGTGAGTATTTGATGCAGGGGATGGGGAATCCAGAGAGAGTGGCCCTATTTCCCCTCAACCAGGGATTTATGTCACATGTACATGAATGCCTGAATATCGGCCAGCTAATTCCCAATTCATACATTTGATTATTTCCCATCACTATGTATGGGTGTGAGAGCTGGACAGTGAAGACAGCTGATAGAAAGAAAATCAACTCATTTGAGATGAAGTGCTGGAAAAGAGTTCTGTGGATACCATGGACAGATAAAGAGACAAACTAATGGGCCCTACTCTAATGGGCCAGATCTATTCTGCACAAATTCACACTCATATTTTTGTGCAGAGTATATTTGATGATGCTGTACAAAATCAAAATTCCTGCTACATTTACCCCGATCAAATTTCTCCATGGCAATTTAACCCCGATGAAGTTCACATTATCATTTTTATCGATTTAAAAAGGACCCTCCATTTCAATCATTCTTATATTTTTGAAAAAGCCAATCAAATGATGTGACTCTACGTCACACTGTTTGGCTGACATTTTCCCAGTCTAGAAAGCCCTTACTAAGATGTGATAGCTTCTCCTTGGGGGGAGTCCCTTGTCAGCATTGGAGGATGGGAATGGCCAGCCCCTTGCCAAGAACTCCCATGATAAATTCTCCTTGGGGGAATTCTCCCCTCATCAGCCTTGGAGGATGGAAACAGCAAGCCCATCTGAGGACCCCTTGCCAAGAATCCCCCATGATAGTTTGTCCTTGGGGGGATCCCTCCATTAGCCTTGGAGGATAGGAACGGCAAGCCCCTCTGAGGATCCCTTGCCAAGTAACCCCCATAATAGCTTCTATTTGGGGGAATTCCCCCTCCTGTCAACCTTAGAGGATAAGAATGGCAAGCCCCTCTGAAGAACCCTTGGTTCTTTAGACTCCTACCTCCCACCCGCACTGATAGGGTTTTTTTTTTTTTTATGTCAGGCAGTTCATGCACACCTTTGTCAAACCGATGATGCCAGTATTTAAAGATATTGTCTACTGCAGCCATACAATAAACTGTCTTTTTTTTTAAAAAAAAGTACACCGTCTAATGGGATGTTCCAGGAACCCCCTTTGGCATTGGCTTTTGCTGGCAGGGAGGGAGCAAAGGGGTGGGCATAATCTGCCCCCTGCACATTAACCTCTCCCTTCCTGTGCTCCGAATTCAATTGACAGCAAGTTCCTTTTTGCGGCTAATAAAAACATACTGGTTCTTTTTTGGGGGGAAACATGGGAAATGCCTTAGTCACAGTACAGTCTGCCCATTCAGGGGCAGCCTGCACCCACCCCTTTTCTCGCTGAGTTGGGGGCAGGGCAGCCTCACCGGCAGCCCAGAGGCCCCAATCTGGCACTTTTTGGGACCATGGAGAAGTGGCAAAATGCTGCTTCTCCATGGTCCTGAAAAGGGGTGTCCTTGGGAGACAGAGGCCACTTTGTTCCCACAGCCATCTGATTGCCACACAGGAACGAAGCTTGCAGTGCCGCAACAAAAAGAAGCTGCCTAGAGCAGCTCCTTTGTTGCGGTTCCGCAACCAGCAAGTGGCGCCGTCATGATGCCAATTCCTGTGCACCATGCTTGGGTGTTCAGCGGCGGTGCCGGCATCATGGCAACCCCCGTGTGGACGGGAGGCCACCATGATGCTGCTGCCACCACAGACTGGGGTTAGGGAGCGTGCGGATGGTGCTTGCTCCCTAACCCTAGTATCGCCGCCACCACGCCCCATTTTGCTCATCTGTATCAGGCCCTGGTTTCAAAAGCTCAGGGTTAAGGAGTATTCCCCCCCCCCCGAATTCAGGTTGGAAAAACCCAATGCAAGTGTGAACCACCCCTTTAAAACTGATTTGCAAACCAGTTTATAATGCAGTGTGAACGACCCCTAAATTGAGACTATCATAGTTCAGCCAAACCATGAGAAGGCATGACTCACTAGAAAAGATTATAATGCTTGGAAAGGAAGAAGGCAGCAGAATGAGAGGAAGACTGCATATCAGAAGGAAAGACTTATTCAAGGAAGACACAGCCCTAAGTCTGCAGGACCTGAGCAAAGCTGCTGAGGAAAGGATGTCTCAGAGATGTCTCATACACAGGGCTGCCATGGCTTGAACATGAAGACAGTTAACAAAAATAAACTTAGATGAAGCCCTTCCATTAGGCAAAGGATTTAGAGTGGCTCAGAGGACAGCAAATTGTTCTTTTATTTTATTATTTTGCTTATACTTAAAAGATAAGATAGAGATGTGTGTAGGATTTGCAGGCTCAGATACCACTTTGATTATGCTGGATTTGCGTACTTGCCTATCTTGATGTGGAAAAATTGGGATGCCGTTAGCACCATTTGCTGTTTCAGCTCAGCAAACATCTGGGCCTTGGTCTGGGCCTGATCCTTCTCTAAATGCAGGCAACACTTGAAGCTGTTCTAACAAACGAGCAGGTTACTTAGCAACCCTCTCACATTGCACACTTCAAAACAACATTTGATTCTACCAGCTTTTCCAGATTTCATTCACTTCTCCCGTGGAGTAGTCTCTTTTCCCATGGCCCCAGAATATTAAACTTCAGACTTGTCTAGGCTCTTTTGATCTGCCCTCATGGCCTTTGTTCTCCCATCTCTCTTAATATTACTTATTCATACCGTACTATAAGTGTACATGGAGTTTTACAGTGTAAGCAAAAGAACAAGGCAGGAACCTGTCCCAAGGAACTTACGGTCTCCAGTTTGAATCTGTTATTGAGGGTGCAAGGCAAAGGGGAGGGTGGAATAAAAGAGGCAAGACAAACATGTCAGCAAATGCATGTATTTAGACTTTGGGGTTGTTGGAATGGAGACTAGGCAGTTAATCAGAAGTTTCACAGACCTTTGAAAGGAATAATGTTTGGCTAAGAGACTATGAGGAAGACAGCACCATGCAAATTTTCTGAGAAGGACCGAGAGGCAGTGTAGCACAACAAGGGAGAAAGGAAACAGCTAACAGTAGGGAGACTTTCAGGAGATGGCTGAACAAAAGTTGC
>NC_056522.1:298821282-298917357 GCF_019175285.1 Sceloporus undulatus | reverse complement strand
CATCATCATCATCATCATCATCATCATCATCATCATCATCATCATCATCACTCTTTTTCTCATTCTAGCATCAAACAAATTCAAGGAATCAAACAAAAGTTAAAACAGATGCAGTATTAATATCATATAAAATTAAAAATATGCTTAAACTAACACTAGAATTAAAAGCAGTTAAAAGCTTGAGCATCAAAATGAAAAAAATAGGAAATAAACAGTGCAGCACATTCTAAAAGGCCCCTTTCCCCTGAGTCATCACTCAAATCATAAAGATTTTCACCTGTCTACAAAAGGATAGTTGGAAAATAAAGCATAATCACTTCTTCTTGGGAATGGAAAGAATAATAAAAACAAATGTTGAAAAACATGGGGTTGACATGAGTGTCAAGAAAATCTGATGAGAAGAATCCTGGACTGACAAGATTCTTTGCAGTTTGATACTTTTAAAAAAGATTTTTTTTAAATTCATGTTCAAAAGGTTGCTGACTTACATACAATAATGTTCCAGCATAACAAAAGTATAATGACAGAAAGAGAATTAATTCATTTGAGACAATTTGCTGGAATAGAGTGCTGAGGATACCACGGACAGCCAAGAAAACAAACAAATGGGTCCATGAGCAGATCAAGCCTGAATACAGTGTGTCCATGGCAATCATGGACCTGCCATCCGCAGATTTGAGCTTCCATGGATTTTTTAAATACACGTGCCCATTTAAAACAATGGGATTTGAGCATTTTTTGCTACCCACGTGGGGGTCCAGAATGGATCCCCTGCAAATAACAAGGGGCTACTGTACTCCCTTGAAGCCAAGGTGACAAAACTGAAGCTGTTATACTTTGGCCACATCATGAGAAGGCATGAATCACTAGAAAAGACAGTAATGCTAGAGAAGGTAGAGGTCAGCAGAAAGGAAGGAAGACCACCCACCAGATGGATAGGCTCACTCAAGGGGGCCATGGCCCTGAATTTATGGGATCTAAGCAGGGCAGTGGGGACAGGGGGCTTGGAAATGTCACCATGTGCCACCATGAGTTGGGACTGATCGAAAAACAATTCACACGCGCACACACGCACACACGCGCACACACGCACACACACATGCACACACACAACAAAAGCAGGAAAATAAAAATACAAACAGTGGAATAATAACCATATTGGTCATTATTGTTGTTAACCACCTTTGAGTCAGTCCCAGATCATGGTGACTCTATGGATGATACATCTCCAAGATTTCATATCTCTCTGATTGGAACACCTACATGTTCTCACACCATGGACCCAGTACTGCTGTGCGCCCCTTACCTTACTTTCCCATGGCTGCTACTAAAAATATCCCTGTAGCCACATCTGATGTGGAAACTGGACTCCTGGCTATACCCATTTGTCTAGGTGCCCCATTTCTGCATCAAATGTGGCAATGGAGGGGGCTTCTCAGTACAGGCAATGGAAGAGTAAGGGAAGGGGCACACAGAGCCATCTAATCTGCCAGGATTTGCCATGGAGTTTCCAAGAAATTTCATGGCAAACGGTGGGTCAATTTGATCTGTGTTAAGCCCTATTTACCCTGAGTTTGGGTCAGGTCCACTGGATCTGCATCAAGGACCTTATCGGACACATCTTTCCCCATTATGGGCATGGGAAGGGGACGCTCGGGGCTGTGCAAGGCCGAGAAAAAAAATCATTTTACCGCACACCAAAGTGTCCTCAAAATTGCACCATTCCGTCACCCAGCTCCAAGCCATTCCCATTCAGGACTGAGGCGCATCCTTTGGCTTGAATGGAAGACTTCCGACTGAGGCAAAGGACGTGCCTCAGTCCTGAATGGAAAAGGCTTGGTGCCAGGCACCACTTTGGTGTGCGGTAATATGTGTTTTTTCTCGGCCTTGTGTGGCCCCAAGCATCCCCTTCCCATGCCCATAACAGGAAAAAATGTGTCTGATAAGGTCCCAAGTCTGCCAGAATCCAACCCGATCCTAGCCCTGTAGTTTTGGCCTGCATCATCCAAACAGGATGGCCAGGGGGAGCACAGCCCTTTTGGCACATGCAGACAGCCTCTAAGTATAAAGGTTCTGAAAGAAATTATTGCTGTGATATGTTAAGATGGGGAAGGTCAATGTGAGAAAAGGAAGTCTCCATATCTTGTTGGTAAATTTCATTATCTAAACTATAAAAAATCCTCATAAAAACTTCAAAATTAGTGGGTTTGTACCTGTGGGTGATGCATATAAATTAGTGCTTTTGTCTTTCAATTCCTATTTAACTTTCTGCAAGTTTTGGTTACTTTATGCAGATGAAAAAACAGCAAATTGAGATACATGAGCTTTCAACCAGTTCTTCAATAATTTATTTAGTAAGCAATTATTCTACTCAAAATGTGGGCTTTACATGCTTCCCATTCAATAACATATGGACTCATAGTGCCTTCATTCATTTTAAAGTATTCCATCAGATCTGCTGACATTTCAGCCCTAAACTGTTCATCACTGAACAGTGAAATACCAAGGCACCAGAAACTATAGGGTTTGGGAGCATTAGAAATATGCAGTTCTAAACAAACTGGAGTATGGCCTGATATTGTTAAGGATTCAATTTTACATGTGTTCATATTCTAACCAAAGATTCAGAAATTAATAAATAATCTAATGTGAAACCATTTAAGATGAACCAAAAAAATAACAGCATACTCCCCATCTTCTGGGTGTACAGTTTTCCATACATCAGTTAAATTATATTCATTCATGAATGGCTGTAAAGTAGCTTTCACCATAGATTATTTCCTTAGTGGAGGTGAATTTCTGTCTAGCAATGGATCCAAAATTTTGTTCAAATTTAGTACTCATATTCTAAGCCAAGGTTTCTAACAAGCTGAGTACTCATTTTAGCGACCTTGGACAGATGCAAGGCTGAGTCAAACTTGAGTCCTTTTGCTGGTACTGAACTCACAACCTTATGGTTTAGAGTGAGTGGCTGTAGTACAGACACAAATGAAAAACAAAAACAAAAAAGTAAGATATTAAGAAAAAGAAATCCCCTGAACTTCCAAATAAATATAGCATGCTCCACTGTTCTCCCTCTCATTGATTAACTTGTCTCCCAGAACACCCTGAATAGAAAAGAAAGAAGAAATTTAATAAAATAAATGGAACCGTAATAAAAAAAATAAAAATGGAATTAATAGAATGCAAAAAGATTAATAAAGCTGGCAAATAATGAAAGAAAAGGGAGATGAGGAAATAAAATAAAGAAAGTAGGAGAGAAAGAAAAAAAGTGGGAGAAGATTGATCCATAGCTTGAAACTGTCACACCTCAGGCTGAAATATGGAGCTGAAACAGACTAGTGGTTGTAATGTTGAGTGTGATTTAGCTTGGTTGTGGAAAGGCTTCATCAAACAGCTTTTACAGAATCCTGAGTCTGAGCCTGGAATTGAGCCTCAGACTTGGTTTTAAGAACAATAAGACTCGGGCAATTGAAATCTCTTTAATTCTACTCCCATGAAGATATAGAATATAGCCAGATACTTAATGTAATATTTCAGATTTAACTGCCTTGCAAAAATTCTTGCTTTGGTCAACTGCTTTATCCAATCACTTATCTCCTTTATATAATCAGGAAAAATTATTACCGTATCTGATTTCCCGACTAACTAACAATTCAAAACAGAGAATCTCTAGCAGCCATATTGAAAAACTGAACAGCTGGCTTTAGAATTAGAAATTTGAAAGTCTCTTTAGATTTCTGGGCAGACCAAAGTCTGTAGGAAGCATTTATAGCTGTTTCATGAGCTGTAATCCTATTTTCTAGGGGTTTGTCTTTAATTCAGTGCTATATGGGAGTGTATACTTATACCATTTAGGATTTAGGACGCATTACACTAATAAATAGATAGGCCTCACCCTGCATTTTATTTTATTTTTTTATTTTTTTATTTTTTTGAGTCTGCAGTGAACCCACAGTAACCCTGTTAAGGCCACACACTTACAGACACAGTGAGTGACATTGGCATAACCAGCCACCTATGTCCCCCTAATGAACACACTTTTTTTACCCTTTCAAACATGCATCAGTCTATGGAGATTATCGCATATCGTTCTCAGAACATTCTGCATTGTAACGTGATGAGAGAGAACATTCCTGGAACGGATATTACCGCATTGAGTAAACTGGAACGTGGTCAGAACGTGATTGGAACGCATTTTACCGCACAGCGCTTCCTTTTTCTTGAAACCGTTCCCAGAACATTTTCCACGGAGGTCCATTCAAGCCGAGAGAAATACATTCTCTCATTCCTCCGTCTCCTGATTGGCTGAAAGAATGACAGGCAGGGAGGCAGGCAGGCGAGCGACTGCAGTGAGGGAAGGTGTGTGTGTGTGTGTGTGTGTGTGTGGAGGGAAAGAAGGAGGGAGGGAAGGGAGGGAAGTTGGGACAAGGGAGAGAAGAGGAAAGGAGGGAAAGAGAGATATTATAGATATTACATCTCCTGGTTCTGAATAATGGTCGAGGAGTTTCTAACAGTGTCTCAAGCAAATAACATCTTTCCTAAGAGCTTGGTATTGTGGTGGTCCTCTCAAGTACATGTCTGCATTTACAAGATCAATAAATGGATACTATTTCTCAATGAAGAAGTCTTGGTCTTTGTATATTGTCCAATAGTATCCCAAGCAATTAAGTGTTTCATATACAGTTCCACCCCTTCTGTAATGTTACATTGCCTGTTTTCCAAGAATAAGAACTTGCTAGTAAGAATTTTTTAAAAAAATATTTGTATTTCAAATGTTTGCTTACCTCTAGATAGAAATGTAGTACTTATAAACCAGAAAAGACTTTATCTTCTGTTTGGTGATGGCAGAAATTAGCTTTAACATGTTTTGCCAAAATTAATTCATGAGTGGGCAATGCAGGCACATGTGAACATATGTATTAGTTTAGTTACATCCCCTCCAGGATTTAGAAGTTAGTGTCTTGGTAATTTGGGAAATTTGAACCGGAGTATAGTATCATTTACATATAATTTTAAAAGTAGTTTCCCTAGCCATTGCTGAGTGTGATTTAAATGAAGGTAAATTCCACATATTTATCCAGTTCTCATCTGGTATCTCAATGTCTAAGTCTATTTACCAGTTTATTTTAGCATTAGTTTCAGTGTGGTATCTCTGCTCCAGTAAACAATTATAGATAGCTGAGACTTGCCCTTTTCATTGTTTTGTACATTTTTTCAAGCATTGTTAGGGATAGTTTTTTGTGGGTTTTTCAGGCTAAGTGGGCATGTTCTAGAAGATTTTCTTCCTGATTTTGCGCCAGCATCTGTGGCTGGCATCTTCAGAGAATGCTTGCCTGGAAAAGTGGATATATATATATACACAACACACACACACAACACACACACACACACACACACACACTGTGTGAGCCTGGAATGCAGGAGTGATTGCATGGTATTGTTCTGTGCTGATGGCAGGCCTCAGCTCAGACCACACAAGCCATCAGCACAGAACAATACACATGCAAATCACTCCTGCATTCCCAGGCTCACACAGTATATATATAGCCCGAAAAACCCACAAAAACTATGGATGCCGGCCATGAAACCTCAATTCACATTGTTAGGGATCTTGGAATTTCCTTCTTAGCCATTAATCTAGCAAAGCGAACACTGGTGTAGGGATATCATCAGCCGAAAAAAGAGCCCTCCCCTCCCTCCTTCCAACTGTCATCTTCTGGCCTGGGAGGGAGTGAAAGGACAGGCCCAATGCCATCGGGCCTGGCCATCAGGCCCGATATAACAAAAAGAACCCTCCCTCCATCATCTGCCTTGGTCCAGGCCTCAGAGAAGCGAAGAATGCTGGCCTACCCTTCCCCCCCCTCACCATTCCCTTCTCCTTTGTGTTGTGTCTTTTTAGATTGTAAGCGAGGGCAGGGAAATGTCTATTATCCCTCTGTGTAAGCCACTTGGATTCCCAGTGATGGGCGGTAATAAAAAATCCTATTAAATGTAGTAGGTAGTAGTAGTAGTAGTAGATAACCATTCGATGTCATAGGTGCTAGTTTCTGATAACTCCTCTGTGATTTAGGTCTTCCCTTAGGTGAATAAATCTTTAGGTAAATAATCTTGGATTGTGTAAATCTCTCTTTTCTTCCATGTCTGAAAATATATTGCTTACTGTAATCTGGAAAAGAAAAGGACAGATAGGAGAAGGTTTGGGAGATACATGGTACCCCGGGATACGAATGCTCCTACAAATTTCGGGTTACGAAAAAATCATTTAAAAAAACTTTCCGGGTTAGAAGGTTTTTTCGGGTTACGAAAAAAATTTTGGTGCTTTTCGGCGCTATTCAACGAAATCGCGGCTTTTCCCATTAGCGCCTTGGCTTTTTCGGCTTACGAAGTATTCGGGTTACGAGTGGCGGAGGAACGAATAATTTCGTAAACCGGGGACCACTGTATATTCTTTACATGGCCCAACATTAAGGAGTCTGCAGCAAGGATGTCATTTCTGCAGTTTCTTTTGGATATGTCAATTTATTTGTGGAGGTTCTGAATCAATCACCATTTTTAAAGGTTTTGGCTAACGTGTTTGCAACTTGCCCAAACGGAGGCTGCAACATAGTTCTATGTCCAAAATAGCTAGCCGTTCATGAATTGGGGGAAATGAACTGAACAGCTTTCCTAAATCTAGTTTTTTTGTTTTGAAGAATAAGTTCACTAAACATGGTTTGTCACTTTTTAAATCGAACTTGAGAGGTTCTGAGAGGAATAGATTGAAAAATAAAAAAGAAAAGTGTGAAAATAAACATTTTAATTAATTATATTCTTCTTAATAAGAAAATGTTTTATCATTTTTCAAGTCTGCAATTTAGATTTCATCCCTCCAACAACTGGATTATAATTCTTTGGAATATTTTGATTTGGATCCTTAATTATCATATTATATACAGATAATGTCCTGATGTATATGGACAATATAGAGAGGTCTTTTCCAATTCTTCAAGCCATTTTGAACAACTTTGATAAATATTCAGGACTTAACCTCCCTAAGGCCCAAATTACATGAGCCAAAAGCAGTGCCTTTTGAGAGTTTATATGACATATGCTCCTGATACAGCCAGAAGCCACCCTGAGGCTGCCAGCAAAAGGAAGGGCAAAAAGATGCTCCTGCTACTGGCCCGTTTGGGACTGCGGCAATGGCCTGGTTTAGGTGTGGGCCATCTGGTCACCACAGTCCCAGAATGATCTGTTTTGCCCCAATGTCTCAAATGCTATGCCTTAATATCTCACAGGAACATCAAATTACTTGGAAGAAATAAACAAGACTTCAAGTTAAACCATCAAGCTTTAAATATTTTGCACACAAGCTTTAAATGTGCAAAAGCACTCCTTGCAGCTGCAGAAATCTGGGCCTCCAGGTTCAAAGTCGAATCCAGAAGCACCCCCCTGACTATGAACCTGTGTCTTCAGGAGGAGTGTAACCCCATCTAACACAGACTGAATCCCTATTCTCTAATCTGCCTTCCAAATGACAAACAACCCCTCTGTCTTGTCTGGATTAAGTTTCAATTTGTTTGATGATAGACATTGTTTTAGGACCATGGAGCGCAAGTGGTGGGATCCTTAGGTGGGAGTCATCATGTACTCCTGGAGTTTGCTATACAGTGGAAAGGAGAAGCCAGACATAGTCAGACACGCATACTAGACTTTAGGAAAGCTGATTTTTGTAAACTTAAAGAAATACTGGGGGTGATCCCATGGTCAGCAATACTAAAAGAGAAGGGAGTTCAAGATGGATAGGAGTTTCTTAAAAGGGAGAGACTGAAGGCACAATTTCAAACAGTTCCAATGAGTAAGAAAAATGGGAGATGTCTCAAGAAGCCAGGATGGATGACTAAGGAACTTCCAACTGAACTACGTTTTAAACAGAGCATGTACAAAAAATGGGAAAATGGGAAAATCACCAAAGAGGAATTCAAACAAATAGCGAGAGCGTGTAGGGGTAAAGTCAGAAAAGCTAAAGCGCAGAATGAACTCAGGCTTGCTAGAGAGGTTAAGAACAACAAAAAGGGCCTTTATGGATATGTCTGCAGCAAAAGGAAACGGTAGGGCCACTGCATGGAGAAGATGGCAAAATGCTAACAGGGGACAGAGAAAAGGCAGAATTACTCAACACCTTTTTTGCTTCAGTCTTCTCAGAAAAGGCAACCTGAGGATAATGGAGCAGAGGACAAAAGAGGGGAAATTCAGCACAGAATAAATAAAGAGATAGTACAGGAATACCTGTTTAACCTAAACAAATATAAGTCTCTAGGACCAGATGAACTACATCCAAGGGTATTAAAAGAACTGGCAAATATAATATCGGAACCATTGGCAATAATCTTTGAAAACTCCTGGAGAACAGGAGAAGTCTCAGCAGACTGGAGGAGGGCAAACGTTGTCCCCATCTTCAAAAAGCAGGAAATAGAGGATCCCAAAAATTATCGTCCAGTTAGTCTGACATCAATACCAGGAAAGATTCAAGAGCAGATAATTAAACAGAGAGTCTGTGAACATCTAGAAAGCAATTCCATAATTGCAAAAAGTCAACACAGGCTTCAGAGAAAGAAGTCATGCCAGACAAACCTGATCTCTTTTTCTGATAAAATTTCCAGTTTGGTAGATGAAGGTAATGCTGTGAATATAGTATATCTTGATTTCAGTAAGGACTTTGACAAAGTTCCCCATGATATTTTTGCAAACAAGCTTGTAGAATGTGGGCCAGACAAGGTAACTGTTACATGGATTTGTAATTGGTTGACTGGCCAAACCCAAAGGGTGCTCAACAATGTCTCCTTTTCATCCTGGAGAGAAGTGACCAGTGGGGTCCCACAGAGCTCTGTCCTGGGCCCAGTGCTATTCAACGTCTTTATCAATTACTTGGAGGACAGAATTGGGGGCAAACTTATCAAATTTGCAGATGACACCAAATTAGGAGGAGTAGCTAATACCCCAGAGGACAGGATCAGAATTCAAAATGACCTGAACAGACTAGAAAACTGGGCCAAAGCTAACAAAATGAAATTCAACATGGAGAAATGTAAGGTACTGCACTTAGGGCGGAAAAATGAAATGCACAGATATAGGATGGGGGACACCTGGCTGAATGAAACTATGTGTGAAAGGGATCTTGGAGTCCAAGTAGACCTCAAGTTGAACATGAGTCAACAGTGCGATGCATCAGCTAACAAGGCCAATGCAATTTTAGGCTGGAATATTGTGTCCAGTTCTAGGCACCAAAATTCAAAAAGGACATTGATAAACTGGAGCGTATCCAAAGGAGAGCTACCAAAATGGTGAAGGGTCTAGAAACCATGCCCTATGAGGAATGACTTAGGGAGCTGGGGATGTTTAGCCTGGAGAAGAGAAGGTTAAGAGGTGATATGATAGCCCTGTTTAAATATTTGAAGGGATGTCACGTTGCGGAGGAAGCAAGCTTGTTTTCTGCTGCTCCAGAGACTAGAACGTGGAACAATGGATGCAAACTGCAGGAAAAGAGATTTCACCTCAACATTAGGAGGAACTTCCTGACAGTAAGGACTGTTCGACAGTGGAACAAACTCCCTTAGAGTGTGGTGGAATCTCCTTCTTTGGAGATTTTTAAACAGAGGCTGAATGGACATCTGTTTAGGTGCTTTGATTCTGTGCTCCTGCATGGCAGTAGGTTAGACTGGATGGCCCTTTTGGTCTCTTTCAACTCTATTATTCTATGATTCTGTGATTCTAATAGGGACATACCCCCTGTTCCTTGCATAAGTCAAGGCAATCAAACCTGTCTTTGTTCCGTAGCCAATCTAAATCTAAAATCAGATTGAAATGGATCTAGATATGTTTCTATCTGTTTCATCTAGAAACTCCTGAAGTTTAACCAGACTTTTTTCTAGTTATAATAAAATATTTAATATACATCTCTAAAAGAAATCACATCCTGCTTTTTTCTGTTATTATTCCTGTTATATCCTTATTTTCCTTTGTATTTTTTCTCTGTGAATCTGCTCACAATCACGCTCAGTGTCATTTTCATATTCCAGCTCCTCAAATCTAGGCACATAATATACAAATTATTATAATTTCCTGCACTTTAAACCTTATTCTATCCTCTTCTCTCACAACAGTAGTTACTATAAAAATGGTTTGTGGTTATTGTGTGGCTTCAAGTCATTTCCTATTTATGGGAGTTCCAAAGTGAACCTACTGTGGGGTTTTCTTGGCAAGATTTATTCTGAAGGGGGTTACCTTTGCCTTCCCCTGAGGCTGAGAGAATGTGACTTGCTCAAGAACATTCAAAAGAGGATTTGAACTCTGGTCTCCAGAGTTGTAATAGTAAAATGGTACCAAGGCTGAAACATGGTGATAGAAAAATAATATTATCAATAGGCTAAATTTGCATAATTAGAATGTAAATTAACAATATGAACAAGCTTGATAATTTGCAAATCAGGTGCCTGATTTAAGTGGTTGGAATATGGCAACCTAGGACTTCATTAGCAACAGAAAAATACAGGAATAGTTTGTCACCTTAGTCAGTGACTTATTAATTCAAAATGAGGTAAGGAGACTCGGGGGCTAAACAGACCGGCCAAAATGGCTGGTGTCAGGGTGGAGTGGGGGCATGGCAGCCATACAATGCATGCCCCAACTTTACTCCCAAGCTGCCATCACACGGACTGACAGACCATACACTGGGCAGCATTATGGCGCTCCTTTGGTGTGGTGTTCAGATGATACATATCAAAAGGAGCGCCAGAAAGTGCCACCGTAGTTGCAAAGGTGCCTTTTTCTGGCTCCAAAAGGCATGACATTTTGCTGCTTCTTTTAGAGCCAGCAAAGCGCCGGATCTGACCCATGGCATACGGTTGCTGTAGGCCCAATCCAGTGCTGAAAGGGGCAGTATCAAGCCACCACTTTGGGGCCGTCTGTTTTGCCCCTCAGTGGCCACTCTGTTGACCTACATTTTTACTTTCCTTGTATTGCCCACCCACCCCTTTGAGGTCACCAGATATGGTTGTTTTTATGCTGAAACCTTTACAAGAGTTAAAGCTTAAAGGAACTGTCTAGAGATGCAGAACAGGTTGATACATTTCCTTCCTAAATTAGTAACCATGATCAACATTTTATCTGTTCAAACCTGGATATGTTCAACCCGTGTGCTCTGATTCTCAGCAAGGGAACTTACAGAATTCTTAACTGACAGAACAAGGTTTTCCTAACATGACAAGGGTAACCTGTAGTCCACCTTCAGAATCTCACATTACATGTACCCATAAATGCAGTCCATGCATGTCTCCTTGTCATCTTAACTTTCTATCCATATCACGCTAATGTTCTGTTTTCATTAAGCTTATTTCCTAGATAGGTGCCTATGTTAATATATTTGCATTTAGCTCATGTATTAATCTCTGCAAACTAGATGACATTTTGTCTGCTACACACCTATCTGTAAATGATTACTTAATTCCTATGAGCTTATGTATCATTCTAAGCTTAGCCACTCTGAGTTAAACAATATTTCTCTTAGTAGCAGCTTACAAAATAATGCCATCAGTAAGAGAACCACTTGCAAATAGAAGGGTAATGGAAGTCTTTCATTTTAGTCTAATGAGCATAACGTATGATATTTCAAAGTTCCAAATTAGTTTTCATTTTTCATAAACAATAACTATCTTACCTTGAATTATCACTAGTATGACAAACATTGTGGCACAATGAGATAGAGGAGCACATTGCAATTTTTCTCAGGTTTACTTCAGTTCATTTTTATTTCATCAGCATAGCCTTGTGGGGCTGCTTCAGGTACTCCAGTGTTGTTGATGTTGTTTATTTCCCATCCTGAAAGTATTCAGAACTAACAATTCACCCAACCAAACTCTAACTCCTAATTATGTTTGGCTGAAAACCAAAAAAGAATTATCACCTATAAAGTTATACAAAAGCAAAAATTTCCAATTGTGGTTAAGATCACTTTAATAAGCACCAGCACCATGTTATTTCTCGAAACTATGCCAAAACCTTCTGTTGCTAATGGAGTTGACAGTTTATTACCTGTTTTTTATTGCACTTTGTCCTCCGTCCCCACATGACCAAGAAGGGGCGTGACCTCTACCCAAATTGAGATCCCTCGACACTATCTTGACTACAGAAGCCAAATCTGAGACAAAATGTAAGCCTGTGATTGACATCACCACTTTTCTTCTCTTGTATGATTTTTAACATCTTTGCCTGATGTGGCAGCCAGTGAAGCATCAAAAGCTTGCATAATATATTTTGTTTATTTAAATTGGCCAATGAAGATATTGATCTTTCATAGATTTAGGATTTTGTTGTATTTTACTGCATAGGCAACACAATCATCCTTGAATATATATCCCATCAAAGATAGTTTCCTCTAAGATCTGATAGTTAAATCCCAACTAAAATACATTGGGATCCGTTGGAATCAACAGGAGCTCCAGGATCCCTCATGCATCTGTGGATGCACAAATCTGATTATATACAATGGGGTAGCAAAATAGTGTTCCTTATATAAAATGGCTAAATCAAAGTTTGCTTTTTAGAACAATTTGGGTGCTGAGGGGTGACTGGAGGATGAAGGCCTGTCTCCTGGCTGCCTCTTTAATAAGCAGGGAAATTAACGGTGGGAGGGGAGATGTACAGTCAGCAAAAGGAGGGAGGCAAGGCTACTCAGAGAGCAGCCACTGAAGTTATATAGGGGATGGGGAGATACGGAAATGGCAGTTGCACCATCATAGGGGTAGTCACCCCCAAACTGTCTCCCATCCCAAATAATCTGGATAGCAAAGGCAACAACCCTTCCAGGTGAAAATGCTGCTGCAGAATGCCAGGTCAGTGAATGGAAAAACAGCTGCCATTCAGGACTTGATTCTGGATGACCAAACAGACCTAGTCTGTATTACAGAGACCTGGTTGTATGAGGCTGGGAGGGGGGAGGGTGTTAAATCTCTCTCAGCTTTGCCCACCAGGATTCTCTGTGCAGCAGCAGGCAAGACCAGGTGAAGTTGCGGTGGTCTATCAGAATAATATTCCCGTGATCAGGCATCCTATCCTTCAGTCTAAAGGGTGTGACTGTGTTTATTTAAATGTGGGCAGCTGGGACAGATTAGGGATTTTGTTGGTGTACTGTCCACCCCCCTGCACAGCAGTTTCCCTGCCTGACCTAGCTAGGGTGGTCTCATGGGTGGTGTTGGAATCTCCTCAGCAACGTTGTCTGATAAACTTCCTGCATTTGCAGGGTTTTTTTTTATTTAAATCTAGTTTAAATCCCAAATTTCATCATGATCTCCCTAGTGTGATAAACTTCTCAGGATGCCATGTAATACTATACTGGATTGTAAAGAGAAATTGGAACTTATTTTCCTATTGCTCACACTATTTTCAATTTTGAGGGTTAGCATATGGGAATCTAAAAAGTTCAGTTTTGCCACATTTGTATATCTTGCAGGTTTTTCCCTAAAATTTTAAGAATAGTCGTGAGATGTAAATAAACACTCAATAACATAACAGTATAGATATCAATTAACAATGAGCTAAGAACAGTATCAACAGATGTCTCCTGATCTCCCAATCAGAGTTAAAATTTCTGATCTCCCCTGAAGGGATGGGGGAAATAATATCTTTTCATTGTAAGATATTATTTCCTGTTTTTGGCCCATCCTGTGATTAATATTTTGTAATAGTTTGCTAAGAAGCAAGAAATGTCAAATTTTAAATATTAAGAGTATCATATAACTCTGTATAGGTTATATGGGTATTTTGTGTTTTGTGTTCTATTTTACGTGTGTAAAGTATTGTCAAATGTATTGTTAAATGTATTGTTAAATGTTACAATTCTCAATAAAATTTTCTAAAAAATTTAAAAAAAACTCTGTATAGGTTTGTAGCATGTCAGGTAAATTAATAGCTGTGTAGATAGGGGGAAAAACATAGTTTAGACCTGGCTGAAGCCATCAGTTATTAGAGGAGGAGAAATAGATAAACCAAATTGCTCACCAGGTTTCCCTGTGCAGACAGCTGCCTCTCTAGAATGAATTACTATCACTAAATTTATAGTGGATGAAAGTGACAATTGGTGGTGCAGGAACATTAGCCTCAAGATGGTGCCTGTGGGGGTGCTGCTAGGCTTGCTCCACTGCCTGCAAAGTCCTATCAAAGCACTGGGGATCATCACCAATGAATTCCCAAGAGTTGTTTGCAGGATGCCTGCACTGAAGCTAGAGAGTTGATTGAGCTTCTTTTGTTATTTCTTTTCTGCATTGTCTGTCAATGTGTTCCTTGATAGCTACTGCCTTTGGGGGTCTCATTGGGTCTAATTGAGCAGGTATTTCTTTCAAGATCCGTATTGTGATGCCAAGTGTCTCAAAAAATTGCATCATCTGAACTTTGGTAGAAGCAGCTAGGGTCATGGAACATAAAGAGCTTGAAGGGGAATCCCCATCTGTATTTTATTCCCTTGGAGAACACCTGTAAAAGGTTTGAGGGATTGTCTTTTTCTTAGTGTCTCCATTGAAATATCTTGGTACACTGACACTTTATGCCCCTCATCATTAAGATCTGCGACTCTCGACAAGGTGTCCAAAACTAAGGTTTTCTATGGAAATCTTGCAAAGCAATAAGATCCTTGGGGATCTTTTTAGAGGGCTGTTGCAGCTTTAGGAAGTAATGCATGCACTGTAAATCTGATGGCAATAGGTTTAGCTCAGGATTTATTTTGGATGAAACAGTTTTCATATACCTGGATATACTGCAATAAGCATCTGCAAGGACCTTCTGATGATCACAAGAATCATAGAATCATAGAATCATAGAGTTGGAAGAGACCGCAAGGGCCATCCAGTCCAACCCCCCTGCCATGCAGGAAATCCAGATCAAAGCATCGCCGACAGATGGCCATCCAGCCTCCATTTGAAGACCTCCAAGGCGGGAGACTCCACTACACTCCGAGGGAGTTTGTTCCACTGTCGAACAGCCCTTACTGTCAGGAAATTCCTCCTAATGTTGAGGTGGAATCTCTTTTCCTGCAGCTTGCATCCATTGCTCCGGGTCCCTTCAAGTATTTAAATAGTGCTATCATATCACCTCTTAACCTTCTCTTCTCCAGGCTAAACATCCCCAGCTCCCTGAGTCGTTCTTCATAGGGCAAGGTTTCCAGACCTTTCACCATTTTAGTCGCCCTCCTTTGGACACGCTCCAGTTTCTCAATGTCCTTTTTGAATTGTGGCACCCAGAACTGGACACAGTATTCCAGGTGGGGCCTGACCAGAGCAGAATATAGTGGCACTATTACTTCCCTGGATCTAGATACGATACTTCTATTGATGCAGCCTAAAATCGCATTGGCCTTGTTAGCTGCCGCATCGCACTGTTGACTCATGTTCAGCTTGTGGTCTACTTGGACTCCTAGATCCCTTTCACATGTTGTCTCCTTAAGCCAGGTGTCTCCCATCCTATATCTGTGCATTTCATTTTTTCGCCCTAAGTGCAGTACCTTACATTTCTCCCTGTTGAAGTTCATTCTGTTAGCTCTGGCCCAGCTTTCTAGTCTATTCAGGTCATTTTGAATTTTGATCCTGTCCTCTGGAGTATTAGCTATTCCTCCTAATTTAGTGTCATCTGCAAATTTGATAAGTATTCCCCCAATTTTTTCCTCCAAGTCATTGATAAAGATGTTGAACAGTACTGGGCCCAGGACAGAGCCCTGTGGAACACCACTGGTTACTTCTCTCCAGGATGAAAAGGTGCCATTGTTGAGCACCCTTTGGGTTCGGCCGGTCAACCAATTACAAATCCACTTAACAGTTGCCTTGTCCAGCCCACATTTTACAAGCTTGTTTGTGAGAATGTCATGGGGAACCCTGTCAAAGGCCTTAGTGAAATCAATATATACTATATCCACAGCATTCCCTTCATCTACCAAGCTGGTAATTTTATCAAAGAAAGAGATTAGATTTGTCTGGCATGACTTGTTTCTCTGAAACCCATGTTGACTTTTTGTGATTATGGCATTGCCTTCTATGTTCACAGTCTCTGGTTAATGATCTGCTCTAGAATCTTTCCTGGTATTGATGTCAGACTAACTGGACGATAATTGTTGGGATCCTCTTTCTTCCCCTTTTTGAAGATGGGGACAACGTTTGCCCTCCTCCAGTCTGCTGGGATCTCTCCTGTTCTCCAGGAGTTTTCAAAGATTATTGCCAATGGCTCCGATATTACATTGGCCAGTTCTTTTAATACCCTTGGATGTAGTTCATCTGGTCCTGGAGACTTAAATTCGTTTAGGTTAAACAGGTATTTCTGTACTATCTCTTTACTTATTCTGTGCTGAATTTCCCCTATTCTGTCCTCTGCTCCATTATCCTCAGGTTGAGCACCCTTTTCTTTTTCTGAGAAGACTGAGGCAAAGAAAGTGTTGAGTAATTCTGCCTTTTCTCTGTCTTCTGTTAGCATTTTGCCATCTTCTCCACGCAGTGGCCCTACCGTTTCCTTCTTCTTCCTTTTGCTGCGGACATATCCAAAAAAGCCCTTTTTGTTGTTCTTAACCTCTCTAGCAAGCCTGAGTTCATTCTGTGCTTTGGCTTTTCTGACCTTATCTCTACACTTGCTAGCTATTTGTTTGAATTCCGCTTTGGTAATTTCCCCATTTTTCCATTTCTTATACATGTTCCGTTTAAAATTTAGCTGAGCTGAAAGTTCCTTTGTCATCCATCCTGGGTTCTTGCGACACCTCCCATTTTTCTTTCTCACTGGAACTGTTTTAATTTGTGCCTTCAGTATCTCCCTTTTGAGAAACTCCCATCCATCTTGAACTCCCTTCTCTTTTAGTATTCCTGACCATGGGATCGCCCCCAGTATTTCTCTAAGTTTACTGAAATCCGCTCTCCTGCAATCTAGAATGCGTGTCTGACTATGCCTGGCTTCTCCTTTCCATTGTATAACAAACTCCAGGAGATGAAACAGTGCAAGGATCCCACCACTTGCACTTCATTAACCAAGTCATCCTTGTTGGTTAGGATCAGATCTAAAATAGCTGATCCCCTTGTTGCCTCTTCCACCTTTTGGACCATGAAATTGTCTCCAAGGCAAGTGAGGAATTTACTAGACCTTGAGGATCTGGATGAGTTTGACTTCCAACAAATATCAGGGTAGTTGAAGTCACCCATCACTACTACATCTCTCCTTTCTGAGTGTGTGGTCATCTGTTCTAGAAAGGCATCATCCAATTCCTCCATCTGACTTGGGGGTCTGTATGTAGTAGACTCCCACCATAACATCCTTGTTGTTTCCCTGCCCTTTAATTTTTATCCAGATGCTCTCCACCTGGCTTCCAGGATTGATGTCCTGGATCTCTTCACTGGTGTAAATATCTCTGACATATAGGGCTATTCCTCCTCCTTTCCTGTTTGGCCTGTTTCTCTTGAAAAGGTTATACCCCTCTATTTCCACATTCCAATCATGAGACTCATCCCACCAGGTTTCAGTGATGCCTATTATATCATATTTGCTTTGTTGTACTAGGAGTTGAAGTTCATCGTGCTTATTTCCCATGCTCTGTGCATTAGTGTAGAGGCATCTAAGACCATGTGTTCCCTTTACTTGCTGCTTGTGCAAGTTCTTTTGCCTCCCACTGTTGGGTCCTTGCACTGTTTGTCTTCTTCCCTCTCTGTCAGTTTGACTATCTTCTCCAGCCTTTTGGCCTTCCAGAATACTGTCTCCCTCCCCCACATAACTCAGTTTAAAGCCCTCCTGATCAAATTCTTGAGGCTATTGGCAAAAATGTTTTTGCCAACTGGCGTGAGATGCAACCCATCCCTTGCCAGAAGTCCCTCCTCATGGAACCGCAACCCATGGTCCAAGAATCCAAATCGTTCTTGGCGGCACCATCTACGGAGCCAGTTATTTACATCCACTATTTTCTTCTCCCTTCCTGGACCATGCCCTTCGACTGGGAGAAGAGAGGAGATGACAACCTGTGCATCTACCTCTTTCAACTTCCTACCCAAAGCCTCATAATCCCTTATGATATTCTGAAGGCTATGCCTTGCAGTATCATTGGTTCCCACATGAACCAAAAGAAAGGGGTAATGGTCAGTAGGCTTGACCAGTCTTGTCAGCCTCTTTGTCACATCATGGATCTTTGCCCCAGGGAGACAGCACACCTCCCGAGACATCTTGTCAGGCCCACAAACCACTGGTTCAGTGCCTCTCAGCAAAGAGTCCCCGATGACCACTACACGCCTCCTCCGAGGCTTAGCAGCAGCCGTTCCCTTTGGTGGAGCTCTCTGGGTCCCCTGCTCTGTCCCTGAGGTCTGTCCCTGCTGTTGTTCCTCATCATCCTTGATGATAGAGAGAGATTGAAATCGATTCTGTAGCTGTAAGCTTACAGAATGTTCCCTGGTTTCCCTACTTCTGTGTGTGACCTTCTTCCAACTATCTACTTCTGTTGTGTGTGAAGTGACCTCCTCTTCCCCAGCAACTTCCTTTGTGTGTTTCCTGTCCAGGACCATCTGGTCCGTTCTGGTCAGGACAACTTCTTCCTCCCTATGATGCTGAAGTGTAGCTACTTGGGCCTCCAGTTGCTGTACTTTCTCTTCTAAGAGGGCTACCAACTTGCACTTGGGGCAGGTAAAGTTCCCCATATCCCTAGGCAAGAAGACAAACATCCCACAGGTGTTGCAGGTGACTGCAGCAGGGCCTTCAGTGTCCATATTGAGAAGTCTTAAGGAAACTCTGAGCAAAACTGTGGGTTTCCTCTGCTAAACACAAGTGTAAAGACCCCCTGATGGCTTGGCCTTTGTCCCCAAACTCTGTCCTTGAGTTCAGTTCACTGGCCTTATAATTATGTAGACTAGCTCCTTGCAGAGCAAGTCTCTGACTCACTTCCTCTGAGCAGAAGTACCCACAAACCCCTTAAGGAAAAGGGAAAAGAAAATGTGGAAAATTAAAGGGCCCCCTCTAACAATGTTCCCAGGCCAGCTTCTCCAAATCGTCCTTGACTATATAACAATTTTTTAAAAATAAAAATAAACAATTCGTGCGCCGTTAGGCGCGCGCCTCCCCCAGCACTTAAAGAGAATTAGGCTTCTGTCCACTCACCCCAAGAGCCACAACAATATCCCAAGTTTAAAAGGTCAGATCTCACCAAAGCACATGGAGAGAGAAAACCAGCTTTCCTCTTAGAAAATGTCTGTCACAACATGTTGGGGGGGCTGCTTGCAAGACAGGTTGAAGGAATAGCACCAGGAATCATAGCTACAGAGACAGAGCTATGTGATATATACGTGTCGGTTGGTGCAGAACCCCAGTTTTCACTTTAAAGAAGAGTTTCTATTCCTTACATATTCATTTTTGTTTTTTTGCTCTGGATACCACTATTAATCTAGTATTTATTTATTTATTGGTCCATCACTATGATTGGTTTTATTTTGCTGTTATTCCACCCATTTCTATTGACTTTAAGAGACCCCTTTTTGGAGGCGAAAAATACTACATGCATTTTTGTAGAAATATAAGTCCTATAAAATAACATTTCATGCCTAGCGCTGTACTATCTCAAGCACAAAGCTAGGAAAAATTATTTGGGGACTGCAACTTTCAGATTTCCCCACTAGCTATTTTGGCAAGGAAGTTCTGGGGCTTTCTAGCTCAAACAAGAAATAATGCCCACCCTTAGGCAAAGGCATTCATTCTGAACATTTATGTGCAATTATATATCCTCCAATATTTCATAGATGAAAATGGGGACACCTATGGCTGAGCAACATCAGAATGTAGATCAGTTGGCAAAATCGGGACAGTGGGAGGGTATGCAGTTACTACAACTGGAACCTGAGCCCTTCTGTGTACCCACAGGTATTTTGACAGTTATTGCCTCTCTTTACATTGCTTGAAAATGTGCTTCCTTCTAGGCTCTGGGATTCTGGTCATATGTAGAAA
Source organism: Sceloporus undulatus (assembly GCF_019175285.1). Lineage (NCBI taxonomy): Eukaryota > Metazoa > Chordata > Lepidosauria > Squamata > Phrynosomatidae > Sceloporus > Sceloporus undulatus. The sequence continues at coordinate 298,897,380 of NC_056522.1, read as the reverse complement.
TCCTCAAGCATTTTCCTCTGAAATAGACCCATCAGTTTCTATCAGACCACTTCAGCTGTAAATGGCCTAAGGATCTCAGCTACATTAAGTTCAACTCATGTTGCTTAATACTCTTTATTTGGTTGCAAGCTCTGACCCATTTCTCTTTTTTCAAATTTGGCTGTCCTTTGTGTGACCCATGAGTCCAGATTTCAGATGACAAGAGCAGCAGGCTAGGATTGAGTGTAATTTGAAGCAAAGAGTTTCTGACCTTATAGGAAAGAAGGATATGGCAGGTCTACTCTAGCTGGAACTACATACCCTCCAACTGTCCTAATTTCTTAGGGACAGTCCTGATTCATCCTCTGTTGTTCCACCTTTTCAGCTGCTTTTAAAATATCAAGTTTCTTGCTCCTCCCCCCCCCAAGACACACTTATTTTAATTAAATTGCTGCAAACAGTTCAAAGTGCAAAAATAGTTCGTGCTCAATTAGCTCAATTACTCTTGCAAATAAATGTAGCCAGCCGTTATCCTCCAGGTGTTTCTGCATGCTGATGCCCATAATCCACCATCATTGGTTTTGCTGACTAGGACTAATGGGAGTTGTAGGCCAAAAATTGTGGCCCACATGGAAGTCTGCAGCTGCCAAGCCCTGCTTTAGGAAAATACATTATCCTCTTTTACTGATTTCAAATGTTTACATACATTCATGCTGGGTTGCACATTTTTTTTGTTACTGTTTAGGCTTTTCTAGGAGCCTTATGATTTTAAAAGCCAGTTGTTTACTTTGCTTAATTGCAAAAAACATCTTAGGGCATCATAGTTGGTGGGGAAAGGCTGAATATAAAATGTCAGTTCTTCATGCTGCAGGGTAGGAAAGAAATGCTACTTACATAACATTGTATTAAAGTCTGAAAAGGACAAAGTACTTCTAAGCCAGAGTTTACTGGCAAATGTAGTACCTTTATCCATGAAGTCTAACCAGCCTAAAAGCTGGATCCAAGTGATGACATTTGGAGTTGTTTTAAAATATCCACACATACCTCAGGGAATAACATTTAAAGAAAACAAAATGGGAGGCCAAAACAGTTTAGCCCATGTGAAGGACAGTTCTTCCTCCTTTTTGTTGTTTTGTGCCTTCAAGTGATTTCCAACTTATGGCAACCCTAAGGCAAACCTATCACAGGGTCTTATACTAACAAAATAAGCTTTTCATTATAAGAACTCTGAGCATGGTCAAGATGATAACCAAGGAAGGAAGTGATAGATGCTTAGCTCAGTTCACACAAGGTATGACTATCTACATGATTATCATAGTTTTTTTATTCACCTTTCTGCAACTATATTTCCAGGTAGATAAATATATTAGTGGTACCTTACTCTGAAGTCTGTGTCTCTGATTCCTCAGTGAAAGATAACACACAGGGGAAACCATAGCATTCACCACTCTGACAAACTAAACACTGAAATCTACAGAATGTTTTGATCATTGTGTAGTCACATATTTAGGCATATTTTATAACCAATAGATATATTTACAGCATATTCCTTGATCTGGAGGTTTCAGTGTTTAATATACAATAAAATCATAAAAGGGGGTCCGTATAACTTACTCTCCTTCTCTCTCCTGTTCGACACTTGAACAGGAATCAACCAAAATAAGCTCAGTTTCCTCTGCTGAATTGTTTTTATTATTATACTACTCTCATCACATCTAAGATTGTTCCTGATGTTAGCCTTCTAGCTCCTGGTCATAAGTCTGTTGATATAAAGCCCCTTTGTGTTTGCCATGGGACTAACAAGAAAGAAAACTGTGGATTTTATCGCACAGCCCCTTGAGACACTCCTGGCACGGAACGAAAAGGAGCGGGATGGGAACAGAATGGGAGCTATCATGCATTTTATCACGTGCCAGAACATTATTGATGCTGCCAGAAGTTCCCATTCCATTCTTGATCTGTCCCAGAGGAGGAGATTTTCAGGAACGCTTCTGAACAGTTCCTGAAAATCACCTCTTCTGGGACGGATCAGGAATGGAAAGGGAATTTCCAGCGGCGTCAGTGGCGTTCTGGCATGCAATAAAATGCATGATATCCCCCATTCTGTTCCCATCCCACTCCCTTTCGTTCCGTGCCAGGAGCATCCCAAAGGGCTGTGCGATAAACTCCAGAGACTCACACTTCTTTCATCCTCACTCCTATTAAAATCTATGTCCTACAATCAGATTATATTGTTTTAATTTGCACATGCAGAGTTGTGCCTGAATTGTGCCATGAAATGCTTGTAACAAATGGCAACGATGGAGTTTATCACTTGGGAGGAATTTCTCTTAATTTCGAATAGGGCCAGAACGCATTCACGTGAATTCGCTAGTTCAGCGAATTTACATGAATTCGAATTGCATTTGAACTGATTTCCCATTGCCTGAAAATAGCTTGCCATTGCCCGAAACTGTGTGTGATCACTTCTCACACAATAACGTGAAACTCCATGATTGCATTTGGACTGACTTCCCATTGCCTGAAATTGCGTGTGGTAGTCTATCACACATTAACGTTAAAGCTCATGATTGCGTTCAGATTGCCATTGGATTATACTTCCAATTTCCCTTGTCTGATAACGTCCAATGCAAAACTGAACCAAGAAACTAAATGGGTAGCCAAATGCACAACTAAGAACACATGTACATACATGAACACTACAATGACAATCAAAGTGCAATGTGCATTCTCATGCAATAGCACCAACTGTTTAGCTCCAAATCTGCATTTTTGAACTGAGTATGTCCATTCTACATTGGACAAAAATGACAAGTGCAGGGAATTTTAATGTATGTATAAGACACTAACAGGATTTAGATCTACATCTCCACATTAAGAGAAAAGCCATTTCCTCCCCACCTCTTTGTATTCTTTGTGCCAAAAATAGAAAGGGAAGGACAAATCATGCTTGTCTTGCTGTTCCTGTGAGTCATGTGAAGAAGCCCTGAGTTCTTCTAATTGAAATAGGATTTGTTTTCAAGCTAGGGTCATGTGTCATGTTGTCATTTGATGGTGAATTCACATTTGATTTTGTTGTTGTTGCCTCTCTCCTGCACAGCTGCTCTGAGCTGTATAGGAGTTCCTACAATGATTAACCCTGTCCCTTCAAACATCTGGCACTGGGAAAGCTTCCCCCATTCCCTGTGATCTGATCTTGCTTCCCCCCCGTCCCAACATGGCCAGATCTCACTTTTCCCAACCCCCTGCCACTTGATCTGTCTCTCCTCAACCACTCACCCTGCCATGAATTGCTCTTCCCCTGCCTCCTTGCTATCTGCACTGTCTTTCTCCTACTCCCTCCATCTGATCTGTCTTTTCCGCACCTACCACCACCTGATGTTCCCCCCACACCTCACTGCCAAACTCACTGCCTTCTGCCTCCCTGTCACAAATCTTGCTTCTCCTGCTTCCCCACTGCCATCACACTTCCTGTCTGCTACCAATCCCATTTCCCCTCCCCACCTTGCAACCGGATCTTGTTCACCCTGACCCCCATCTACATGCCCTAAGTAGGACAATAACAGAAGGGAAGCAGAAGCAGGGCAGTGTATGCACCACACACCACACAGTGCAACACCATACAAATACTGGAGCAAAGGAGTAATAAAGATGGCTTCAATACTGGTATGTTTCCATGTCCTTGGAAAACATGATTACTGCACTATAGAAGTTTCATGTGATCATTTCCTTCATCTCTTCACTCATTCTAATTTTCCTGTCCTTCTTTTACATTTTCCCTCTCCCTCCCCTCTTACTTCATCCAGAAAAGCTTCACGTTCCCTCACTTCTAGACAAACACGACTGTACAATGGCCACATGATGCATGGCCACATAAAATAACACCTTGTATCTAGACAGTTGAGGATAAATGTTCTCTTTGATTCCTTGGGCTTCTTGCACAGTCTGTTTAGAAGAGGGTGAACGCTTAGAATAAACCCTAGTGAGTAGTAGCCATAAAATCAAACATGTATTCCCTGCCCCATGGCAACACATCCACTAATTCCCTCTGTTCCAAGTAAGGAGGTTTAGAATCACTGCCCATGGCTACAGCCCTACACACATTTATCTGGGGAAATGTAATTGTACATGGTGTAGCTGGACTTAATTTCAAATAAATATGCACAAGATTGAGATGAAAAGCCAATTATATGTCTCCTTGGAAAGTAAGGGCTCAGAGAAATGGATCCATTCTTGATGAAGTTCATATTTAGTTTGCTTCTGTACAGAAAATAGTTGTGAAGGCAACGCAAACAAGAGACACACAGTGTGCTATGGTTTGTTTCTAAATAACAGAGCTTTTACTTAACAACTATATTTCATAGGCACGATTCTTTTCCTCTGAAGAGTGGCCAAATCAAATAACTAGCAAAGAAATATACCTCAGTTCTTTACTAATGGCCAAAAACCTACACCACAGTCTCGATGTTGTATTTGCCTCCAACACATTTTCACAGAACCTGCACACTGAGCTTCATTGTTTCTAACTACTTTTCATTACATTTCACACTACATAGTAGAAATAAATTCAAACTGGAAAGAATCCTCGCAAGGCACTGTGGGAGTTTACTAGCTAAATACAAAAACAACTCATGCTATCCATTAAGCAAGACTGGCAGAAGCTGCTGAGGAGGATCATTTCACCTTTAATATAAAGTGCTGGGAGCATAATTTGTTCTTTTAATCAATAATGGAGCAACTGATAAATGTTTCTTTTCTTAGCCCTTGTTTGAAACCACAGAGCTAATACATTTCACTAGTGTGTAAGTACGAGAGAAAAACAGCCAAAGGCCATTGGTAGTTGGATTTGAATGTAGCAAGAAATTAATCTTCACATTTACTTTTATTTTAAATGAAAAATGCTCAACCTTGCACCCCTCAGGTGCATAAAAGGCAATGTGTATTTTGCAAAAAGGAAAGGACTGTGTTCTGGCTAATGGGAATGAATGGTTTCATTTCAATTTTTTTCTAATCAATTTAAACTCAAATTGCAATAAAAGAAGAGGAAGGAAACAAGAAAAGTCAGACTGCCAGGAGAGGGGAGGGGTGCTTCTTTTTTTAGTTTTATGTTTTTACCCATGCTGGTATCTGAGTTCTAAGATCAATAGCATAAAATGAAGCTCTTTCTTCTCTGTTATCCTCATAAGACCAATATACCATCCATGGAGGCAATAAGTATTGATAATTGAATAGTGTAAACCAATCACAGTGTATTATTTATGGAAGTGTACCGGTGGTTATAACTTGGTACAAGTGGAATAGGGGAATCAGTGGAAAACATTTTTGATTAAGGAGCTAGAGGAGACTTGTGGTTATATTATTGAAGAAGGCAAGATGTTTCAAATAACAGGGAAACAATCAAAACCTTCTGGGATTAGTTGCACATTTCAAAGACAGTAACTAACCATAGTAGCAATTGATCAAGAGTTATTACCACTGAAAGACTGTTTTGAGCCCTGTATGAATGTAATGTGACACTCATCCACCCTAATCTAAGGTGCCTGCAGGCCTTTCATCAGAACTTCTTGCACAACAGGCAGCTGGAGGTGTAGGAAAATGAGAAGTCCTGTGGAGCCTTGAAAGCCAACAATTATCTGGAATATTTAGTGATGGAATCCTTGTTACTATTCTGAGTTGCAGTTGTTTTCTGAAACTTTTTATTGTTTGCAGAAGTATAGATCTAGCAAAGTTGTTCACCATTATGACACATTTCTTGATCTTGTATATTCTGCTTGCCCTGTTCACACTATTTAGAATCATAAAATCATAAGGTTGGAAGGGACCCCAGGGGCTAACTAGTACAACCCCTCCCATGTAGGCACACCATCAAAGTAATCTTAAGAAATAGTAATACATCCTCTGTTTAAACACCTCAAAAGAAGCAGAATCAACCACCCCCAAGGCAATCTATTCAACTGGGGAACAGCTTTTAATGTCAGGAAGTTTTTCCTAATGTTATTGCAGCATTTCTTTTATTGCAATGTGAATCAACTGGTTTGTGTTCTAGTCCCTGGAGCAGCTGAAAACAAGCTTGCTTTATTTTCTTCAATAATGTTAAAATGTCTATCACACACCTCTCTGTCTTCTCTTCTCCAAACTAAATGTTCCTAGTTCCCTAAGCTGTCCCTCATAAGACAACCATTTTGGTTGTCCTCCTCTGAACACATTCTGAGCACATTCCAGCTTGTCAACATCCTTTTCAAACTGCATTGCGATGATATGGACACAGTATTCAAGGGGAGGTCTGACCAAAGCTGAGTTCACTCAATAGAGCGTTCCTATTACAACCCTTGATCTGGACACTATACTCTGGTTGATACAGCCTAGAACTGCACTGGCCTTTTCAAAATCAGCATCACATTGTTGGCTCACTTTAAGCTTGCAGTCTACTAAGACCCCTAAGTGTAATATCATCCATTTATCCTTCTTTAAATTAATTCTGTTAGTTTTTGTCTGGCTCTGCAAGCTATTATGGTCATGTTGAATTCCTATCCTGTTTTCTATGTTATTATCTGTTCCCCCACTAATTTGGGTGTCATCTGCAGATTTAATAACTATTCTATCCCTCTGTTCTATCATCCAGGTTGTTAATAAATATGTAAACAACAACAGGTTCAAGACCGAGCCCTGTAGCACCCCATTGGTCATTTCTATATGGGATGAAGATGAATGATTGATGAGTACTCTTTGGGTTCGACCCTTCAACCAGTTACAAATTTTCCTAACAGTAGCATTTTGTAGCCCACATTTGAACATCTAATCTGTTAAACAACAGAATGCAGGCATCTTACTAACATCTCTAATTTTTCTCTAATTTTTGTAACATCTTGCCTGATGACGAAGCCAGTGGAGCTTCAAAAGCTTGCAACAAGTACATTGTGCATTTCTGTTGGCCAATAAAGATATCACTGTTTGGTGGACATGTGGGTTAAGTCATCCTCCATGGCTTCCCAGGGTTTCACTGGAAGTCTTAGCAATGGGTGGGCAAAGAGTAGTTCACCAACTGCATGCAGTCCTTCAGGGCCATATTTGTGGCTCCCAAGGGTCAGAAATCATTTTGTCTCAAAATACATGCAGATGCCAACTACAATGTGTTGGGCATTTTCACCACATTTTTGCTGCCCTGGATTTTAGACTCAGGAAAGGCCTTTTTTCAAAAAATGAACCTGGAAGTGAGTTTCCAGTCACCTCCTGCTGTGAACAGCAGCCTTCTCCTGAGCGTAAAATAGCCCAAGGGGAGCAAAAATGTTACAAAAATGCCTCCACACGTCATAGAAGTTGTTTGGGGGTATTACAAAGTTGCAAGGGCTGCAACGGGGGAATGCAGTCCTTCATGGTGTCTTGGTGCCTTATGCAGCCCCGCTACTTCTGATAGTTGCATACTTCTGTCACAGATGTTGATGTCACATCATGTGCCTGGCTAGGACACAGCTAGATGTTTCTCAGACATCATACACTCTCTACTGGCTACTATATGGTTGTGTTGTGAACAGGCTTCATGCAAAAGGTGGGATTAAAAGGAGCTTGTGCTGTTGTGTGAAAGAGCAGAAAATTCCAACCTTCATAACAACTCAAAAATAAAGATGTATGCATATATAAATTGGACTTAATCTGCATAATTCATTAACCAGATTCAAGCCACTATTAGCCCTGCTAATACAGTTGGTGGTACATTGTTTCACTGCTCATTTTCTTGGAAGATGCACATAATTTCAAGGAATATGTGAGATGTGCCATCTCAGGAAGCTTCCCCATGCTTCTATCACATGTCATTTTAGGCTAATTTCAGCCATTGTTCAAACTTTGGGGGCAGCTGGGAGATTCTTGGTGGTGATTAAGTTAAACTACTATATTTGCAGGGGTTTGGGCAGACTTGGAGCTATTTTCAAAGTTCATCCAAATGTTCATTCCAGAAAAAAATAAAATAAAACCATAGGTACCTTAGGGGACTTTGATGGCCTCAGGGATCCAAGGGGCCACAGTGGAGCTTGGGACCAGATTATCCACCCTTGTGTCCTATAATATAGTGTTTGGCAATAGTGGCAAGTCTGGAGGTCACTTGCACGGGACTTCCAGAGGACTACCCAAACAAGGAATGAAACATGGGATACCAAAAAAAATGGGGTAAAAAACCAAGGTTGTCATAAATCCATTTTTGCTTTCTATTTTACAGAATTATAACACAGACACTCAAGCTCAAGGATTCCCTCTAGAAGATGGGCTTTCAGCTCACTCACACCAGCTATTTTCTCCAGTACAGACTCATCTTCCCCTGAAATGCTTTGCACAACTGGACTTCTGAAGCTTTTATTTAATATCCAGGTTCATGGAGAGCATGACAAATGGAAGGATGCAAGAGAGGTCCAATTCAGAATGGCTTGAAAATACACTGAGCCATTTTTCCAATTTATTCTGAAATGGCCCAGCTTCTTAACACCTAGTGTGACTGCTGACTACCCCTCTTTTCTCCTAATAATACATACTTTGCTTGCATTTTGAATAAGCAGAAGATCTGGAGCTCTAAGGATTTTAAATCATCCCCTTCAGCAAGCCAGAAACAAAGCATGTTTAAAAGTGTTTTATAAACTCGTTGCTCCCTATTTGTCACAGCTCTATCTCTGATTACTTTGGTGCAGGCTCACTGCTGGTGAATATGGCTATTATTTATAATGACTCTTCAAAATCTGACATTAATGTTTGTTTATTCCCTAAACCTGTTACATGTGAGTATTGATTGTTCATAAATGTCAAGCCACACAAATGGTTTGATAACATAGTGCTCTGAACATGGGATTAAGCACCTGGGCAGTCTGTGGTCTGGCTTTCAATGATCAGCTTTCAGCCTTCATTGAGTCAGATGGAATCATAGAATCATGTGAAAGAGGTCACAAAAGCCATCCAATCCAACCCCCTGCCATGCAGGAATACACAATTCAGCCTCCTTTAAAAACATCAAAAGAAGGAGACTACCACTCTCTGAGGGTGTGTGTTTCACAGTTGAACAGCTCTTCCCATCAGGAAATTCTTCCTAATGTTTAGGTGGAATGTGTTTTCTCCTAGTTTGAATCAGTCGCTCTGTGTCTTAACCCCTGGAGCAACCCAAGGGGGGGGGGAGCTTGCTCCATCCTCACTATGACATCCCTTCAAATATTTAAACAAGGCTATCATGTCACCTTTATAACCTTTTCTCTAGGCTAAACATGTCCAACTCCCTAAGCCACGCCTCATTTTCTAGATATGTTACCATTTTGGTGGAGAGGACACTAACCCTATGTATTAACAGTCTAACTGGACTAAATTTTCATTCCTGGCTTGCCCTGTCAAAGCACCCCCAACAGATGGTCATCTAGCCTCTGTTTAAAAACCTCCAAAGAAGGAGACTCCACCACTCTGAGGGAATTTCATGGTCAACTCTTACTGAAGATTTTCAGACCAATGCTTACCATGGCATAAGCACTGGTAAAACAGTGGTAAAAAATTTAGGAAGCACATGTGTTTGAAAGCCTGATGCACTTCCTAAACGTTGGGGAATCATGCCCTCCCCTCCAGGGTCCCTGAATCATTCAGGGAACAGCAATTTCCTATGTACAGAAACTTTGCGTCCCTGCCTCTGTCCAGTGTAGTACTCACAGGCCCTTTTGTAGGGAATGAGCAGTGCATTCCTCAGAAAGGATCTACACTTTCAGGGGAGCTGGAAATAAATGTAGGTAATCAACCTGGAAAGCATGTAAATTGGATATAAGTTGGGCAATTTTACCATCAGCTGAAGAAAATAAGCCCTCAGAAAATCAAAGCCAAATTTAAGGTGATGTAGGCGCGTTCTGCACGCGCCAAAAGTGCGTGCTCAGAACATACTAGGATTAGGAAGGGGCACTTTGCGGCATCATAATGGCACCGCAAAAAGAAGCCACTTTTTGTGGCTTCTTTTTGCTGCTCGGAGGAGTCGCGCAGTTTGTCCGCTGCGGCTCCTTCGCGCAGCAAACACCGGCGCCAGCAGACCACCCTTTTGGGCAGTCTGTAAAGCGCCATAAACTCCTTTTCCTCTAGTATAAGTCCCCACTGGGTGATTTTTGTTTTGTTTTTAACAATTCTTTTCTAAAGTAGAAATATATGGTTTAGAAAGATTGTACCATTTTTGCTGGAGGGAGGACATTACCACATGCTAGACTTCATTATTTGTGTAGTTAACATAGCTATCCCTATATTAGGATTAAAACAAGATGCCTGTAATAGTGTTTTGGGGGGGTTTTGGGCTGTGTGGTCACATTCTGGAAGGATTTATTCCTGATGTTTCACCTGGATCTGTGGCTGATATCTTCAGAGGCTGGTGGCATGGAAGTGTGTGGATTATATATCCCTGTGTGACCCTTGTTTGGGAGGAAGTGGGTCACATGTTGATGGTGGAGTTAGTTTGTGTGTTGTACTGTGTTGAATGGGACAGCCTAGAGGTGTGTTGTGGTGGCGGGGGGATATCCAAGGGGAATTTGTGAATATTTAACTAGTAATCCATTTTCTGTAGGGAAACCCCTTGAGCCTGGGTGTTGAGTCTTGTGCTGAATCTTGATATTGGTGTTTTTCAGGACTTATGGCACTGTGGTTAAATGCCTGTACTGCAGCCACTCACTCAAAACCACAAGGTTGCGAGTTCAAGACCAGCAAAAGGGCTCAAACTTGACTCAGGCTTGCATCCTTCCAAGGAGGTTGCTAAAATGAGTACCCAGATTGTTGGGGAAAATTAGCTTACAGTTGTAAACTGCTTAGACACTGCTTAGGCAGTGTGAAGCGATATAAATGAAGCTTGTTTTGATAGCCAAACTCTGTTTATAGTTTTCTGTGGGTTTTCTAGGCTATGTGGCCACATCCTGGAAGAATTTATTCTTGATGTTTTGCCTGCATTTGTGACTGGCATTTCAGAGGGTGGTGGCATGGAAGTATGTGGGGTATATATACTTGTTGACCCTTGGTTGGGAGGAAGTGATTTACATGTTAAACCATGTGTTGATATGTTGTTGAATGGCAAGGCCTCAGGGTGGGAGGATATGCGAGAGGATATGTGTGTCTATTTAATTAGCAACCCAAGTATATATATCCCATATACTTCAAGGCCACAACCTTCTGAAGATGCCAGCCACAAATGCAGGTGAAATGTCAGGAATAAATTCTTCCAGGACGCAGCCACTTAGCCCGGAAAACCCACAGTAAACTATGGATGCAGACTGTAAAAGCCTTCATCTTCACAAACTTTGTTTACTTTCTGTGTTTCTTATTTCCTGTTGAAGTTGTCCAGGTGTTTGTGTTTTTCAATGGCCTCCCTTTGCATTCTGACCTGGCAGTTGTTGGTTCAGAATTTTGGTGTTTTCAAATAGCATTCTGTGCCTTGGTTGATTTATAACGTGTTCTGCTACTGCTGATTTTTTCTGGCTGGCCCAGTCTGAAGTCTCCAGCACTATTCACCCCAAAACCAGGCACCAGATTGAAATGAATCTTGCACACCTTTCAAACTGCACAATTTCAACATTTTGATACCACTTTTAGTTACCAAGGTCCATCCTAGAATTTTTTTGAGTGGTTTTCAGTTTTATGCAGTTCCAAGGAGTTTGCTAGTCCCTTCTCCTGAAGTACAGCATTAGAGCTCTCTGTGAGAAATGCTAAGTACCTCAGCAAACTACAAACCCTATGACAGTATATCCCATATAATGGTGCAGTGTGAAAAAACTTCAAATTAGACTTCAAAATGCCATGTAGGATGAATCCTATGGAAATAGGACAGCAATGTGAGCAATAAACTAACATTTTCAGGCTACCACAAACACAAGCCAGAAAAACCTATATTCCATTTCCATCATGACATTTACTGAAGGAAAAAAAGAATGTCAGGGAATAAGACACTGAATTAGGGAATGGGACATGAACGTGAGAAGAGAAAGAAACCAAATTCTCCATGTTCCATATATTTGAATATCATTAACTGCTTGAATGATGTCTGGCTTTTTCTAATCAGGGAGTCTTTTTGCGTCTGACATAATAAAACAGAACAGAACAATATGTGGCCACAGAAAAAGAATTTGGAAAGGTTATTTTTTGCAACTACAATTATCTAAATCATCCAGCCAATATAGTAATAGCAATAGCAAGTACATTTCAATATCGCTTATTAGTGAACTAGCACTCCCTAAGCAGTTTACAATGTGTAAGCCAGTTGCCTCCAACAAGCTGGATACTCATTTTACTAACCTCTGAAAGGATAGAAGGCTGAGTGGACCTGGGAGCCCTGCCTGGAATCAAACTCACAACCTTGTGTCTGTCGTATTGGCATTGAACCTCTGCATCACAAAGGCTCCCTGGGTGGGAGAGTTTGAAGGATTGTAGGATAAAGAGGTAACTTTTCAAAACTCTGCCTAGAGCTGGCAATGAACTATTTTTTTTTAATTCACTCAGCTGTCATATGGTTATGAATTCCAATTCATTTCTCTCTTATAGCACATACTCAGACCAAATTCATGGTTCCTCTTCCACTTGCAGCTTGAAGTCAGGGTCAAACTCCCTTCCCACTTGCATATCCACTGCCATCCCAATGCCAATTCTTCAACTGCTTCTTATATGTACATATTCTCAAGAAGGGGATATATTTATGCACTTCAGCGTGAACATTTCTGCTCAAATTGCTCAGCCAGAAAACTCATGATAATGACCTGTTTGGCAGTTTCTTCACTGAAGCTCATTCAGCAGCTCACTGCAGCAGTATCTCAGAAAAATGTTTACTTTCTTTCCTATCAGAGATATTAAGTTATGAAGAAGTGTATATTTTGAGGGAGATTATGACAAAGGAAGCCAAGAGTGTTCATGGGAAGTGCCAGTATGATGTAGCGTTTGAGCATTGGGCTAGGACTCTAGAGAACAATTTACAAATTCCCACTCAGCCCCAGAAACCCACTGAGTGACCTTAGGCAAGTCACACTCTCTATGGAGATTATCGCATGAAGAAATACTCCCGATATAGATGCAGGATTGAAAACTCAAAACGGTGTTATCACACATGCTGGCAGCCAGGCAAATGCAACCTGGATGCAGCCCAGACCCCAGCTGCATTTATCCCATGGCTTTTCAAAAACCAGAGCTTGCCATTTTTGAATTTCAGCTGGATAAGCACTGCTGGTGTCCAAGCTGCTTCCAGGTTGCACTTGCCCAGCTGCCAACATATGCAATAACACCCATTTTTGAGTTTTCAATCTCGCATCTATATCAGGAGTATTTCTGAAGGTGTTAATCTCCTGATCTTCAGAGGAAGGCAAAAAATCCCCCCTCCAAACAAATGTTGCCAAGAAACCCCCATGATAGGTTTCCCTTAGGGTAACCGTAAGTTAGAAAAGACTTGAAGGCACACAAGAACAAAAAACAAAGCCCTTCCCTTTGCCTTCCTCTTCTTCCAAGGTAAAATGAAAACTATCTCACCATATCCAGATAGTGAAAATCCTGTTGCTTTTCTTGCTTTATGATTGTGTTGCATTAAGTGGTTTTCTCAGCCAGGTGCTCTTAATTTGGTTTAAAAATCAGTTAGACAGATTGTTTAATTTTTTTTCCTATCTTGTTTCCCACTTCAAATATCAGAACAGATTGGATACATTACTGCAGAACTTCTCTCTGGCAATTTATCTATATTTATACATGCTACCTAAGAGAGAGTCCTTCAGTACCCTAAAGGGTTCTGATCTTGTTGGATCTGGAAGATAAGCAAGGTCACCCCAAGTTAGTACAGTACTTGGATGGGAAACCATCCATGAATATCAGGTGCTATAGGCTATATTTCAGAGGAAGGAACTGGAAAACCATCTCTTGAGTATTCTTTGCCTAAGAAAATCCTATAAAATTCATGGGGTCATCATAAATCAATAGGCAACACGAAGGCACAAATGCACTCACACAACATTGCTTTTCTTGTCTTTTACTATATTTTAATAGAAATACACAATCTGCGCAACCCAACCCAATCAAGAGCTAATGTTCTCCAGCTAAACTCCCTTTGTACTGCATCTGCTTATTTATTGTTTGTTAAATGAATAGCTTCTTGAAGAAGTGGGGAAAGTGTCATTTCAGAGATGGTACAACATTGCCCCCATGTGTCCACAGAAGAAAACTCAATTTATTTGGAATTTGTGACTGAATTTTAATGCCATTGTATACAGCAGCTAAAGGGATCCAAGTAACAGGCTCCCCTTGTTATGAGTCATTTGACTGTCACATCTGGAAATCCAAAGAGATGGTGATCTGTACAGGTTTTTCATTTATATTTACCATAATTCATTTAATGCAATGGTTCCCAATCTTGGGTCTCCAGATGTTATTACACTACAATTCCCAGTATTGCCATCCAGAATGTCCAACAGTCAGGGATTTTTATTCCAATATTTGAGCACCCAACCCTGGAAAGCACTGGTTTAATATTTCTGTACCACAGCAAGAGTCTCCATGTTAATGTGCAATATATTATTCTTTCTCAATTGACATTCTCCTCGACCTTCCCAATGTTATCCATTATCCAGTTGTCCAGATTCAAGACCCTTCAGAATTTCTTTGTCCATTCCTCTTTTCACAATTTTAGTTTTGAATTTTAAAATCAAAACAAAGGATAAGAACACCAAAAATGGCAATGCTTGCCAAACTTCGTCCCCCTAAGCCAGAGGTGGGCAAACTGTAATCTGTGAACTGTGTGAGGTCCTTGAGACCCTAAAGCCCCTAGAGCCCCACAATGGCCCCTGACACGCCTTTAAAAAAAATAAGTGATTTTTTCTCTCCAAACCAATCCAATGCATTCAAAACTAGCTGCAAATGTGGTGGATCAGTTCCTCGATCTAACCAAAAACCTCTAGCCCACCCCAAAAAATAATGGGGGAAAAGTCCCTGAAATCCTCAAAATGGTGTCCTGAAGTGATGTGATTCACTGAATCACAGTAGTCTGCCAGAAGGTATTGGGGGGATGGCTTGAAGATTTGCTCTACAGTTTGAGGAAGTTATGTCTAAATACCCTTTAAAAAAACCTGTCTGATCTTGGAAGTTCAGCAGGGTAGGCTCTGTTTAGTACTTGGATGGGTAATGCAACTGCCTTTGGAGATGGATGTCAAAGGAGAGCAGTGCTAACTCATGCCTGATTTTCCTGGCTATTCTCACCTATTGTAAACAGATCTGTGTATGCCACATTGGCTACCCTGATCTTCTGAATCACACACCCTTCCAGTTTTGCAGGGAGAGCCTTGGTTAATCCTTTGCCATCTTAGCTGCTGTTGAAATATCCTGGTGTCCCCCTGCCACTTTCTTCCTTTGTCCTCAACTTACATCAGTTACTGTAAACTGAGTTCAAGCTACAAAAATAGTTTGTATTTAATAACTCAGCGGTGGGGGAGGAAAAGTAGGAGCAGAATCTTGCCCTTCCTAACTCAATTCATAAATGCCAGGGTTTCTTTGCTTAAAATATTAGTTTTGCATGTTCTTCGTCATCAATAACTTCTGCTTCTTGTTTTCTGGTCCACCCTTTTGACCACACTCTGATGTGACTCAGCCATATGTGTCCCAGTTTGAAATGTTGGAGGGTATGAAATCTGTCTACTGCCCATCCTGTTACCAATACTGAAGTAAGATTCAAGTACTTATCCATATGTATTTGATATTTCAAGTGGTAGGGAGACATATTTATTATGGAACAGAAAAGCAAGATAGTTTTCTACAGATGCTTTATTTTTCTCTTTTGCCACAAGACAAACAACTGCACAATACATTTCCATTCAGTACTGAGAAGAAAGGAAACCTCCAAAAAGTCTTACCTCCAATTAGATTTCCAGTTCATCTGGTGTAGCATTGCCTACAATGCTGTCCAGAATTTTAGAAAGAGGTCATGACAGAAATTGAACCTGAAACCTTCTACATGCAAGTGATAACATACAGATATTCCCATAGCTGTGACTAGCTAGCCTTTTCAACAGATCCTACTCATTTTCCCCAAAAGGGGAAAAGAAGTTCAGTGCTACTTAAACATTCCATAATATAGTTTGCCACCACTATAGTACAGATGAAATTAATTAAAAGGCTTTCCTCCCCATCAAAGGTATAATCAACACAATCTGCTTCCAAACATAATCGAGAATCTGTGTAAGGGGAGCTGACCCATACAAAGCACTTTTTTTCATGTGGAAAATTAATTGAATTCTGTGTCTGATTTATTTTCCTCCCCACTTCTGTGTGATTCAAATAAAGCATTATCAAAATGTTGTGCTTTTATGTGTAATTGGTACTTTTGAGCTTGGAGAGGTTAGTAGGCATTAGGCAAGCAAACTACTTCTCTCTCTCTCTCTCTCTCTCTCTCTGACACACACACACACACACACCTCTAATATCTTGGGAGAGAGTGCATCAGTCTTCAATTTTTAAAAATAAAAAAGTGACCTGGAGGCTGTACAAAACTCTAGCGTGCTGAAAACAATTAACATTTTAGAAAGAGAAATCTCACTGTGAGGTGGCAATCAGCACCTTCTGCCTTTTTTAAAACAAAATATTCAGCAACAAATGCCTTTTCTGAATGCTAAATAGGCAAGAGACTGCTGGAAGAATTGCAGCCTTTTGTTTTCCTCTTTGCTTCAGACCACAGATGAAATTCCACATAGAAATAAAAAGATAAAGAAAAGTAAGCAACAAAACAAAACTAGCAACTGAGCCACAATCTGTTGCACTTGTAACAACCAATACCCAAAGCAGATGAACTTTGCCTATTGTCATGGCTGTATTACCTACTGTACCACCTAGACTTTGGAGAACCTGCACAATACAGTATTACTTTTTTAAAAAATCCCTATGGGCGAAATCTTTTTCATGGTATTTCTCATGACAGAGCATGCAAGCTGCTAGGAGATGAAGATTCAAAAACTTATTTCTCATAATTAGGAGCAATTTAAAATCAAATTATTATTATTATTATTATTATTATTATTATTATTATTATTATCATTATTATTATTATTAACCTTTATTTATATTTTTACATGTTGGTGGTGAAAGACTCATTTCTTCAAATCTGAGTCTTTTTAAAAGTCCACATAAAATGGTATGCAATGGTGTGGAGTGATTTTAAGAGTTTAAGTTAAACTTCTAATTATCCATTGTTAAGGGGGGGGGGACTTTTCTAGATTAGAATTCTCAGAATCTCCCATCCAGAATAGCCAGTGGGGAAAGGTGAGTATTTCAGGCCTACAGATGTAATCCAACCCACTGAGAATCTGGATCACAGGTAGACAACTTTGGGTGTCTGAAAGGTTTGGAGCCCTGTGGTCCACTGGTACCACACAGACAAAACCCCAGGGGAAAAACAACAACAACAACAGAACTGACCAGTATCCCATGTCTGATTGTTACTCATGTCTAGTCCCCTGCACCCTTCCTTTTTTTCAATATCAAGTTGATATCAAAAGGGATGTTATAGGCATATAGCTAAGAAGGCACTTCCAATACAGAAAACTTGTCATGCCATATAAGAACATCTGTAGGCAAAATAAGGAGATCTGACTGGCTCAGCATGAGGGAAGCTCAAGAACACATGGACAAGATAGATTCCTCAAGATTGGAATCTGCACAATCCCTTCACTGGTAGGAGTGACGGTGGGTGATAGACCTGGTGTTTGCAAAGGAACACAAGTCAGAGTATACTTTCATCTGGAGGATACACTCCATTGTCCAGTCATTTACAAATTATCTTCTCGTTTTTTGCTCCTGGAAACTTCATTTTAATCCCAAAATCAGTCCCTGGACACGTTTACATTTTGTCCCATAAATATACCTGCCAAGGCATCTCCAGTTTGGTCTCACCTGAGATTATAACATACAATCTTGACAGTATGTAACCTGTCTCCTCATCATTGCTGGCAGCTGCTGAGCCATTTCACTTCACAGAATCCTGACTGAAACTTTTGCTTCTGGAACCAGTACAGTATTACCTTCTGCATTCCTTGCAGTCACTATATGCTACCACCTTTTATAAAGTTAGTTCTTGTGAGTGTGTGTGTGAATCTGCATTTGCATGAGTGGTGATTCCCTTTCATGAATAAAATTATATTTGGACCTTGCATTCTGGAGTTCCATTTCTTGGAACTGGTATACACAGGCTTGACCTTTCTTTGAGGTGCCCAAGCCCTCTTGGCTGCTGTAACTGAGCTAATAAATTCCCCCTATTAAATATTGATTGTGGGTGCTCTCTTGGGACCCTGGCATTTTGAGTAACAATTTTAAAAAATGGACATTTTTTAATATTAAGTAACACAAGGGGTGCAAGCTGTTTTAGAGATGAAAGGGCCATCTGGGGCAGTGCTGGCAGAGTCAACCTTTCAGCACACCTCATCTAGGGAGATTATCGCATTACTAAAAACGTGTCTTATCCCCAATGGGATACAGCCGTATTTCAGATTGGAAGTAGATATTATCACATTCAAAAATGTTGCCAGTCACCAGGCGACTGCAACCCACATGCAGCCCAGGTCCCAGCTGATTGGCTGATTTTCAAAAACAGGAGCTTCCTGTATTTGAAAATCAGTCCAGCTGCATGCGGGTTGCAGTTCGCTGGCATTTCTGAGTGCAATAAAACCCACTTGCAATCCAAATGGGACTGTACCCCATGAGGAATAAGACGTGGTTTTTCGTAATGTGATAATCTCCTAGGTCTAGCTTGGAGAGGATTTAGGTCAACACCCTCTTCCATAGCCCAACCCATTCTTAGACAGAAAAGGCAATGCTCTCCATCTCTGATTAGTGAACAGTAGCACCATGCCTTCTGACTGTACCAATTTGGCAGGGATGCTTTCAAAACATCCTGGTTTCTCTCTCCTCCTCCCACCTTATTCTATGTTCCCAGCTTACTTCATTGGCTGAAAAACAAGTTCTACCTGCAAAAGTAGTTTGCATTCGATGAACTCTCAATGGGGAATTGCTGGCTAAGAATAATTTATTCCCCTGCTCCTTTCAACATGCAAATTGCAGGGATCAAAAGCCAGTTCCCATCAAGTGAAAAGGCTACCAGTAGAAAATGGTGAATGGGGGAATGAAAGATTATACTAAATTATCTGTTAGGTTATAAACTGTAATAAATGTAATTGCTTTTAGTTCCTTGGCTGACATTTCAGCTATTAATTCAATGGGGGCAAATTTAGGATGTGAGGGTATATGTCTGGTTTCCAGAATTGTTTTCAGCTCAGGTGTATATTGCAATGAGGAATGATCAAGAATCTAACAATGGTGTCCTGTGAGGTAAAAAGGAATTATATGCTTAATTTCATTGTTGGTTCTCTCATACTTGTTTCTTCCAAAGACTATGGGATTTGGAAATGTGTGTCAATTAAAAGTGAAATTATGCATCTACTAAGTAAATCTTTAATTGAGATGTAAAAGTAATTTATCCCATTGCCCTTTTGGGAATTATAAGGAGCAAAAATGGGACTCCAGCCAATACTACTTGAACAGGTTTTATATTTTTGGATGTTTGGTTCTAGAATTACAATTCCCAGAATCCTTAAACCAGCATTGCCATTAACCAAAAAGTAACTTGTTCAAGCTCTGCCTTCTAGTAGTAAATTCGTTCTTATGATTAATACATCATATGTCTGATTTCTGAAAACATGTAATGTTGGTCATAGAAGTTTAACACATGCTTAGATGATTTCTATTAGTATGCAGAGTTTCACTGAAACCAGATAAGACAAGCATTGACTGTGCTCAGGGAGCTTGCTTTTTTTATAGAAAGCAAGCTCTGCAGGCACAGTGATTGTCTGCACGAGATCCTTCAGGCAGCCTAGAGCAGGCCTGAATAATTAGCCATCCACTATGCTAGATGCAAGCCAATTTATTCTGGCAGCAGCATCAGTGTTGTCTTTATAATCCCATCAGCATACATAGTACCTTACAGCATTCCATAGACAAAACAATGAAAACAGATTGGTCTCTGATCCTAAGAGGTCTGTTTTTTACACATCAATTAAAGATTTAGTTGAATGTTGTAGAAGTTGTGCATGTGGGTGCATTATGCATTGCATAGAATCATAGAATCATAGATTTGGAAGAGACCACAAGGGCCATCCAGTCCATCCCCCTGCCATGCAGGAAATCCAAATCAAAGCATCAGTGACAGATGGCCATCCAGTCTCTGTTTAAAGACCTCTAAGGAAGGAGACTCCATTACACTCCGAGGGAGTGTGTTCCACTGTCGGACAGCCCTTACTGTCAGGAAGTTCTTCCTAATGGTGAGATGAAATCTCTTTTGCTGTAGCTTGCATCCATTGTTCCGGGTCTTAGTCTCTGGAGCAGCAGAAAACAAGCTTGCTCCCTCCTCAATATGACATCCCTTCAAATATTTAGATAGTGCTAACATATCACCTCTTAACCTTCTCTTCTCCAGGCTGAACATCCCCAGCTCCCTTAGTCGTTCCTCATAGGGCATGGTTTCCAGACCCTTCACCATTTTAGTCGCTCTCCTTTGGACATGCTCCAGTTTTTCCACATCCTTTTTAAATTGTGGTGCCCAGAACTGGACACAATATTCCAGGTGGGGCCTGACCAGAGCAGAATATAGTGGCACTTTTACTTCCCTAGATCTATACACTATACTTTTATTGATGCAGCCTAAAATTGCATTGGCCTTTTTAGCTGCTGCGTCACACTGTTGACTCATGTTCACTTTTATTTGTACATTAATTTGTAGAGTATTCCAGTTCACTAATGAACAATCATCACATAACTCAATGAGGGTAAAGTTATGTCTCCTTGATGTATGATCTTGGCCCAAGTTTTAAGTATAATTACATTTAGCCATATATTCCATCTGAGAGTGGCAGAAGTTAAGTTGCATACAGTAATGCTGCATGTTGAGATTGTGCATTGCAGTTGCATATTGCACACTGTAAATTGGGGTTGTGCATTGCAATGTTCATTGTTTGTTATACCCAACAGCCTTTAGTCATTGACATAAATCGTGAAACATTGCTATTGTGCATGTGAGTTACATATTACACTAAGGGGATGTTGGACTGCAGCCAGAGTGTATGTTGAATGGATCATTCTTATAACACATTTCCCCCATCAAACTATGGGATTCCTGTTACAATAAAGAATAATTAGGGATGTAGCATTCTCATGACTATAATATATAACTGGATGCGACAGTTAGAAGTGCCTGTTATCAGCTTCGGCTGATACGCCAGCTGCGACCCTTCCTGGGTCGAGGGGACCTTGAAACAGTGGTACATGCACTGGTAACCTCTCAACTTGATTTCTGTAATGCGCTCTACCCTTGTATCCTTGTACCAAACTCGGAAGCTACAGTTGGTTCAGAATATGGCAGCAAGACTGGTCACTGGCAGCTCTAGGGCCAGCCACATAATACCTATATTGAAAGATCTGCATTGGCTGCCAATCCACTTCCGGGCACAATACAAGGTGTTGGTTGTTACCTATAAAGCCCTAAATGGCTTGGGCCCAGAGTACTTGGAGGACCGCCTCTCCCCATATAATCCGCCCCGCACTCTCAGGTCGGGTAGGAGACAACTTTTGAGAGTTCCTAAGGTGAAATATACAGCGTCTGCGCATAGGGCTTTTTCTGTTTCGGCCCCGCGGACTTGGAACTCTCTCCCTGATGAGCTCCGCTCGGCCCCCTCCCTTGAGTCTTTTAAGAAAAATCTCAAGACTTACCTCTTCCGCCAAGCTTTCCCCCACATGTCCTAATCACTATTTTTCTCCTGTGTATTTTGTGTATTGTATTGATTGAATTGTCTGATTGTTTTTTAACTGGTTTTAATGATTGAATGATGCATTTTAATTGATTTATTGTACTGTTTAATATGGGGGACTTTTGCTAATGTAACTTGTATTTTATTATTCTGTAAACTGCCGTGATCAAAGGAACGGTGGTATATAAATAAAGACTCATTAATTAATTCATTCATTCATTCAATATTCTCACAGCATATTTCATGGGAATTCCATTATAGAATTTCCAAAAGGGAAAAAAAACCTGATTCTTGTCCTAGTGCATAACAAAATAATGTCTGAGGATATCTTTGCAGTTCATGCTGCAGGCCATGTAGAATTACTAGTAGCATACAGGAAGCAGACTTTTAACAAACTTGCATTGAATTTTCATTCTGCAAGAAGCCTTGTGCTCATTTTTCTTTTCTGTTGGTTTGTTTCTGAAAGGTTTGTAAATGCTAAGCTCACACATTAAAAAAAAAAATACCAACACAGCACCAATGGTGCCTGGATCAGGCACCAGCCTTCCATCTTCTTTACTGTAAAATTTTATCCAGCAAAAAAGTGGCTCATTGGATTAATGCAATGTCTTGTCGCATTTAAGGGAGCTGGTTGTAAATCCAATGGAGGCAAGACACAGACACACAAAATGCATCTCAACTTTCATCTTTCAAAGAATGAATGTGCAGTTTGCAGAAAATCTAAATGGTGGAGTCGACAGTTTAAAGTAATGGGTAGTATTCATTCTCTAGCTGAGATATTCTGAGGAATGAGGGTAAAATGATAAACAGTGTTTGCATCGTTCTAAGGGTTGTACATATTAGATATGCAAAAGGTTTATTCATATGAACAAAACAGAAGATGAATTTGGCAGTAACCATGAATCTTAAGGTTTATGTACTGCTGAGCCCATTCCACATGATAAAAGCAACCCACTCTAAGGGATAGATAGTCCAAGTCACAGCAGAGCTGGGGCTGATATCATAAAATGAAATCTTTTTGCACTATAGTTCACCCATTTTGTGTAATTAGGAACACAAGTCATCATGCATGTAAAAATGTGGACGATCCCATTAACCTGTATAATTACAATATTTAACACTATTTTGAGATTGTGCTTTACTTTGGTTTCTTACCAAATCACAGCATTTTGGCATTGACTGACATCCATCTCTGATATTTGCCATATGAACAGCTGGGCTGACAGGTGTATACTGTTACGGTCATAAAATTACAGTGGAGTAAGAAAGATAATTTGTTGTTAATATAAGGTGGGTTGTTTTTTGTTTAAACGATACTGCTCCTTTGATCTTGCGGTCTCTTACATCTGAACCGCCTTCCCTGAGCACTGCCTTTCCTTCTTTTCCGTCCTTTTTGAACATTCACCTTTTTCTTGAAGCCTGTTGTTCCTAAAACACTCCAGTCAACATTCTCAGTGGAAGGGAATCACATACAACTGGCATCCAGAAGATGCTTATATCATGTAAGCACCCTTCTGCATTTACAGTATTCTACATGGGTTCCAGGCAACATCATCTTCTGCCTATAAACACCCCCTCCCCTTGGTTTTCAATTGCTTTTTATTTTCATTCCCACAAAAAAAAGGGAGGGAAGGAAGGAAGGAAGGAAGGAAGGAAGGAAGGAAGATTGATCTGCATTTATAATTGGTAGTACTAGGAGCCCTCCATCTGGAAGCACACAATCTGCATTTTGCTTTGACACTACCTGTGATATAACATGTCTACATATAAATTATGCAATAAAAAGGCTAGCTGACAAATCTATGTTGTCTAAAATCACTTTTTCAAGCCCCATAACTTTCAAAATGCTGAAGCTCCTAAGTTTGTCTGAATTCCTATGCCTTTAAAGACAGAAATTGCCCCTCCCACATATGAACATGTGTCATTTTGCAGCACACTTAATTGTTTTTACTTCCACAAATTTCCCAATTATAAACTTGCTTTTGAAAACAAGCATCCATGCTTCCTTTCCTATATAATGTCTGTACAGACATCATATGGTAGGATAGCTGCGACCACCCTGTAATCCCTGTATGAAAACTGTCTGCCAAACGTCATCTTCAGATTTTTCTGGGCTAGCGAAATAAACACAATAATTTTATTCTGCTAGCCCAGTTAGATATTCAAATAATTACATTATAGTCATTCTTACTTACTTGGGGACCCAGTAGGGGTTTTTCTCCTCCCCAATTGCTGGTGATGGGTGTGTGTATATCTTGTTGTTTGTTTGCTGTTGTTGCTTTCTTTTGCCTACTCTACACTGAACTAGGTTAGAGAAAGGGGTTGTGTTTCTGGTGGATACCAGCAATCTGGGTTACTTTGGTTACATTTGATATGTGTTTCTTATTTTGCTATTGCTACTTGTGAAGTTCATTTGTTCATATTTGGTATATGTCTCTTATAATATGATTGCTTCTGGTTGCCCAGTTAATTTTGCCTCATTTGGTCAACTATGGCAGATTTGTGTTGAAATTCTTTTATGAAAGAGGAGGGGGAGGGGAGGAGAGGGGAAAGGGGAGGGATGAGGATACCACCATTTTCCCAGTTCTGGTTTACAACAGATTAAAACCATATAGTTAGAATTCACAAAATACAAATAAAATAATAAATTAACAATTGAATAATAACAAATTAAAAACAAACCATACAAAAGCACAACAGCAGAAGTAACGTTTAGAAAATGCATCACTTTATACAATAATAATAATAATAATAATAATAATAATAATAATATTTATTTGTATACCGCCCTCTGGCAAACCAATCCGGGCGGTTAACAACAGTAAAATATAAAATATGACAATTAAAAACACTTTATCCCTCCCCCTGTCCTGCCTAAACAATCAGATTTCCAAGGCCTGTCAAAACAGAGAAGTCGTCATATGTTTATAAAAATAGTTTAGGGAGGGTGATAGTCTAACCTTTCTGGGATTCCAGAGTCTGGGGACAACCACTGAGTGGACCCTCTCCTGTGTTCCCACCAGATGTACCTTTGAAGATGATGGGACAGAGAGAAGAGCCTCCCCAGCAGATCCTAAAAAAGGGTTGCCAAGCACCCTTGGGTTCCTTTATGGTGATATCTGGTTTCCAAGAGTTGCTGCTCAGGATTCTGGGACCTTTGGGCAAGATAGAAATCACCTTTAGGACCATATTTACTCTTCTGCAGGATCCTAATAAAAAGTGTAATGTGAAAGTCCTTCATCACCTACATAGAATAGGATAGTACATAGAATAGGGCAACAGGGATCTCTATGCATCACTCAACCCAGAAGTTTCACACAGGTGTCCAGGTTGGAGTGGATGAAGTTTCCCACATAGTCACTTGTTAAATAACTGAGCCCCTAGTTAAAGTTATTTCTTGGGTATTATCTGAACAATTTACACAACAGTAGCATGAATGTCTTATGTTCCATAACTTTAAGGATATCTTTCCAAATGGCCCCCAAAACTGCAAACTCATAGATATATGAGAATTATTGAGCATTAATGCCCACATTCAGGAGCACCTTTGATACATAAAGAGCAGGTGGGGAATCAACACCTGGCAGAATTTCAGGAGACAGACATTTTGGATGGCAACCACCCAGCAAGTCAGAACAACAAGACAAAAGACCCCTTTCAAGATAGCATGCTCTCACACCCACCTGTGTTAACTGGCAGTTTAGAAGAACTTAGTAGTGGTGGGAATGCCCTAATTTAATCTTAGTGGTTGATCTCTGTGGTACAGGGAACCCATCTTGAGAGACTGATGAAGATCTTTATCAAATGTGGTTTTGATGTGATGTGAGCTCATCTGTAACAATACGTGAACCTCATGTTATACATACAGAATCACCATCACAGTCCTGAGCCTAGTTCAGTCCCTAGTCACAGTCCACAATGTTTGTAGAGTTCCAACTCACAGTTATGGATGAATGATACACTTTTCAGCCTGGTCAATAGATTCACAGCAGTTCTGCTTTTAGTGGGATACTTGGGATGGACAGATGCAACACAGGGCAGGGCATCTGCACCCTTAACAGCTGTGAAGAACAAGAAATTTCAACAGGTGCAGCTTTCTTAACCCTTCATGACAATATGCATTGTCTCCCTAAAAGACAGAAGAGTGTTTGTCTTTTGAAGGGTTGAGAAAGGTCCCATGTGAACAACAATTGAACATAGGAAAGTCATTTCTGTGAGCCAAACAAGGCATGACATGAGAGGCAACTGCATGCAAAATGGAAATTGGTTTGAACCAGAACTACAGCATGAGGTTACAGAGCAAGCTGCTTATTTGTTTGTTTATGCATTTGTCATGATCATTTATAGCTCATCCTTCATTTGGAAAGGCTTCCAGTACAGCTCACATATCTTTGCAAACCAGACAGTCTCTGTTCTCTAGTTTATAACTCAAGAGGACATTACACAAAAGGAAAGGGAGGGGGGGAGAGAAAACTCAGACACTACAACTTAACTTTCCAAAAATTTTAATGCCTGGATGTAATGCATATGCAACAATGGAGGGAGAATGTAGGCAGATGTTGGTCTTCTGGAGCACTGCCATTTGAAATAAAAAAAATACAGTCATACGTCATTTAACAAAGCCTCTAACAAAGAAGTTCCTTTTCATATAGTATTGTTTAAACGTGCTCAGTCCCTTTCCCTCCTTGTCCTCTGTCTTTGTTGTTGTAGTTAACTGCCCTCGAGTCAATCTTGACTCATGGCAACCTTGTGGATGAGACATCTCCAAGACTTCCTTTCCTCCACTGCTCTGCTTAGCTTCTGTAAACTCATACCCGTGTTCTCCTTAATAGAGTCCAACCATCAAGCATGTGGTCTCCCTCTTTTTCTTCTTTCCTCCATCTTTTTTCTAATGAGTCCCCTCTTCTCATGATTTGTCCAAAGTATGATAGCCTCAGTTTTGTCATCTTGGCTTCCAGGGAGATCTCTGGCTTGGGACTTTTTCACATGCTAAAAATAGAAAGCTTAAACTGACCTCACATGAGATTATCAAATGATGTTGGGGAGAATGCAAATCCAATCCAAATGCAGTCACTAGTCATCCCAGCATTAGGCAAATTCAGTGAACAATCGAATTTACAAATTCTGTTCCCCCCTAAATCCACAGTCAATTCACAATTGCCAGGTGTGGAATGCATTTGTAGATCGCCATGGGATTGCATTCAATATAAACACACTATTATCCCCATGATGCTTTGCTGATATTTCCCCTCCCTGCCTGCCGAGGAAAAAGCAGCTGTTGTGGAGGAAAGATATAGAGAGAGGAATGCAGGCAAACCCCCTCTGCAGAAATCTTGCCCCCCAAAAAAACCATGTTAGGGTCTGGCATGAGTCTTAAACGACTTGAAGGCACACAACAACAACATTACAGCTCAATATATTGCTCTGCCAGGAAGTGCTAGACACAGACTACAACTCCCATGATCCTTTACTGCGATTTCCCAAGACACAATCCTGTTCTCTCTGCGCAGGTGCAAACACTTTAATTTACAATAGAAAGCCAATTGGTAAGTATTCATGTGATGAATTCTTTCATATAGGCACTGCATTCTCTTTCGTATGGATGCTGTTCTCATCTTGTGTGTGATGAGGTGGCACAGAATTACATGCATTTCTGAACTGGCCCCACTTTCTTCTTCTTTCAGAATGATGATGCATTCCTCTGTGTGAAAAAGTCCTTGGTCTGTTCTAGGACCCATTTGTTTGTCTTTTTGGCCATCAATGGGATTCTCAGCACTCTTCTCCAGCACCACATCTCAAATGCATTTATTTTCTTCCTATTCACTTTCTTCACTGTCCAGCTCTCACATCCATACATGGTAATAGGGAAAATGATGGTTTGTATGATTCTAATTTTTGTGCTGAGTTGTATATCTTTGCATTTTATAATCTTTTCTAGTTCTTTCATAGCTGCTCTCCCCACTCTTAATCTTCTTCTGATTTCCTGGCTGCAATCCCAATCTCTGTCAATATTTGATTCCAGGTATGTGAATTCTTTTACTACTTCCATTTCTTCATTGTCTAGGTTGATTTTGTCAAGATTCTCCTTTGTCATTATTTTTCTTTTCATTATTTTCAACAATATAACTACCTTTGCACTTTCCTCTTGGATCTTTCCTAGAAGCTGCTCCAGGTCTGGGATGTTTTCTGTCTTAGGTTGTTGGTATTCCTTTCTCTTATTTTCACTCCTCCTTCTTCTTTGTCCAAGCCTGTTTTTCTTACAATATGCTCTGCATATTGAATAGGTAGGGTGATAAGATGCAGCCTTGTTTGACCCCTTTGCCAATTGAGAACCATTCTGTTTCTCCATGTTCTGTCCTGACAGTAGCCTTTTGCCCTGAGTTTAGGGGAAAGTGGTAGCAGAACAAATTATAAAAAGGCTTTATTAACCAATGTAATGGCAAAATAATAATGTAGGAGATCAGTTTTGCCAATAGGCATAAAATGCTGGAAACTAGAAGACCTGGGACTTCCAGTTTCCAGCATTTTATGCCCACTGGCAAAACTGATTTCTTACATTATTATTTTGCCATTACCTTGGTTAATAAAGCCTTTTTATAATTTGTTCTACTAGCACTTTTCCCTAAACTTTTCTGTTTTACCAATTTGACCTTTTGGTTTAGGGAAACAGCTTTGTCTGTTTATCAGCCTTTTGCTCTGAGTACAGATTCCTCATCAGAACTATCATGTGTTGACACTCTCATTTCTTTAAGGGCATTTCATAGCCTTTCATCATCTATGCAGTCAAAAAGTTTGCTATTGTCTATAATGATTTTCATTTGGAATTCCTGGTGTGCTCCATTAGCCATCACATGTTGACAATATGATCCTTAGTGCCTCTTCCTTTCCTGAACCCTGTTTGGACCTCTGGGATTTCTCTCTCCATGTATAGAGAGAGCCTATGTTGCAGTATTTTGAGCATGATTTTGCTTGCATGGGAGATCAGTGCTATGGTCCTATAGTCTTTTGTGTCTCCTTTTTTTGTGGATGGGGATGTATTGAATGCTTCCAATCTGTTGGCCATCATTTTGTTTTCCATATCTGTTGACAAATGTTGGTTAGCACTAGAGTTGACTCTGTCAGTGTGGATTGCAGCAGTTAGACTGGAATATTGTCTGTTCCTGGTGATTGATTGATTGATTGATTATTTATTTATTTATTTATTTTGGCCATTTCTCTTATTGCAGCTCCCACCTCACATTTTAGAATTTGTCATCTCTCTAGCTGGCTGTTTTTCAGAAGCATAGGCACTAGTGAAGGCATGTTGCAAAATCATATACTTTCCTGTCTGCAGTAAACAATGCAATAAAGTTTGAACTGGGAGAGAATGTGATTCTGCTCCAGCCAATCCTACTATTGTTGTGTATGTCTTCCTACAACAGACAAGGTAAACAACAGCTGTCTCTAGAGTCCCTTTACTGACTATGCAAGAACAGCAAAATAGAAAGAAAAGTAAGAAAGCCGATTAGCCTGCCTCACCCCAGGGTGATCAGATGCCATAACTTCAAAGGAGGACCTGGATGTATCATTTCACATGTGCATATTGTTTGTTTGTTCATCATCATCATCAGTGTGTGTGTGTGTGTGTGTGCGCACGCGCATGCACATTGTTTTTTAATTTTGTTCTGTGGTGTAGGAACCTATTCCTATTTCTGCCTGTGGTACCAAATCTTCTGTTAAAGTGGTAATGCCCAGGAACACATCTACTTTGTTAACTGAGGTATATCTGTATCTTAAAGACAGGGGAAATCAAGAACTGCTTGTATTTTATCTGAGCTGAGAAAATGGCCATGCTTTGCTTCTCTCACTCTTCTAAAGTCTAATGGAATGAACGCTTGCTCCCATCCATATTCTATGACTTCCCTCATAGCTGCTTTTATCAGCCAAAGCAGCAGCAGCAACAACAACAGACAGATACGACATCTATGTTGCCTTAAGGGAATCTGTACCACAGAACTGTCTCAGTTTTTTGCAGTCTCAGAATAGACTTCCCTGCCTTTCTCCCAGGATGTTGTTTCTTCCCCATACTTAGTTACACAGTCTCTCTTCAAATTTAACAGAATCTAGCTTAATCTCAACATGCATAAAACTGCATCTCTTTGCCCTATCCCCATGGATTTTTTTATGCTGAAAGGAGACATATTAATAATTTTAATGAATCAGTAGCATATTCTGTACAAACATTTATTTTTCAGTGATGCCAATAACTGACTCCTTAAGTCAGGAGTAGGAAATATGCAGCCCTCCAGATGCTGTCGAAATGTAACTCCCAGTATTCTTCACCATTGTCTATGCTGACTAATGCTACTGGGAATTGTAGCAGTATGTGAACATTTATGTCATATTGGCTGATCTCGCTCAGCCTAGCACAAAATCACATAGACATACAGACAGAAGTAAAATGCAAGCAGCCTATAGGTACAATGTATATGTTTTGAGTCAAAGAGGAAAGAATATTGTGTCATACTATGATCAGCTACATATACACAGCAGTCTCAGAACTTTAAAACCATGATAACTGTTGAGAAATAATGCCTTGGGCGATGCCTATCAAATGACACTGCCTCAGCACTGCCTTGTCCTCAAATCATTGTTATAGTTCACCTTGCGATTGACAAGTAAAACCTGTCAATAAGCTCCCAATCACTCTGTTAAAGTTTAATTTTCAGGAGCAATAAGTTACTCCCAGAGGAGTTCCACAACTGAGCATGTTGCCTTAAGGTGTCTTCTCCTTTCCCCACTTCACCCCTTGATATTCCAGAACAGTTTGTTGTTGTGTTTTAAAATCTATCTATCTATCTATCTATCTATCTATCTATCTATCTATCTATGGAATTATGTTAAAACAGAAAGAGAGAGGGGGGCATGCTGGATATGGGATAGAGCAGGAAGTTGGGTTTCAGGATGAAGGCAGGAGAGAGTGCATGGGACCAACAACAGCTCTGTCTTGGTATTTAAGAGATGTGTGATTGGCAATCCTCCCAAATGACTATGTATACCTTTCATTAACTCAATCGTTGCTAGAACAGGTGTCGTAATGCTGGAGGATTTGCTTGGAGGAAGACTTGCATTTAACCAGCAACTTCCAGGTAGATGTACCAGACCACTGAATCTCAAGGTCTGAACCCTATTTTCCAGTTGTTAGGGTGACAGGAGAATCTCAGAGTGAGAGTGCTACCTTGAAAAGTGTTCACATATATATTTTCTTTGTTAGTGATTTTGTTGTAATAGCTTATTCTGTACAACTGTGATTCATCCTTAACATATCTTACTTAATGATATTACAGGGATGTAGCCCCCCCCCAAAAAAAAAAAATCGGCTTTCCAAATGCCATTTCCCTTCAATTCCCAAATTTCTAACAATGTAGCAGCCTAAAATTTCATTTGCACATTTAGAGATAGAATTTAGGTATCCAAAAAAAAGGGGGGGCAGGCAAAGTAATGTGAACCTAGCAAGTATAAGAGTTCTATATGGGAATGATTTTCAGTGTCTCACTGTCTGCAATGCTAGAAATTGGGAGATTGAAGGAATATTTCATTGTCAGGCAGAATTCTTACAATTCCCTCATTTACCTCTATTCTTAGCAACACTCCTACACCAGTAGATGACCCTTGTAACACTACCAGGGTCTACCCGCTGTGACTTCATAAGGGGGCATACTCTAGGTTTTAGGTTTGGGCTCCAAAATCTCAGGGGTTGGGATAGTCCTCATCTGGCAACTCTAAATCAAACTGTAGTGAGAGTTTAGGATTCCTGAACTCAGAAATGCACAACAAATGAAATTGTATTTATTTATTAATTTATTTAGTATCTTACTTTTCTTGCATATGGGACCCCAAAGCAGCCTAAAGCCTTAACAAAATAGCTACAAATATATGAGATGTAAAATTTTAAAAAGCCTTAAATAACAATCCATTTAACTAATTTAAAAATTAGTTGAAAACAGTTAAAACACATTAAAACTTTAATATGGCTCTATGTCCTTCATCCTAATGGTTAAAGGGCATGTTCGTTTCTCAAAAGAAATATAATCTGCATTCTGTGGAAGCAAAGAGTGGCTGTCTAAAATCAGCCCATACTTTCTGAGGATGTTCAAATTATAAATATTTATAGATGTTTGTACCATCTACCATAAGCATTCCTACAGGGCCTGGCATCATCCTTCAGTTTCTGTTCTGCTCCCTATGCCTCCTACACACACCCCACTGATCTTCCCAGAGTTTTCTACAGCAATCTTGACCTCAGGCTCACAATAACAGCCAACAGCCAATGCCTAAATTCATCACCAAGAAAGATCTAATGAACTTTTGTTACAAAATGGCTGCACTTAAGGGGGGAAATGGCATACAAATAAAAATGCTATAGGTGGTGTTTTTTTAAAAGGCACCAAAAGGAACTCTCCCCTCCGATTAATATTTAATTAAACTATTTTAAGACTCTTGCACTCTGAGCTGATTAAGCTGTTTTTAAGTTAAAGGAACAAATTCAGTTATTCAATTTGACCTAATTTAAGCCATTTAATGTGCCCCATTTGTACTTACTGTAACTGAATGAATATCATTAACTAATTTTGCTCCAGGCAAGGATTCAGAAAAGCCTCTTTGGCACACACTGAATACATTTTCTACCCCTTGGATCAGTACAAATTACGTAGAGTGCTGTTAAAACGTAAGGATACAGCCTAGCTCCTTAAGGTCATAAAGTGCCTAGCCATCTAACTACAAAGTACATTTTGCTGTAGTTAAAATACGTAAAATAAGCACATAAATATACTGAGAATTTAGCACTAGGCCCTGACTGGTCCTGGTACCAGAACAGACTGAGAATGTGAGATATCAGCCACTTACTGGTGGGCCAGATGACAAACAATGGCTATATACAGGACTTAATATGGAATGGAGTTGTTTCATTATAAATACACACTTTCCAGGAGGGCCTGGAGTGTGCACTGCAGCATTCACTCTGGAGATTATCACACTGTCTGTCTTTTCCCAATCTGGACATGGACTGACACTGGGCTGGGACTGTGTCTTATCTCACAGCTCCATGCCCAGATCATTACCATCCCATGCCAGATCAGGACTTCTCCCATACTTAGCTAAAAACGCTTCTTTTCCATTCTTAGCAAAGTAATGGGAGATGTGCCAATTGTGTACAGGATGGTCCCAATCTGCGCACAGAGCTGTGTGATAACACAAGGTCTGAGCCCAGTCTCAGCCCCTACCCAGATCAGAGAAAAAGCAGTGTGATAATCTCCTCTGTCTCTGGCAGTTTGACATCACTTTAACTGCCATGGCTCCATCCTAACGAATTTGTAGTTTGTTGTAGCAACAGAGCTCTCAGACAGAGAAGACTAGACATCTCACAAAACTACAAATCTCAGAATCCCATAGCATTGAGCCATGGCAGTTAAACCAGTGTTAAACTGCATTATTTTTGCAGTGTAGATGCAGTGTCCGTTTACCAGAGATAGGACCCATTTTATGTTATCTTCCTCCTGGAAATCCAGTGTCTCTCAAGTCATGTAAAGATGCTTTTAAAACAATCAGTCTGAGTTATCAGCTTTATCACTTGTTAGGGTTCAGCTTCCTTCCTAGGTTATTATAGTGGGGATCACCACCTCTTGATTGAAAACAGACCTTGGAAAAGTTTGTTTTTGTATGACAATTCCCAGAATGTCCCAGCCAGTCAGTTATAGTCCCCAAAACCAAATTTTCCAAGATCTGTTTCAAAACTCTGCCTCCCAGCACATGGAAGAATTATATTTTTGTACTAGAATGTAATAATAATAATAATAATAATAATAATAATAATAATAATAATATAATTTATCCTCTCCTGGTGGATCAAAGCAGGGTTACAGACTAAATAACAACACACAGTGCTTACATAAAAATTCAATTAAAAGCAGCTAAAA
Organism: Sceloporus undulatus; assembly: GCF_019175285.1. Taxonomy (NCBI): domain Eukaryota; kingdom Metazoa; phylum Chordata; class Lepidosauria; order Squamata; family Phrynosomatidae; genus Sceloporus; species Sceloporus undulatus. Next base: position 298,863,656 of record NC_056522.1, on the reverse strand, counting down.
ACAATAACATATCCAACATCAGATAATAGCGTCAACAAGCAAGACAGGGATCATACACAGACGGGGGCATATCATTCATATATCAGGGGGTATTCATATCAGGTGGGGTATGCTCGGCGAAAAAGCTCGGTTTTAACTGCTTTTCTAAATGTTTCTAATGAGGCTGCCGCGCGGATTTCCTCAGGAAGACTATTCCAAAGTCTCGGAGCCATTGATGAGAATGTTCTTTGTGAAGTAGCAACATATTTAAAGGTTGCTATTTCCAATAGGTTCTTACCCGATGTTCTAAGAGGGCGGGGCAGATTGTATGTACTTCGTTAGACTTACCTTTCGGGACTACAACTCCCAGAATCATAATGGCCAGCAGTAGCTAATGACTGTCATGTCAGTAGAGTAGTGAATGCATTGTGGACTTCAGCATGAACTTTAAAGGAACAATCCAAGGCGCTACACCTATTTTAAGCAAAAGGGTTCACAACTCTGGACAGCTCCCTCAAAGTCTGGATTGGAACATGGTGTACATTCACTGCCCAACTGACCTGCTAGTGACCATACTGGCGAGGAGATTTTGGGAGTTGTAGCTCAAGAAGCAAATATTCTCCAGCTTTCTTCCCTCATCTTTTCCTCCCCAAAAATATGTACACACAAGTCCCAAACAGGGAATTTACATTGATTAAAACATACAGAAAAAATATTTCAGCTTCCTATTAGCATTACAGAAATTTGTTGCTTATGAGAAATATCAACAAGGCACTGATTTAGTTATGGGTTTAAGCCTGAACTTTAAATGAGCTAGCCAAGTTGCTGATTTTGTGGTTTAGCCCCTTGGCTAGCTCTTTTAAATTTCTGGCTAAAAGCAAAGGGAGGATGCATTACCCTACTGATATGGAAGCTACCAGCTAGCCACATCTAGCAAGAAAAGCTGACAAAAGCTAGGATAGGTTCCTCCCCCACCCTCACCCCACCAGGAGTTTTATAATATAAAATCTGACATAGGAGATACATCAGACAAAAGGTGTGAAATGGCAGGGATAAACAAATTCTAGTTTACCAAATCCCTAGTTTCACACAAAGCCTTTTCATCACTTTCTGACTGTGACATCAAAACATAATTTGCATATGTATTTGAACCATTTCAGATCTAATACTACAAAGAACACTATTATATTGCTATAGATCATCTCAAATATAATGTCCCCATGCATGGAGTCAGTTCACTCTGTCGGCTTTAACTTATCAATCATGCTGTAATTAAGAATAGAAAAATCAAATTTTGTACCTGCATGTATAAACTAGCCCTAAGTGTATTCATGGTCCTGTCAATGTCAAACTCCCATTTCTATTAAGTGTATATTTGTTTAATGTCCAGCAGAAATCATATGGAGATAGCTTTACATTTGATGAAACCTAAAAGCATGACAATCTTTTATTGAAAGATTTTCAGTTACAGGAAATTTTCAAAATATACCCTTCAGCCCAGATACTGAGAATTCAGTGAGTGCACCTTCAAGTCATCTGTCGACTTATGGTGATTCCATGGATTTTCACAGTTTTCGTAGGCAAAGAACAGTCAGAGGTGTTTTTGCCACTTCCTTCTTGTGACATATAATCTGCAGCACCTGTTATTTGTTGATGTCTTCCTTTGAAGTACTAACCAGAACTGACTCTACTTAGCTTCTGAGATCAGACAGGTTTTGATACCTTTAGGGCAGTAGCTCCCAACCTTTGGTCCTCCATTTATTTTGCACTTTTGTTCCCAGAAGTGCCTGCCATCTTGGCCAACAGTTAGGAATTCTGGGAGCTGAAGTCCAACTCATCTGGAAGCTGGGAACCACTGATTTGGGGTATTTAGGCCTGCGTAAGAATTCAGTATGCTCTTATAAAATGCCAAACTATAACAATCATTCACTTCCTGGTCTTTGAGGCACTGGGTTCTCCATCCCATTGACAAACACAGCAAAGAAGAATATTAAACTTTTCTTCACATGAATCTATATGCAAACATTACTGGGAGTAGGGCTTCACTTCTAAGAAGATATAAATTGCCTGAAGTTAGATATAACAGATTACAAATAATTCGCTGATTGCAACTAAGCGGGAAAGATGGAATGATCAAAGATTCGGGGGGGGGGGGATGAAAAGATCATTTCTCAAACATCAGGAAACCCAAAAAAGGAGATTCTTTCTGAAAACACATTTTCTTCCCCCCACACCAAGTGTTTAAATAGACTCCATATAGCGGCCCATGGGAGGGCAGGGGCAGTTGAGCAAGGAAGATAATGGCTGCCTATGTTTTGACACCTGGGGCAAGATGACAATGCCATCCTCCAGAACCTCCAAAAGACCCCAGGAAGGTCTTGGAACATGCTTGCATCATCTGTGCCAACTATCAGAGCACAGACTATAATGTTCTTCTTCCTTTGGCAGCCTTCACCTTCCCACTGGTCACTACATGGTCATGCATGAGGGTTGAGTTTTACCTGAGCATAAATCAGAAGCAGGGGGCAACTGAGCAAAGATCACTGCCACCTCCTATGTCAGAAGAATATAGGCGCATTCCGCATATGTCAGAAGAACATATGTCAGAAGAACATAGGCACGCCAAAAGTACGTGCTCGGCACGTACTAGGGTTAGGAAGGGGCATCCTTTCCAGACCCCCCTAACCCTAGTACACGCCGAACACGTACAAAATGGTGGCGTCCATTCTACATGGGCGCTGCCTTCTTGACATAATGGACATTTAGCGTCCGCACATCTCTGCACCATTACAACGCCGCAAGTACACCAATGGCACTTTGCGGCATCATAATGGCGCCGCAAAAAGAAGCCACTTTTTGCGGCTTCTTTTTGCTGCTCGGAGGAGTTGTGCAGTTTGTCCACTGCTGCTCCTTCACACAGCAAACACCGGCGCCGGCAGACCGCCCTTTTGGGCGGTCTGTAAAATGCCATAGACAGTAGTGGAGATCCTACCTCCTCAGCTACCTCTTACCAGCTGTTAAATGGCACTGGGTGGAAGGGACATGAAATATTGCTTCCATCACCTTTGTAAGAGGAACATTGTTGGGTCAGCATCCTTCTGGCTTGGCTGCATGAAAATGTTGAATCTGAGGGTAGCTATTTTCTCCCCATGGGAAGATGTTCCCACATTAGGGAAAACATTGGTTAAATTATTTGTTCTCCCCTTCAGGAATGAATAGTAAAGAAGCACATCTCCAGTAGTTAACTCCTTTCTATGATTACATTGTTGTTTTAACTTAATGGTTAACTTCACTTCTTTTGTGGTGGGACTGTAACTCTTTGTTACTTTTATATTTATGAAGGCATGACCTCACTAATGGGGAAAGATGAATATCTCAACTTTTAGTGCTGGCTCAGCTGTGACTCATACTGCTGGTTGAAAAACAGAGTTTTTTTTTAAAAAGTAAAAGTGTTCATTTCAGTTACTCTTGAAACCAAGGAAGTGAAGAGTAGAAGCATGGAACATTAATGGGGAGGGGACTCTTGTATTACACAATATTCTGGACTATGAATAAGGCATTACTTGTAAAATTGCTCGAGTTGCAAATTTGTGTATTATGTTGCATGTGCTTAACATATTAAGGATATTCCTTAATAATAGAAATGCAGTTTTTAATTTTTTTTTAGAAAGGGCCCCTTGAAGGGCCCTGATAGGAGCTCTAGTGCAACAAGGTACAATTCTAGTGCTATAGCTGGAGGGTATTCCAAAAATCCCACATCTAGAACTTCAAAGAGGCTTCCTTGAACATTGTTGCCTTTCAAAGATGCCACACAGCTTGGATTTTAGTTTAAAGGAAGATGAAACAGAGCAGTCTATTACTGGGGATGGGTGCAACCCTTGTCATGTTTCATTTTAATATTTGTTGAATAATGGTTCTTGGGCTTCAAGATGATCACTGTTGTCCTAGACAAGAGTCTGCATTCATCAGTACATTCAATGTGGTAACCGTGACCACTCTCTTTATCAATAGTCAGATCCAGTTGTAGAAAATAAAATAAAGATGTATTATAAAACAAATAAGTTAAAGAAGAACCCCTGAACTCTTACTTCATTCACCGCTCCCCAGACCCTGTTCAAATCTTGCCTAGGACTGCCCTAAATCTATCTTATCTATTCCTTATCTGACTCCTATCTCACACTTTGGAAATTAGCGCACACCTAAAAAATGTGACTTACCGCTGCTGATTTCAATTTGAATTTGGGATACATATCACATGTATTTTGCCCCTGATACCGACAATGCTGCTGGCCGGGTGCAGCCCAGGTAACTTCTGGCTAGAATTTGAGCTCTGCCAGCCTCTTTTCAAAATCAGAAAGCTCCCAGATTTTCAAATCAGCTGACTGAGCTTAGATTCTAGCTGGTAGTTACTTGTGCTGCACCCGGTCAGCAGCATCGGTGGCAAAATGCATGCGCTAAAATCCAGATGTATCCCAAATTCGAATGTTGTTTAGCTGTCCTTAAGTAGTTAAGCCTCTAGTTTGTATCTTTGCCCCCCTTCTGCCACTTGCCACAGAATTCCCTGAGCTGTGACTGGCTGGCTCTAACCAGGCTTGCCCAGCTTCTCTCTTCACATCCCCAGTTAGCATTACAGAGGGAAAGGAAGAGTATAAAACCTCTGTGTCATATAACACATTATGGGTAGTGACATGAGTCATAATGCATGACTTGCAAGGTTTGGTAAGAAGATACTAAAGGTAAAGGTACCCCTTTACTAAAGGTAAAGGTAAAGGTTTCCCCTTTGACAAGGTTGTCAAGTTGTGTTTGACTGTACGGGGTGGTGCTCATCTCCATTACTAAGCTGAAGAGCCAGCATTGTCAAAGCATTATCTGTTATCGTGTGGCCAGCATGGTACCTATTTATCTACTTGCAATTTTACATCTCCAGTTTGAGACCCAAGCACTGCATGATGGTAAGTAAATAAGTTTATTTGTTTAGTGTATGCTGTTACAAAAAGTGATCTCTATAAAGCATAAAATGTAAACATCAAATACATTGTAAAAATAATACATTGGATTAGAAAGTTAAAATCATGTGTATAATTACAGCGCTCTAGAAATAAAGTTTAATCATCATCATCATCATCATCATCATCATATTTTAAAAAAAACTAAAAAAAATTGAGGGCTCAGATGAATCTAAATAGGCGTAAGGACCAGATACATTAAAACTATATAGCATTGGTTTGCAAAGCTGAGGATATTTAAGAATAGTTAGGGTTTGAATATATCCTGTAACCCAACCATCATCTTTACAAAACTTCCTCCTTATAATTGATGCTTTAAAAGCAAAACAGGCTACCTTTAAAGAAATGCTTGGCTCGGTGTTCCTTAGTTTAAAAAAAGTGATCAAATATTTGTCAAAGTTGTTTGGTACCAACCCTAAGTCTTTGAATAACACACTGGAGCCCTGGTGGCGCAGTGGTTAAATGCCTGTACTGCAGCCATTCACTCGAAACCACAAGGTTGCGAGTTCAAGACCAGCAAAAGGGCCCAAGCTCGACTCAGACTTGCATCCTTCTGAGGTCGCTAAAATGAGTACCCAGACTGTTGGGGGCAAATTAGCTTACTGGCTAATTAGCTTACTTGCTGTTCACCGCTATGATCTTTGGAATAGTGGTATATAAATAAAACAAATTATTATTATTTTATATTTTTATAAATTGGGCACTCCAATAAGTAATGAGTTAGATCTTCAACTGACTTGGAGCCACATGGGCAGACTCTTTCTTCCCAGATGGTCCTTTGATAATGCCCTTGCACCACAGCCATGGTCACTGACTGACAAAGAAGGGCTGTGAATGCATATCTCTGAAGTCAGTTATATTATTTAGGTATTGTGGGTAACTTGTTTGGAAAGAGAATTTGGCATACTAAGGAGCACATTTTGATAGGCCAACAGAGGTACAATCTAATTGAAAGTCCTGTTTCAAAATGTGGGACTTCATATATTTTACAGTTCTATCATAATTTAAAGAGCACAGCGAGTCCTTTGAGAACCCATATGAATCAATAAGTTGTAAAATTCCTTGATTCCAAGATAAAAGTGTTTTGCTTTCAAATTTCAACATTTCTTTGAAAGCAATCGATACAAGGACTGTTCCTATCTCTTTAGTAAGTTTCAGCCAGTATTTAATAGCTTGAACCTGAGTTATAGCCTTTACAGTACGGAGTCCATCTTCCAACCAAAGGATAGAGGTCTCAGTTCCTTTGGGCAGACCTAAAATTGCTCATAAGTAATTATTTTGGACTATTTTCAATTTAGATTTTATTTTAGACCCCCATATTTCAGGCCCATAATATATCTGAGCTATAACTTTAGCCTCATAAAGTTTAATATCCAGAGGAAACCATTTACCACCTCTGCTCCAATAGAATCTTAATAAACAGCTGGCTGTATTAATAGAAATAGCTTTCGTATTTTCAAAATGACATCTCCAAGATCCAGTTAAGGAAAAATTTAATCCTAAATATTTGAAGGACTTCACTAGTTCAATAGGTTGCCTATCAATCTGCCATGTATGTTTTTTATACCTATTGGCAAAAACGTTTGTCTTTTTATGATTAATTTTAAACTTGTCTTGTGTTGCTAGTTGACTAAAAGCATTAATAATCTTCTTAATCCTTGCTGTGATTGTGACAATAAAATCGTATCATCTGCATACATGAGAACTGATGTTTTCTTAGGTCCCAATTATCCCTTAAATCAATTATTAATGAATTAACATAAATGTTAAACAATGCTGGTGCTAACAGACAGCCTTGACAGACACCATGAGTAGTTGATATTGGGTTTGACAGTTAGCCAGCAGAATCCAATCTGACTCGAATTTTAGTATCAGAGTGGAGGGCTTGTATCAGCATCAGCAATCTTTTATCTATGGATGTTTTAGTTAGTTTATTCCAGATCTGTTCTCTACTGATAGAGTCAAAGGCTGCTGAAAACATTTGGGTCAACTTTTTTTGAATATAGGGACAACAATATTGATATTCCATTGGGGAGGGTAGTAACCATTATTATTAATTTCTGTGAATAGAACTGAGAGAATAGAAGGCCGCCAATTTGGCGCTGCTTTATAAACCTCACCTACAATTCCATCTTTGCCTGGGGCCTTCCCATACTTTAGAGTTGCAATTCTTTCACATATTTCCTTAGAGGAAATGGGCTCCCAAGCTGGTAAGTCTTTTTCCCCCTCAAAAGTATAACTTTTGAATTATTTATAGAAACCACTGAGCAGGGACGTAGCCGGGGGGGGGGTCTTGGGGTCCAGACCCCCCCTTCCGTTAGAAAAATTAATGGTGTGTGCTGCTGCGCCACCACACCCAAGCCCCAATATAATGGTGGCACTTAGTCTGGACCCCCCCTTCCTAAAATCCTGGCTATGTCCCTGTGCTGAGGAATTATTTCTAGGGATTTCATTAAATAAATTATAAAAATGGGATTCCCAGACATGTGAGGTGATTTTGAGTTCAGTTAAAGATTGCCTATTTGAACTTGATTTATTAATTAGTTTCCAGAATTGATGGGGATCTTTGCTTTCAGCTGCTGCCATAAGTTCCTTCCATTGTGAACTAATACAGATCTGTTTTTTGTACTTTAATAGCTTCTTGTAATTGCTTCATACTTGATAATTATGGTAAATTAGGTGCCTTATTTAACTCAATATAGGCGTGGTACACACCACCAGGAAGGCGCGCGCACCAACCACATGCTCCCGAACCCTACTACGTGCGGGCGGCGCCACTATTGAGCAGCACTGCCCACATGGGGGGCATACTGAAGACATGTGGGCATCTGAACGCCCACACATCTCTTCCAGGAAGTGGCATCATAAAGGCTGCAACGCAGCTCTTACGACGTCGCAAACAAGAGCTGCTCTAGGTGACTACTTTTTTGCTGCGCAGTGGTGCCTTGCTGTTTGGTTGCCATGGCAACATTATGCAGCAAAAAGGGGCAGCGTTTTCCCACCCGTCTCAACCCATAGTTAGCAACTCATGAGATTCAAATAGAAAGGATTTTATCAACTTCATTTCTTCCAAGATATCTTTAACCCATTGAAATAATGATTTACAATTTTTCTTCTCTCTCTTCAATTAAAGTTAAAAAGGGTTCTTTCTCTGGTTGGGCATAACATTGTGCCAGCTCATCTATTTGCTTTGTTACAAAATTGTCCAGTACCTTTCCTCTCTCCTCTTGTTCCATCCTAGTGATGAGACAAACATTTTCTGCAATTGCTAACTCAGGTGCCAATTTAATGGTGCCCTCTTCTGAGCCCATCTCATGTGTAGAGTATCTGTGGTCAACTGACCAATCTAAACTAGGCTCTGGGGGTGATAAAGATGTATCCTCAATAACTGCTTCCCCTCCTTGGGAGGGGAAAAGTTTAGTGGTTTTCTTTTGTTTCTTTTCCTTATTACCTGGTGAATCTCCAGATAGTAGTTGGAATCCCTTTTGCTTATAGCCCTGTCTGATAAAAAACCATTTTCGGGATATAAAATCCAATAGAAAATAGAAAATAACCAGATTAGGTATATTTGGTCTGATAACAATAATCCCAATCAAGATAGTGGTACAAAATGTGAATCCATTTTTGAAGCATTAGCTTCAGAGACCTCCCTGCCCTCTTCCGTCTGGTAATGGAGGGAAGAGCAGTTTTTATAATTGCCGCTTTTGCGTTCTTCCTACCTCCAGCAGGGTGGTGTTAGAGGGAACGGAGTCACCACTGCAGCCAAAGCCTCTAGCTCCTCTGAGCCCTCCACAGACAGCTAATGGAGGGAAGAGAAGTTTTTATGGTAGCGGCCTTGGTCTTCTTCCTACCTCCAGCAGGGTGGTGTAAGGGGGAAGGGAGTGGCCACTGGGGCCAAAGCCTCAAGGTCCTCCTTGTCCTCCACCTACTGCTTGATGGAGTGAGGTCCTGTCACTAGTCCCAGCTTCTGCCAACCTAGCAGTTTGAAAGCATGTAAAAGTCCAAGTAGATAAATAGTTACCATTTTGGTGGAAAAGCAACAACATTCTGTGCAGCCATGGTACCCAAATGACCATGGATTTGCCTTTGACAACACTGGCTCTCTCACCTTAGGGAGCACCGCTCCCTACAGTTGAACATGACTAGACAATCTTGTCAAAGGGGAAACCTTTACCTTTTTAATATCTTAGGATTTTTATCATGCAAGCCTCATTCCCACTTTGGTCCTGCCATAACTATGTTATTAAAATAAAATGAAGACATATTGGATTTGGAACTTTTAATATTACAACTCCATAGCCTATCAGATACCACCAGGCATCCATCATTTGAGCAAGCGTGCACAAGAAAAATTATGAGATTTTCTTGCCTAATTTACCAAAGCTCATATTATTTGTAAATTGGAAACTCTACCATAATTTTACAATGGAAACCTGGGTGGCAGAGAATATTAGGCCTGTGGAAGAGATTCAGATGAAAGAATCCTGCTGTCTAATACATTTTTTCCATTTCATCTGAAAGACACAACTGTGTCCTCATTTAATTCCATTTAGAGATTCCTTTATTCTCCATGATTCATCTGGAGTATTTCCCACACACACACACAAAAAAACCAGTTAATATTTAAGAGGTATCTTGGTTATGAAAGAACTTCAAGGTTCTGCAAGTAGATATGATTATCAGACAAGTAAGATCACATTATAATCCTAAATTGGCATGGTGTAGCCATTCGAGTGTTTGACCATGGTCTGAATCCCCATTCAGCCATGGAAACCTCCCAGCTGACTTTGGGCAACTCACATTCTCTCAGACTCAAGGAACATAACATCCTCAGAATAAATCTTGACAAGACAATCCTATGACAGGGGCACCATAAACTGGGGTAAATTTGAAGACACAAAACAGTATTATAATCCCAGTGAGAATGACCCTGGAAGGAAGCATATACCTTCTTAAGTCTTCTGCAACGTGATAATTACTGAGAAGGAAATTAGGACCACTAAATAGATTGTGGCAAACTAGACATGGACAACTTCCTTTAATTAAATCTAATTAGCCATATATTTCAGATGCATGAACATCAAGGTGACATTCTAAGTATTACATTCTGGGAAACAAAAGTGGTACATTTAAATAGATTGTCAGGAGTGACATAGGCTGAAGGTGTTTCATTAAAGCTCTTGAGTGTGACATATATCTTGGAATGTACTGCCATAACCACACCATTGAGGAAAATGCACAACAAAGTTTTTGGCAACATCCTTGAGATGCTATCCACCATTCTTTGCTTCCCCCCTTCGCCACTTTTTGTGAACTACTCTGAAGTCTAGAAGTTGATAACTGACATTTTCCCATGTGCCAATACAGCAAATAGTACTGTGGTAGACTGTTTCTAAGTCTGTTGTATCTTAAGGCTAGTCTTCATATTACTTCAGTCTTGCAAGGAAAGCCAAAATTGATCTGCAAAAGATAGTTTTGCCATTCTACCACCACAACTGGTAATACTGCTGATTATGGAAGAAATGTAAGTTGGCCACGCATAGCTCTTGTTTCTCCAGATGAAAGTAATCCCTAGCCACTTTTGATTAGAAATTGAAATTCCAATTTATTACAAAAGAAAGAAATCCAGCACTGGAACATTGAATCCCTTAAAGACAAAGAAAACCTACAGTGAGTCAAGTTATTATCATGTTATTTTTGCCTAAGGAACTGAAAGAAATATGTGAGTTTCAGGTGTCTAATTTAACATCTAATTGAAATCTTTTTGGGAGGCTCTCTGGGAATAGAATTTGTGCTCTATTAAAGAACTGCCAGTTTCTTTTAAGATTGCCCATGTGATTTACGTGAACAGAGACACCTCTGAAGGGAGGGAGGTCATTTTCATTTGCAGCCACTGCACGTTCAAATTAAAGGGGCAAAGAATCTAATGCTCATATTAATAACTGGAACATTTTGCCAGAGGCAAAATTATAAGGGAATGCTGTAAATAAAGCACCATAACCTGATAATTCTAAAAGACTATTATACGTTGGCCATATTGTCCCTTTATTTAACTTGTGGGTAGATAAGAATGGACTAAAAGATTGAAACTGTCCCCTCCTGACCTCTGTTTTTAATCACTTGGGGCTTTCTTCAGCTTTTGGTCATTTTTAAATAACAAGAAACATGTTCTTTCTCTCCCCTGCCCCCATTACTGTTGGGTATTTAAGGGATAGGTGGTCAACAAAATGCACAGGCAAAAGATGACAGCAGATACATGTAGACAATGAGAGATGCTCCAATGAACCTTAGATCAGACAGATGAACATTCATGTGTGTCACATCCAGTGATGATTGGTACCTTTCATATCAGTAAGGCCGTAAATCAGTATTAGGTTTTCATCTGAACTTTACAGGAACTATCAAAAGTACTGAAACCATTTGGGGGATGATCTCTGGCATCTGTGGCGGGGTACAGACCGCCGCTTTGCGGCGGTCTGCCACCACTGCCGGCTAGTCCGTGGGGGAGCCAGAGCCTCCACACGGCGTGGCTCCCCTGCGGACTGAAAAAGAAGCTCCAAAATGGAGCTTCTTTTCAAGTCGCGTTTGCAACGTAGCGAGGCACCAGGGGCGCACTCGCTACGTCACAAGGGACGCGATGCGTACGGACGCTCAGCGTCCGATACGCAAAAATGGTGCCAGCCATGTAGAAGGGCCGGCGCCATCTTGTACGGACGGAGTCCGTACTAGGCCCAGAGGCGTCTATAAGAGACGCCCCTTTTTTAAAATGGGACGTCCTCTGGACGTCCCAAATGCCGGTGCAGAAAGCACCTTAGATAGATCTTTTAAAGTTCTGATTAAAATTCTACATGGATTCACCACCCCTCTAACATGGAAGCCACCAGCTCCCCCTGTATATACTTATAAAAGAAATCACCTCCTCTCAACCAACAGCGCATATACATACATACATACATAACATAACATAATTCTCTTCCATTCCAGCATTCCTTGAAAATACCAGCCACAGATGCTGGTGAAATGTCAGGAATAAACTCTTCTAGAACACAGCCCCATAGCCAAAAACAACACACAAAAAACTTGTTTTATATATTTATGCCTTTAAGGCTGAAGAGCGGGGTATAAATACAATAAATAAATAAATAAATAAAATAATAAAAATTCATTATTTCTGTTTACTGTTTTCCTTACACCTAATAGGTCTTTGGGGTGACACAAATGCACACAGAATCCAAAAAATCACAATATAACAGTCAACTAATCACAATAAAAGCAATTGATTAAATGCAGTACAGAGGAAAACATAGACAAATCTAGTAATATCAGATATAAAAGTCCTGAAAAATTACAGAGAAGCAACACAATTATACAGAATATTAAAACCTTAGCTGCTGTTTGTGTTGCCCCCACCCCCATCATCATCATCATTCTACCCTTTCATATAAAGTACAATAACATCCAAAATCCACAAAAACAGTGATATATTTATTGGGACAACCAAAATGCACAACATACATCTTGTGTGCTTTTGAAGCTCCACTGGCATCTTCATTAGGCAAAGGTGTTAAAATCAAACAGGATAAAGACAAATATGAAGATGTTAGTCACAGGTCTGCATTTTGTTAAGATGCTGTTGTTGCTCTTAGTTAAGATGGTATGGAGGGATATCCATGCAGGCAAGTCATTCCACTCTCCGGCTTGTGGGCTCTGGCTGGTCAGGCCCCACCTGGAATATTGTATCCAGTTCTGGGCACCATAATTTAAAAAGGATGTTGAGACACTGGAGCGTGTCCAAAGGAGGGCGACTAAAATGTTGAAGGGTCTGGAAACCATGCCCTATGATGAATGACTTAGGGAGCTGGGGATGTTTAGCCTGAAGAAGAGAAGGTTAAGAGGTGATATGATAGCCCTGTTTAAATACTTGAAGGGGTGTCATATTGAGGAGAAAACAAGCTTGTTTTCTGCTGCTCCAGAGAACAGGACCTGGAACAATGGATGCAAGGAAAAGAGATTCCATCTCAACATTAGGAGGAACTTCCTGACAGTAAGGGCTGTTCAACAGTGGAACACACTCCCTCGGAGTGTAGTGGAGTCTCCTTCCTTGGAGGTCTTTAAGCAGCGGCTGGATGGCCATCTGTCGGGGATACTTTGATTTAGATTTCCTGCATGGCAGGGGGTTGGACTAGATGGCCCTTGTGGTCTCTTCCAACTCTATTATTCTCTGATTCTATGATTCATGATTCTATTAGTTAGCTATGCTGGTTAGGGCCAGTGGGAGTAACATTTCAACAAACATGGGAGGGCCACAAGTTGCCCACCTCTGAGATTATGTAGAATACACAAGAAGGCCTATGCTTGGTATGATCTTTACTTATCCTTTATTAAGGAGGAAAGATATAGGTTTATGCACACAGCCAGAAAGAAGTATATGTCTGGAACAATGATGCATATCCTCCAACATTTCACAGATGAAAACTGGGACGTACATGGCCAAACAACATTAGAGTCTGGTCAACATGGCAAAAGTTATTAATGAAGACTATACAAGCTGCAGCAGATTGCTTTTGCCAGAACCTACACAAGGGCAAGATTTTTGCCTCCTCTTATCTGTCTACTGTTAGTGCAAACATGTTTTGCAGTTTGAGTTTAGTTTGCAGCAACTGAAATAAGCTGAGGACAAAAGGGAGGATGGGAGAAGAAGAAAAAAACGGGGGCATTGTCTCTTGGGGACAATATTAGTTTGAAAGTGCTTTGTTTGGATTGAGGAAATCTGTTGGAAGAAGGGTCAAATCTCCATTTCCTCAGTGTCATTGGCTTCTCAGCAGCCTCTTCAAAATAAAAAGGTTAGGAGTTGTAACCATGGATTTTCAATGTCTTTCTGAGAGTGGCCCAATATATCAGTGGCTAATCTGGGGACAGAGATACAGTGTAAATCCTTCCACACTTCAATAATCATATAAGCAAAACAATCACTGAATATTATTCTCTTGGTGACTTATGTCTTCATAAGTGAACTTACGTTTATGGGAAATAGAATTGGGTGGTTTCACAACATCCTTATTCAGCAAGGGGCTGCTGTTACTTTACTAAACAGGGGAGCCAACAAAGTGAACCTTGTGCATCAGTGTCCTATTTTACCTTTCAGAAGCAAACCAGAGGAATCAGCATCCCAGAGATTTTAAAGAGCGAAAGTGCTCAAGCTCACCAAAAGTAAGCTGAGAAACAGAGGTACTCCAGGCTGGTCCATGTCATTTATGTTTCAGTCCATGCAAGCAGTCCAAAGGTTATCCAGAAGAGTAGTCAGCAATCCAGGCAGAATTCAAGGCAAACAAACAATCAGCCACAGAACACAGTTCTAGCATAGCTTTCTCCCAAGGAAAAAGTTGGTTGTCAGCCACACTTCTCCAGGGAGGTGCTGGATTCCTGCCAGGATCTTGCAGGTGCTCCCTAATTGCAGCATGCTTCCTATATACTGTAAATGCTGGCATCTATGCTTTTCTCTGTCCTGACAGCTCCCCATGGGGGTAAGTACAGTGGGCTCTTGGTATCCACTCGCGTTCGGTTCCAGGACCCCTTGTGGATACCAAAATCCTTGGATGCCCATTAAATACAGTGGCAGAGTAAAATGGTATCCCTTATATAAAATGGAAAAATCAAGGTTTGCCTTTGGATAGTTTATATTTTTTAAAAAAAAAATGTTTTCAATCCATGGACGGTTGAATGTGTGAATAAGAATCTGTAGACACAGAGGACTGATGATATTGGTAAGTCTGGCTCTTCCTCTGAGGGTGATGGCTTCTGGGAATTCTGCTTCTATGGTTACTGAAGGCTCTGCTCTTGTGGCTGCTGGAGCCTCTCCTCTTGTGACTGCAGATATAGGATGTCCTCTGAGCTCTCAGGCTCTATATCAGAGCTTCTCAGAGTCCATCCCAGGGTCATGGTGTCAGAACATGATAATTGGTCCCAATGCACAATGGGAAGTACAATGGCACTTTCCAGTATCCATTGGGACATTTTTCCTGGCATCCCATTATGCATCTTTGCAATTTGCTAACAAGGTTTCCTGATCCCTCTACTAGGTAGCTACATGTACATAAAGTTACATAATGTAGACTACAAAAGAAAATTTCTGCTACGGCCTTGAAAACATTCCTCACTAAGATCCCAAAAAGCACAGTATGTAAGGAGTCTTTTCCAGAACTGCAATCATTCAAGACTCATCTTTTGTAATCCTGTTTTAACTCATACTGATCATTAGAATCTTGTGCTAGTGTTCCATTTGAGGCAGAAGCAATCTCCAAATTGCAACTTTCTGATAGGATGATTAAATTAAAAACAAAAAAAAAATCCTTTGCTCTAAAATGAGCATTGGCTCTGGTTCATCCATCATGAAACTTAATGAGCTGAAATAAGCTTGCAAGCATTCCTTGCCTTCCTCTCCATTTTTAAAAAATGAAATTTTGATGTAGAAAAAAAAGGCTATTTTAATCGGAAAAATATAATGATTGCTGCTGATTGAGCATTTCTGCTCTTGTTTGGTAAATTACATCACTATCTAGCTAGCATGTAAAGTATAAAGTCCACCTCTGCTGTGGAGTTAGCGTGTGTGATTTCTGAAGTAGTATTTTTCACATGAATCAGTGAACCCCTGAGGTACTGTAGAAACTTTTCAGCAGTTTCTTGATGAAAAACTTAAGAACAGTACACCAGCAGGGCCATCTCTATAACTTTTCTGCCTGAGGAAAGGATAGAATGCCATCATTACAGTATCTTTCCATACCCTCCAACTGTCCCAGTTTGGTATGGACAGCCCTGATTAATTCCCCAACCATCCCACTTTTTCAGCTACTTTTAAAAAGTTCTAGTTTCTCTCCCCTCCTTCCATTTTTCTCTTTTGCCTTCAGCATACTTTGATTACTGCAAACTGATCTGACCATGCAAAAGTAGTTTGCAGTCACCTGAGCAGGGGTAGAGGAGAGGAAGAGTGATTTCTCCCCATTTCCAGTTGGCTCAAGCAAAAGCAGACTGATGCAGCCTATCCTAGTTTGTGTGTTTTTCCTCATTAATTATTTTTCCCATCTTGGATCATACTCTGATGTTGCTTAGTCACATATGTCCCAGTTTTCATCTAGGAAATGTTGGAGGGTATGCTTTCTACATATAGAGATCAGCCACAATGATATTTCCATCTTACATCTATATCAACATTGGAATAGCACCATCCCTGCTACCTGAGCATGCCAAGGTAACATGACGCAGGAGTAGACAGCTCCTAAGAGCAAAAGGCCACATTGGCCTTACATGAGACCTTGGAGGTATTCACACCCTCCCACCATATTTTCCAAATGCTGCCATGTCTTTATGTCTTGGGTTGAATAAGCTGAGAAGAGGCTTTTTTTTTTCCAGCTAGGAAGTAAATTGAAAGACATCATTTGAGTCTACAACAGCTGGGTGGTGGTCATGCGGAAACACGACAAAATTGCTCACCATGCCACCCCAGGAACATAACAAAAGGGGTACTAGGGTTCACCTGATGGCCAGATTGCCTTGTGGACCACCTGTGGCCCACAGATTACACTTCCCCAGCCTTTGGTTTAAGGGGTACCTGGCATACTGGAAAGCATTCACAGCTGTGTTCTCTAACACTGTACTCCTGATCCACTAGTACTGACACCCTAAGGCAGCTGCCTCGCTTTGACTAAGAATGGGGATAGTCCTGTACTTTCCTGAAAAACATCTTGCCGGCACCTACAGATGTTCCAATCTCTTGGAGATATAGAAGAGCCCTGAATCTTTTTAAGGCATACTCTTAGATGATATATGGTTTCGGTGAAATAATAAATAATTAAATAAAATAACATAGTAAAGCACCACTAATTAAAGACTGTATAAAATCACCTGAAATGTAAAATACACACATACCATTAATCAACAAATGCCTGTTTAAAAGAACACTAAAAATGGGGCCAAACTACCGTCCTGTGGAAGGGACCTTCACAGCCTGGGAGCAGCCATTAAATAAGTCCTCTCACAATTCCACTAGACAGAGCTGTGACATTGAAGGAATCAGGAGAAAAACCCTCCTCAAGGGTCTTAAGATTTAGTTGGTCTCATTTAAGACATAAATGGGCAAGATACAAGTTACTGGCCACATATGGCCCCCAAAGTCATTTTTGAGACCCACCCTGGGCCTCCCCTAGGGGATGCTTTTGGAGCATCCTAAACCATTTTAGGGCTAGAAGATGCCTTTTTTTAAAGCAGGAGGTGAACAGAAAGTGACTACCAGTCACTTTATATTGTTTTAAAAAGTGTTTCCTGGTCTTAAAATAACCCAGTGGTAACCATTCAGTATTTGTGTATAAGCAACAGTTTGAATTGTTACCAGATATAAATTGGTATCCAATGAAGGTGTTATATGTTCCCTGTAACCAGTCCCAGTCAACACTCACCACAGCATTTTGGACCTGCTGATGTTTCCAAACCATCTGCAAAGACAGGCCCATGTAGATTGCATTACAGTGAGTAAACTAAATGGGATGGAATCAAAGCATGTGTCACCATAGCTAAATCTGACTTTTTTAGGTAGATTCACAGCTGTCACACTTGCTTTAACCGTGCTTTAACTATGCAGATGCCCTCCTGGTCACTACTGAAATCTAGGCATCCAGGCTCAAGGCTGAAGCCAAGCTGCAAGCCTACATATTCAGGAAGAGTGTAACCCCATCCAGCACAGGCTGAATTCCTATTCATTAATCTGTCTTTCCAGGACAGCTCTGTCTTGTCTGGGTAAAGGTTCAATTGGTCAGTCTTTATTTAGTCTGTTACTAAAAACAGACACTAGTTTAGTAACAAAACAGGTTTCTTGGTATTAGATGGAAAGGAGAGAAAGAATTGGATGTCATCATTATACTGTACAATAACATTCAAAATCCACAAACCATGATAGCTATATCGTAACAAGCAAAATGCACAAAATACATGTTGAGCCTCCATTGGTTTCTTCATTAGGCAAACATGGTAAAAATCATACAGGAGAAAAAAAAATTAAGATGACGTTAGTCCCAAGCCTGCATTTTGTCAAGATATGATGGTTCTCAGTTTAGGTGGTATGGAGGGACATTCATGAAGGCAAGCCCATCCTCCTTCTGACCATGTGGGTATTCCAGGAAATAAAAAATTAAGTTCCATTAGCAAGACCAAAAGAGATGCTCTTATTGAGATCCAAATTGCCTCTGTCGTTTGTGAAGCTACAAGCTCTTTTGTTAGGCATAAAGCATACTGTGACACCAAACATCAAAATTCTGGATAAACTCTTCCAGTGTGGTTTCATGCATTTATTGAACAGACTAGGGATAGAATCCAGGGACTGCACAGGCCAATGCCCAGGGTGTCAAACAGAATCACTGTCTGCCCCTTTAGGGAGGATCTGTAAAACAATGCCCCAAATCCCATCCAGAGATTCATAAATTTATCGCACAGGACTTGGAGAACAGGAACGGAGTAGAACAGAAGGGAGAGGGAAGGGAACAGAAGGGGGAAAACAGGTGTTATCACACAGAAGAATGTTTTTTCCTCATTCCTTTCCCTTCTCATTCCCTTCTGTTCCGCTCCGTTCCCATTCTCCAAATCCTGTGCGATAAACTTAATAGTTTCTGAGAAGGCAGCAGAACTAACAAAGGCACACTCTCTCAGCCCAGTTCCCAGTGTAGGTCATCTACCAAAACAAACCAAGCCATCTCCATTTCATAACCAGGCCTGCAGCCACACTGAAATAGATAATCTGTAACAGAATGAATAATTTAATGGAATTAAGGTAGGAATTCAGTTTTGTCCTCTGTGAGATGCAGCCCAGCATATTTTCAGATTCATCCAGGGAATATTAACCATCTTTACCTGCAGTAATGACTTGTTAGATGGTGAAGAGCTGTGCTGTTGTATTTAATATAATCTGTAAATGTGACAATAACCACTTCAGAAAAAGAATTCATTGTCTAAAATTAGAAACGAATAAGAAGGTGATGTTCTTTGAGCAGTTGATTTATTGTATTATATAATGGCATGCGTCATAAAACAGAAGCTCTTTCCAAAAAAGAGGAGAATTATTGCAATGTGTTTATTGTTTTTTAAAAAAACAATCAAACAACTGCAAAAAAAATCTCCTCAGGCCATTTCTATATTTTGTGCTTCTCTATTGAAGAGGCATAATTAAAACCTCTTCTAGAAATCTACAACTGGGAAACTGTGCTTAAATAAATGGGTAGCTTTATGTTGCATATGTTTTGAGGAACACACAAGACCCTGGAATCCAAACAAACCTGTGAATCAAGCTGGCAAAGATGTTAGAGGTACTTGCTCCTCTCCTTTTATGAAAGGTTATCTATCACCATCTGCTTCGTGGGAAGTATTCTAGTGGCAAGAAGGAAACAGACAAAGATTACATCACAGGTCTATGTCAGGGATGATGGGAGTTGTAGCTCTTCACCTCTGGCTCTAACTCACCACCTTGTTATGCACCGGCGCTGACCAGTTTTGGCCAGTGGATAAAGCTTTGCTCTAAAGCAGCAGAGTTTCAGAGAATAGGCTGAAGACCCTGACAAACTCTCCAAGCCTTCTCACTCTTGCTCCACAGAAGTCTTCCCACTATTCCAGGATCCTGCTGGCTCTTGTATCTTCACCCAAGACACCAGACAACTCAGTAGTCTTATATAAAAGATCTACTTTATTCTACTATATACAATACTTCACAACTATCCAACAACTACCCACTCTACTCCAAACTACTCCACAACTACCCACAAAATACATTGGGAATGATATCAATTATTATAGCCATAGTAAAACACCACCCACTCTGTCAGTTTCCACCCAGTGGGCGTGTACATCCATTTTGATTGGTTCTCCTCATAGTTCAACCCATAATTAATGATTTCATCATTTCACCTTGTACACTTAACAATTCTCAGGTGTTTTCAATTATCCACTCTACATTTCTGTCCTTGGCATTTAGGACTTGCTAATTACATTACCTTTTACACCTGTGTGGCTTCTCAATTGCTTTTGCTTAGTCATAGTGACTCTCACATACATGTTTTATTTCCATCACTGTATATCCCATGTTGCATTTTCCTTAACAATCTACTCTTCCTGAAGCTGCATTTTCTCCTCTCTTCTTCCTTCTCAAAGAACCTACAGGCAAAAGGGATGTAAATTACAATTGGTTTGATCTTTAGACCCTATTGCATGGGGTTAAAATCCTGGCTTTCCTTTCCCAAAATAGTCCTAATTAGGGAGGAAGCCAGGTGTTATCACAAAAAATAACCACCGAATTGCCACCCAGGTCCATCCTGTAAGCCAAAGTCAGAAGCCAAACACTGTGTGGATGACATTCACCTCTACCAGTCGGCCCTTCTTATACACGGATTTTTTATACACAGATTTAAGTATACATGGTTTGATGTTCCATTTTTTATTAGGGACACCATTTTGCTATGTCATTATACTTAATGGGACTTGAGCATACATGGATTTTGTTATACACGGGGGATCTTGGAACCAAACCCCAGTGTATAACAAGGATCCACTGTATTACCCCTTTTCATATGCTATACCAAGGGAAATGGAAAATTCTGTATCTGGATGTACATGTGTGTGGATGAAGCTTTAGAAACAAGCTGGGAAGATGCTGAAAACAAGAACTGCTCAGCAACAAATTTGCAAAACATAAGGCCAATCTGCTACCTAGGATGGTGAAGTGGTATGCTTCAGGTGTAATGTTGAAACAGGAAGGAATAAAACAAGAATTGGTGAGTGAATAATGCAGCAAAATAATTTTGTAAAAGTGCTATCTTTCAGCGGAGAACGAGTAATGGCCAATAAGCATTTGAGCTCAGCAGAACTGCCTCTGAAAGGCATTTTGTCTAAACACCCTGAAGGGACCAGAACCTACCTGATCTAAGAAGCTAAGCAGTGTCAATCCTGATAGACACTTGGAAGGGAATCCATCAGGAAATGCCGGCGCCGATAGGCTATATTCAGAGGAGGACAATGGTAAACTACTTCTGATTATTCCTTGCCTAAGAAACCATATGAAACCCATGAATGCACCCTAAGTTGACAGGGAACATGAAGGCAGTGAAAGCCACTGCTTAAGGGGAGGGGGAATAGCAGAAACTGTAAGTGCTCTGTGACATTAAAAAAAAAATCACTTCTGATTTCTAAAGCTTATTAGTAATGCAAACAATATTTCACAGCTCTTTCCATTATTAATGAAGGAAAGGGGGGGGGACTGGCAGCTCACTCATGTAGGGAGGCAGGAGACATGTCAAAAGTGAAGGTTGTCCCCTCCCAGTCCTGATTGGCTGGCATCACAGGACAGAATAATCAGTCAGTTCTCCTGTTCCTAGTCAGGGTTAATCAAGAAACTCTTTCTGAGATACCAAAAAAAAAAGGGAGGGAGGAGGGACAGCCTTCTGCCTCAATGGGAGATTTTATGAAAGCTGTAGGGTTTTGTGAAGATCTAGCCAGTATCTCACAGCTGGTTTAGACTTCTAAAACAGTGCAAGGGGATGATGATCCTAATTAAGCTGCTAATTACATTCTCAGCGGAGGCGATTAATTAGGAACAGGGATGCTGTGGATGCTGCCAGTGGCACCATATAGGGAGATGGAATTGAGGAAGCATTGATCTTGAAAAGCTGAGGAGGATTTGGATCCTACCTTGTTTACTCCCACAGAGCAGTGCCTCTCTGGATGATATGTTGATGTAATCCTGGGATTCTAGTAGCTGTTCAATGTAACAAATTTAGAAATCCTGCAATTCTGTTATCTGCTTCTTATAAAAAAACAGTATTATGAAAAGCAGGCAGTTACTAAATCAGTGAACATTGTTAATTGAGTCACTTTATTAGACAGTGCTCATTAAACTCTCTCTTTTTTAAAAAAAAGGTATTTAATATCATGAATCCTACTGAAGTTCATAAAATGATAGACCCACTCATCTTGGACATATTTGTTTTTTAAATCCTAATTTGTAAAGGCTGCTACCAGTGCAAGCTAACCAAGTGGTAATTCAGGCATCAGGTTTTTTTAGTAGGACTACGTAAATAATCTCTCTCACACATTCCAGGTTTGTTATTCACACTATGGAACCACATGTATGCACATCTCTGGGAACTTGGTTGTTCTCATGTGCTAGCACTCGAATAAAGATGGGGTCAACTATGCAAATGTATTTGAACGCACATTCAAGGCATGCAGAGTTTTATCCCAGTTTATCCTGGGTCTATATGCATTGGTTATTCACACTGCAGATGATGTGAATCATTTTTTTAAACCCAGCAGAAAAAAACCAATATTAATTATCCCAGGTTAAGTGGGACTTTTGACAGCCCTCCCCCCCAAAAAAAACTTAATCGGATGCATTCAAAATGTATGTGAATAACAAATATTGAGCCCAGATTCATTCTGGATTATTTTCACCATATGAATTGGTCCCAACAAGTCTTCCTATATGAATATGTCAAATTCAGTATCAGTGGGAGCAAGGTGGTATTATTCCTAATCACTCAGTCTGAAATTAATAATTCATGTTCATTCCCATTAGGGTTGCCAGGTATCCTTTAATATAAGGGATGCACCTTATTTCATAGAATCATAAAATTATGGAGTTGGAAGAGACCACAAGGGCCATCCAGTCCAACTCCCTGCCATGCAGTAAATCACAATCAAAGCGTTCCCAATAGACGGCCATCCAGCCTCTGTTTAAAGACCTGCAAGGAATCACACTTCAAGGGAGTTCCACTGTCAAACAGCTTTTATTGTCAGGAGGTTCTTCCTAATGTTAATGTGGACTCTTTGTTCCTGGAGCTTGCATCCATTGTTCCATGTTCTACACTCTGGAGCAGCAGAAAACAAGCTTGCTCCATCCTCAATGTGACACCCCTTCAAATACTTAAACAGGGATATTGTATCACCCCTTAACTATCTCTTCCCCAGGCTAAACATATCCAGCTCCCCAAGTCTTTCCTCATAAGGCATGGTTTCCAGACCCTTCACCATTTTGGTTGCCCTCCTCTGGACACACTCCAATATGTCAACATCCTTTTTGAATTGTGGTGCCCAGAATTGGACACAGTATTCCAGGTGAGGTCTGACCAAAGCAGAATAGAGTGGCACTGTTACTTCCCTTGATCTAGACACTATACTTCTATTGGTGCAGCCTAGAATAGCATTGGTCTTTTTAGCTGCCGCATCACACTGTTAACTCATGTTCAACTTGTGGTCTACTAGGACTCCTAGATCCCTTTCACATGTAGTCTCTTTAAGCCAAGTGTCTCCCATCCTATATCTATACATTTCATTTTCTTTCTTTCTTTCTTTCTTTCTTGCCCTAAGTGCAGTACCTTAGATTTCTCTGTGTTGAAAGTAATTATTTGAGGACAAGAAAGCTAATCTCTTATAGGGTTGGCAGGAGCCTCTTATTACAGATAGGTTGGAGAGTTATTCCTTTTATAAACAAGATGTCAAAATAACCTGTATTTGGAGGATGCCTTTCATAAATATAGACACGTATGCATCATATGAGATCCGTCAAATTACTAATCTAGAAAGCTTTTAAAAAGCCATTAAGACAGATCTCTTCCAGCAAGCCTTCCCGGAATAAAATATTCAGCCACAAAAAAGACTTCCCCATTTATTGAACTCTGCCCATAGTTATTGTTGGATTTTAAAATGTTAGTTTTATTCTTATACTGTTTAATCTTGTTTTAAAGGGGGTACTGTGTATATATGGATATATTTTAGCTTGTTGTACACCACTTTGATTGCCTGGCAAAAAGCAGGATAAAAATTAAAAAATATATGTATTAATTTATCATGTAATTTATGAATGTGGACAATATGGTAAGTTCACAGATAAATATGTTGCAACAGAAATGAATACTTCCAATCTTTATATAGACAGAAACCAAACTTAACAGCTACTTCCTGATTGTCAACCATATATGTCATGGATTTTGATTTTCCCTTACTGCTCTTTTTAAAACATAGTAACATTACTTCTTATTCAAGTGTGTAGACTATGCTAGGAATAGCCTTGGTGTTTAATAGCTAGTCCTTGTATGTGATTAGTTATGTCTCATATGACTGCCTCTTTCTCTTCTCTCCCTTGTCTGAATTTTGCAAGCCAAAGTGTCAGTCTACATAACCTGTCACAACCTAGTATGCTGAGGCATGGCAGGCAGATGGAAAGGGGCTGAATTCTGACCATGCATTTTTCTGTGCAGATCTATCCCCTAGAACACTTTGCAACATTTGAAAACAGGAGAATATGGCACAGAAATATTTGTTTTCTACTGCAGTGAGAAGGAGATTATGTAATTATGTATTCTCACATGCATGGGTGAAATAGTGGCAGATTTACATTCTTATTCAGGGGGCACAAAAATGGACTCTCCTAAGTTTCACCAGCCCTTCCTGATACAGAATAGGGTAGGGAAGTAGGGTTATGTTGCATCTCTAATTGGAGCACGAAGAGGACAAACTAGCCAAGATCCTCTTGTTCCCGAATAAGGAATTAAAGAAAGAGGGAGACTAAACAGATTCATGGCTAAACCCTGGAGTCTGGGAAAAGGGTTATCTGAAAGAAAGTGATTTCAACTTAAAATGGGGAGGTTTGAACTGTGTTCTAGTAATAAGCTTCTCACAGAGATAAACGCAGCAAGCAAGATATTTGTCCTTACCTGAATGAATATCTTGAATCTAGGCTCTCATTTTATGTGGTGATGAAGTGGGAGGAAATGCTTCAGCAGGCAACAGGTCCAACAACACAGCTAGGTGTCCATCTTGCTTTCCCGTGACACAATGCCAGGTGCTTGCCTTAAACAAAAGTAATGCTATCTCAGGTACTTCATGATCACCTATATAGTTTGCTGCCCATTGATCTTTCCTGAGACATTGCTAGTGACTTGGTTTAACAAAAAAGATAGCAATGTCTCAGACTCTCAAAACTTGGACTCATAACTATATTTGGACCAGAGGGGCACTGAGGAAGGGGCAGTGCTGTGGGCCACACAGGTACTCCTGAAGCACTTATAGAAATCAGCCAAAATCCTCCTCTTGGCTTTGTGTTGTTGTTGCTTGGCTTTGTTTTGCTTTTATTTTCTGTTTTATTTTACTTTGCTTTTGGAGGATTTGGGGAGAGCCAGGAAGGTTAAGGTGCCAATTTTTCAGGTGGTTTTACTGTGTTCTTTAAAAATATTTTTGTCCTTCCATTTCTATATATGAAACACTGTCTTCCTTTGCTGGCCCAGACATAACAAAACTGGTTAACTTGGATTTCCAAAAATCCTGCCCATCAGCATCCCTGACCTATACACAAAGTCATTCTTTGGTCCAGGGAAAACAAAATAATATGGAATAATCATTCTGGTAGCTAATGATAGTTCTCCTGTAGCATGGGGCATGCCACTTAATTCTTGTGCCCTAGAAAATCTTACTTTTCTCAGAAGACTCTTAAGGGGAATAATTAGGCAGTACCTGTTCAGCGTGTAAAACAGTAGTACTGTGAAACAAGATATACTTCACGGCTGCCTATTACTATTATGTTCTCCGTAGATTACGTGGAGGTCAAAAAGGACTCTTCTAGCAATGAGGATTTTTGTGTAAATGATATCTTTGAGTGAAACAAAGCAGAGAAGTGCACCCCCTACAGCAAAGGAAATGGAGCATCTCATAAAAGCATAATAGTTAACACAGTGGTCATTATCCCTTTTATAATCACCAATAAACGAATAATAGAAAGATTATCCCAATGTGGTTCCCAGTTCCATCCATCAAGCAGTATTACACAGTTCAAAGAGGTGATCATGGTAGCGGTTTTCCTTCTTTTAAAATGGGTCGGTGTTTTTTAAATGTCTGTGATAAACATTTAGTGCTCCAGCTACTCCAACAGCAAGTGGAAGCTGCCATCTCAGCAGGAAGATGCCAGTTCTACACATCAGCCCTGACTGAGAGCCCAGTTAATAATACTCAGGTTTTCTTCAGCTATAGATCTGCCAATAAACAATATTGGCAGTTATCATAGAAATATGCTTACAACTAGGGGTGGCAGCTGACTTTGGTATCAGTGAAAGCAGGGCTGAATCTGCTTCTGGTTTGAATCTGAACTTTAATAGTTAAATGCTAACCCTTTTCTCCAAATTAGGTTCATACCTTGGATAACTTCTGAAAGTTCAGAATAAACCCTAAAGTGGGTTCACCCACAAGCAATGTAAAGAGCCAATAACTGCCACTGCCTGAAAAATTGTTCCCTGTGGAATAGTTTAAAATCTTTGTTAGTGAGGCAAAGAACATGCTTTCACTTTTATGTGTGTTTCTTGTGAAACTGTGAGCTATGTTTGTTTGCTTAATCAGAAATCTGGCTGATGCACATGTGTCCTGTGATAATGGTTCATTTATTCAGTTGATTGATCATTTATAAAAAGTATAGCAAAGCAAACAGTTAATTGCTAAGTTTTTGTCATAGACTCTATGGCTTCCAATTCCACCAAAACTGCCTACTTCAGTCATACAGGAATAGAACCTTTAAAGCACTCAGCCTGAATGCTTTTTCCTTTGCCTTATTTCTTAAAAATGTAAATCAGGCAGAATTAAGAGGTACTGGGACTTGCAGAAAAACAAGATTATTTAAAGTGTGGTTTCAACATTGTAAATAAGAACAGAGTGGCATCCTGTTAGTGGGTTATTGCTGTGTGCCTTCAACTAATGGCAACCCTAAATATGTTATCATGGGAGTTTCTTGGCAAGATTTGTTCAGAAGAGGCTTGCCATTGCCTTCCCCTGAGGCTGAGAGCATGTGACTTGCCCAACGTCACCCAGTGGGTTTCATTGCTGAGTTGTATCAAAAGCTATTCCCCAGAGTCACAGTTCAAGACTCAAACCACTATGACACACTGGGTTACAATATCCTAAATTAGACTTAGGGCATTCTAACTGCTTCATGTCCTCATCTGCAATTGTGGCACTATTGCCATGACTGGAAATTACTCTGAAACCCACTTTATAAATCAATCAGTCATTTGGAAAGAAACTAACAATTTGGGGAAAAAATGGCTGCTGAAGCAACTTACAGGGCCCAAATTCAGCACTGGAGGCAATGGGAAGCCATTTTGAGAAAAAAGTCTGTCCAATAAAATCAGCATAATTTCCAAATTTGAGCCAATTTAAGTCAGGCACTTGAAGCGGTACAATAAGCTCTTGAGACTGTTGTATTTTGGATATATCATGAGAGGATATGACTCACTAGAACAAACAACAATGGTTGATAAAGTAGAAGGCAGCAAGAAAAGAGGAAGACAGCATACTAGTCATATATATAGTCAAGAGGCTCCTCCCTCCATAACTGTCATCCTCCAGCCTGTGAGGGAGTTGACCAGGCAGGCCCAGCTCCATCAGGGCTAGCCCGAAGGAAGAGGCTCTTCCCTCCATAACTGTCATCCTCTGGCCTGCAAGGGAGTTGACCAGGCAGGCCTAGCTCCATCAGGGCTAGCCTGAAGGAAGAGGCTCCTCCCTCCATAACTGTCATCCTCCGGCCTGCGAGGGAGTTGACCAGGCAGGCCCAGCTCCATCAGGGCTAGCCGGAAGGAAGAGGTTCCTCCCTCCATAACTGTCATCCTCCGGCCTTTGAGGGAGTGACCAGGCAGGCCCAGCTCCATCAGGGCTAGCCTGAAGAAGAAGAGCCCTCCCTCCAGTCCATCTGCCTTGGTCCAGGCCTCAGAGGGAGAGAAGAACCACTGGACTTCATCCCCTTTCCCACCACCATTCCCTTCTCCTTTTGTGTCATTTTTTTAGATTGTAAGCCTGAGGACAGGAAACCATCTAATTAAAAATAATAATTGTAAGCGGCTCTGATAGCCATTAGGGCTGAAGGGCGGGGTATAAATACCTTTAAATAAATAAATAAATGAAATATCTATTAAATAAGCCACAGCCCTGAGTCTAGAAGATATGAGCAGAACTGTTGATGATAAGATGACTTGGAGGTCTCTCATTTATAGGTATGTCTTGACAGCAGTTAACAACAATTATGTTAGAGTTTATCTCTGTGGGTACTCTCCAGTTTGCGGCCTCTGAGGCTGTACATTATCATGCTCATAAAAATCCCTGACTTTCCAAAATTCTCTTCTATGTCAGTAACAAAAACTCCTGTTCACAAAACAAGATAAAGGCTGAGATCCTACTTCAAGTGGGTACAGTGTAATGCTCCACTTTTAAAGTTCCATGTCCTTCCTGCACCCTGTTAGCTGTTTAACTGGAGGGGAAGGCTATGTGGCTATGTGGTATCTTTCCTGATAAAGAGGTGAAGAGGGAAGTAATTCAGAGGAGGAAGATACAGTTTGTGCAGACTTGGAGCAGAGAAGAAATGAGAATGCACTACCATCAATAACAAACATGAGCAGCCCTCTCTGGTCTTGACAGCTCTTGAGAGAGAGAAATTGGATAGGATACAAAGGACAGGAGAATAGTCACCTGCATCTCATTGAAAAAGAGATATATCCATGCATAAGCCACACCTATACATGCATAAACAATTATTCTGCCCACACACACACACACACACACACACACACAAAATAAAAGGTTGATATCAGTTAAATTGACATGGTTTCCTCCTATGGAATCCTGGGACTTACAGCTTGGTGAAGTACTTAATATTCTCTCCTACAGAATTCTAGCCAGTCTCCTCCTGAGTTATGGTGCCTTAACTCCCTAGCAAAAAAAATCCATTCCTAGCGTAGTTCTCTGGCAAAAAATCTCTGGCTCCATCCAATAGAATTTTGAGATGGGTAGTTTGGTGTAATTTTCTGTAAGAGACCTCTAGTGGTCTACCTAATTCAGATAGAGTCCAAGCGTCCACAAGTGCTCAGTCCTTGTGAAATATACTCGAGTTGTTGACAACCTCCAGCAACATTCTGCATACAGTATATATTAGCTGATATCATATTGTTAGTCCCAACTAGAGTAGATCCATTGAATAAACAGGACTTACAGTTAAGCCATTTGATCTACTCTAACTTGGGACCAACCAGCAGGATTGAAAACTATTTTCTATAAAAATAAAAAAATAAAAACAGCATTTGCTAAGTAGAGGACATCTGTGCCCATAGTTTTGATTCCAAAATGAAAAATGGGAAGTCTCATGCCATTCAGTCTTACTGTGCTGCTAAAATAAGGCTCCTTCCATTGTTAGAATCCATGTTGCATGTCTGTTAAAGTGTTGGCCCTAACTTCTACTTTCCTGGCTTTGTGAAGCATGACCCAATCTGAGATAATTTTAATTCTGGTCTTAAACCATGCCTTTTTTTTAAAAAAAATCTGATTTGTTATGTAACTTTTGAATATTAAAACCTAGCTTATTTCATACAGGGATGTTAGAACAGTGCTCTGTCTCTGAGCAGTATCTTTCTCTTTTTCAAAATAATGTCACCTTAAAAATCTGAAGTAAGAAAAATACATATACTACAGCAAAAAGATAGCAAACTGTCATGGTTGAAAAACATAAATACACCTATATATATTCCTGGATTAGAGTCTTCATCTGTGCCAATTTTTTTTTTTTAAAAAAAACAGAAATAATTTGAAGTAATTGCTTACCTGGATAAATGCCCAGTAAAAATCATAAGGGAATAAGCTATGTTGTGCTTAATTGTTCTCCTGTAGCTCAAAGCAAAGACCTTCAAACAATACTATGAAAGTAATTAAAATAAGGAAAAGTATAAAAATGTGAACTTAAAGTTTTGGAAAGCTTCATGCAAATAACATGGGTTTCAGAGATGTAAAATAAACATTTATATAACAGGAAAAGCAGAAAGAATTTTTTTTCTTTGATAAAAGCCTGTCACTTAAGTCTGACACAAGTGATGTTTATTCTACTGTTGGATTTTAGAAGTTACATTTTGGAGACTATTTTGTTATTTGGCAAAGTTACCAAACTTTTAACATGTTTCCAATTTTTTTTTTACTTTCAGCAATGTTCATGGAAAAATGCACAATTTTGCTTACTAATGCTTACTAATTTTCATGAAAGAAAAGAAATTGTCTTCCTCCAAAAAGAATGTTTCCTGGATTGTAGCTACAAAAAAGCAACAACTAAAAGGGGAAAAAACTTTATGGTTCACATGTCATGAGAACTTGTCACTGGGACAGACAATAATTTTGTTTCCTTTTTCTTTTTGTGGGCAAAGGACCCGAAGAGTGCTCCAGCATTACACACTCAAAATACCAATGAAGACAAACAGAAATTATTTGAACTTCAAAAGGCCAAAAACAAGAGAAAATGGATCATGAGGTCATTACAATGGAACATTATAATGGAACACTAAGCTGTTCTGAGAAGTGGCTTCTAACGGTGGTGTTTGGCATGTTTACAGAGATTAAATAAAAGAGAGCTGTCACCTAGAGCTGTCCAAATGACGGTACAGGATGATTCAGGCCAAATTTGTGCCTTTTAATCACCTCAGGGCTTTTGTTGTTGTTAACTGCCTTCAAGTCAACTTTGACCTATGGCAACAATATGAATGAGATATTTCCAGATCAACCTGTCCACCACCACCCTCCTCAGCTCTCACAGATTCATGGCCATGATTTCTCTGATTGAGTATATTCATCTGGAATGTGTTCTTCCTCTTTTCCTATTGCCCTCAACTTTACCAAACTTTATAATCTTTTCTAGTGAGTCTTCTATTCTCATGATATGGCCAAAATATGACAACTTCAGTTTTAGTAGCATCTTTTACAAATGTATTTTAAAAACAGAAGCATGGCAAAAATGGTGGAGGCAGAATGTTTAAAGGCTCCAGCTTCCAGCCTCATCTCCCCTTTTCACTGGACTTCAACTGACTTCATGGAAGAGCACTTGATAGGCACTATCAATGGAATCAGGGGGCAGAATGACCAGATCTCTTTATTTTCCAGGACATGCCCTACATTTCAGCATTTTGCCCAGGAAGAATTTCAAAATGTCTTCCATTTTGAGCATGACTAAGAAGCATGAATTTACACGTATATGAGTGTTTTAAAACTTTTATTTGTTAATGTCTTACATTTTTCTTGAATATCCTAATTTTTATGGTGCCTTGTCCTCCTATGCAGTTTGGACATCTGGTCACCCTGGCAGAGTGCTGGTTCCAAGAGGTGGTGAGGTCTGACCAAGTCGCAGAGATCTGATTGCATCACACTTCATCACTACCACATAATCTGGCTCAGTGTTTTGTGAGAGTGGCTAGCTCAATTAGTTTCAATCAGGCCTCTAGGGCAACATCCACACTGCATAAATATTCTGGTTTGACACCACTTTAACTGCCATGGCTCAATACCATGGAATTTTAGGAACTGTAGTTTTGTGAGACATTTATCTTTCTTGGTCAGAGAGCTCTGGTGCCACAACAAACTACAGATTCAAGAATTCCATAGTATTGAGCCATAGCAGTTAAAGTGATGTGAAATCAGATTATTTCTGCAGCCCAGATGCAGCCTGGGAGTATTTGGGGGGCACGGTTGGGGCAACTAGCCCCTATTTGGGCCTTGGGTAGAGATGTTGGCCACAGTTGGTGCAATTGGGCCCCATGTTGGCCTAGGTGAATGGGGCTTCAGTCAGACAAACCAGTTAAAGCCCTTATTGGCCCTGGGAGAGCAGGACTCTGCTGATGGAGAGGACAGTTATGCTTTCCATATCTACATATCTTCCCTTAGTTCTAAGCACCCCAATTCTCCCAGTTTGGCTTGAAGGCCTCAGAACCTTGGACAGCTTCTGTAAAATCAGCCATATCTCCTATAAACCTCAGCATTGGTTCACTGACCCAAAACAACAGTTATTTGCTACCTCAGAAGATAAGAGTGTAAGGACTGTACTTTAAAGTAGGACTGACATTCTCATGGGTAGTCTATTTTTCTATCCCTAGGGCCAACATAAAGACTTTACAATCAATGGACAGCAAATATTTCCTGCTGTAACTTCAGCCCTCCCTCTCTCAAACACACACACCCCTACCCCACCCCAATGCCTCCAGTTACATCAGTTTTTGTCTCAGCACCACTTAATGTGACAAAAATGTGTAGTCATGCCTAAAACTTTTTGTACTGTAGTAACAAAGACAAATATTAAATGTTCTATTAACAAAGAGATAATGGAAGCCTTGTGGTGCTTTATGAAGCAGAATTCTCAATCCCATGGGGCTAAAGTGAACCCAGAAGTGACTGGGCAATATATTTAATATATATTTAAATCCAGAAGTGAATGGGCAATATGTTTAATCAGAAAAATAGCAGAATCCTTCTGCTGTTATCAGTAGTTTCAAGTTTCTATGGTGCATAATATTCTTTTAAAAACTACACTGAGCCCATAGGGGAGAGGACTCTAATTGCTGGATCTCCTCTAAATTAAACACCATTGACCAGATTTGGTCAGTAATATTGCTAATGCTTTCTTAATGCATATATTTTTGAGTTCTCCCATACCAACTACATTTTGGGAGGAAGCATTAGTTTTGTATTGGGAAGTTCCTTGATATTCAAGGAGGTACATGCCCTGTTGAATTATTTACCTGTTTTGGGGAAATTAACAAATGGCCAACAGAAGTGGATTGTTTGCCCCCTATTGACTGCCAAAAGATGAATGCTTCATAACTGGAAATAACTTTTTTTTTCTCCATCTGTGATCCAGTGGATAGAAGATCTAACGTTTGAAAGAATGATGTATGGACAAAATTTACAAATGGACTTATATTTGGACATTTGGTCAGCTTTATAGAAACTTAAGACTAATGCAGTTATTTTTCCTCCTTTTGCATTTTGATCTTCCTGCTTTTGTTATAATGGAACATTATTGTATGTAACTATACTCCCTTTGTAATGTAAATAAAATTTAAAAAATAAAAAATCCACCCATTTATGTAAAACACCACATTTAAATGGCTAGTCCTGCCACTCCACAAGCACAGAGTAGTCAAATTAGTCTATATTCCGCTCCAATACAAAACGACAGGACAATGCCTTTTGGCAGGAATATTTATAATGACTATGACACATGAAGCTGCTTTGAGGACAGGAATGGATAAAGAAAGCATTCTTCTGGATTGCTATGAGGGCAGACTGAACAGTATGCAATCTCATGTGTTTCTGGGCATTAGCACAATTGTATCTGGTGAATCTACTGGAAATGATGGACAGCTCTAACAGGTTGGCTTGCTTTTGGTTTAACACTAATGTGAGAATGTCAACACATGCCATTCTGAGCACCACAGTAACTATGCATTTTTGCCTGAGACAGAAGTATTCAGTCTGTCCATTTATATACATCATTTTTCTCTTCCGTCTCTTCATACACTGTACAGCAAATATTTGACCTCCCCTCAAAACTATCAGGAGTGCCTCCTTTTCTATGCATATCTACTGCGGTCTCTTCTTTCTCCCCTTGTAGTCTAATGTGAGTCCTGTTACCTGCTTTCCACCCAGAGGCTGTGATGGGAAACACACTGACAGTTTTCTTGTATCTCACAGGAGAAACATTCCTATTTATTCATTCATCATTCAAGCATAGAAAATGTGTTTTCTGCTCCAGAAGAATCCATTTGGGATATTTGGCTTTTCATCACTTTGTCCTCAAAATGGGGGGGGGGGGGGATCACAACATCCAGAAAAATACAATGTATCCTCCCAGAAAACAGCTGTGTAAAAGAGCATGATATAAATCATTTAAACACAATAACATCCAAAATTCACAAAACAGTGATACCTTTAATGGGCCTACCAAAATGCACAAAATACATGTTGGAAAATTTCAAAGCTCCACTGGCTTCTTCATCAGGCAAAAATGTTAAAAATCATATGTGGGGGGGGGGGGTATGACAATGTTAGCCACCAGCCTGCCTTTTGTCAAGAAGTGGCTGAGTCCAGGAGGGACAGTCAAGAAGGCAGGCCCCTCCTCATTCTGGCAATGTGGGTACTCCAGGAGATTTTTAAAATGTAAAGTCCATTAGCAAGACAAAAAGATATGCTGCTCTTGAGATCCAGGTTGCTCCAGTCCTTTGTGTAGCTACAGGCTCCTTTGTTGGGCAGAAAGTGCTGAATTTCTAAAGAAGGCCTCCATGTTTTGCATTAGGAAATATGTTTAGGTGCATGCCAAATATAACCCAAATGTTTTAGATTTGTTAGAGGTAGAGACTAAGTCCTAGACCATAGGCCCTCTGTTTTGGTTTCCACTGAAGACACGAAGGGGATAAACAGACTGCCCCTAAGAGGGGGCTTCTCCCCACCCTTGGAAGTGCTGGGTTGGGGCCACGGCAACCACACACCACATCCCCAACTCGGCAGTTCCACAGTGCAAAAAGAAGCCACAAATAGTGGTTCCTTTTTGCACCATGAAAAGGGTGCACTAACCACTGTCGCCACAGCTGTTCCACGGCTCTTTGGAGCAGTGCATATAAACGCTGTGCCAAAAATACAGAGTGATGCCTCCCACCATATGGTGGGGCACGTGGCATCACACCAGCATCAGGGCGAATGGCATGTAGTCGCCACACCCCCATTCTGCCCCCACACCAGCATTTATCAATGGTCTGTTTAGGCTCTTAGTCTGAATATAGTATTTCTCTTGTCTTCTTAATGCTTTCTTGGAATGAAGAGAGCACATTTGTAGTTTTCCCAGTATTGCAACTTTAGACTCTATAGCATATACATACATAGATTAAGCCAAACATATCTATACAATCAGAAAATAATATATATATTTCATTTAAAAAAAACAGGATGGTTTACTCTTTGTTTTCAGAAAACTAGTCCAGTTATTCATAAAAAGTATAAAATGTAAGCTGCTTTGATTGCCCTTCAGCAGAAAAGCGGGATACAAATGAAAGTTATACTTTACTTTACTTAAAATACTGGACAAATACATTGTGAGCAGAAAAAGGAAAAGGGAGATATCAGTCCAAAAGACAATGCAAAAATAATCTAGTTTGAGATTGCTTTAACTGCCCTGGCCCAGTGCTAGGAAACTCTGGGAACTTTGGCAGTAAAATCAGGAACTGCATAAAAAGCAACATGCTACTTGCCTAGTATATGGTTTTAAGGGGAACAAGAAAGTCATTTTTTTTTTTTACACTCACACCCACATAGTTCAATGCAACACAGCTGATTGGTCTCATGTAAAATGGCTGATGAACTAGCAATACTTAACAATGGCCCAATACAGCAAGATGGTTTCCTAGCCAGGGGGCAGTGTAATAAATGTGAACTTTATCTGAGACTTCCTCTAGTATTTTGCCCTAAATAATTTAAAACTGTTCCCTCATAAATTGTTTGTGAAATTAGTATTGGTGCACTTTTTGGGCTAAAATACTCTATCAGCACTGTTAATGGTGCCAAGTTGTGTATTTAGTCCTTACTTTAGAAAGAGATGGGAAGAGAAAAACAGTCACCTCAGTGCAAGCAGCAAAGGGAATTGTTCTACCTTCCCCCTGGCTAGGTGATAATTGACTCATTATTTGGAGTTATAGTTTTCAACATGCCAAGATCCAAATCCACAATGTTAGTCTTCAGAACATGTTTCAAAGCAAGTCTCAAACAAGAGGACACAAGATCAAAGGAAAAGGACAGCAGAGGAAGAAGACTTAAGTGATGTGAGAGCATTCAACTGGAAGACACTTTTCCCCCTAAGCTCAGTTTTAGCAGCTCAAAATTTCTGTTGCTACTATCTCAAAGCAGCTAACAAAGTGATATAACAGCAAGGAAGGAACTGTGCAAAGTAGAATTATGTCTCTGAGGAATGTATGTACCATGCTCCATAATCAAATGTCACTCAGAACTGTGTTTCAGGCTACAAAACATTTTTCTTTCAAAAACATACCCTGTTTGACATGCCTGTTCTTTCCCTTTTCTTGTCCATCATTTTGCTGAAACTGCTTTTAGTTTCCCATCTTCACCTGAAGGCCAAAGCACTATCACTGATTTTAAAAGTTAGGGGAGGTGTGTCCTATACTCATCTATTCTCCCCACCTACAGGCTAATTTCCAAAGCCAAACTGGTCTTGCCCCTTCATAGAATCATAGAATCATAGAGTTGGAAGAGACCGCAAGGGCCATCCAGTCCAACCCCCTGCCATGCAGGAAATCCAGATCAAAGCATCGTCGACAGATGGCCATCCAGCCTCTGTTTGAAGACCTCCAAGGAGGGAGACTCCACTACACTCCGAGGAAGTGTGTTCCACTGTCGAACAGCACTGACTGTCAGGAAATTCCTCCTAATGTTGAGGTGGAATCTCTTTTCCTGTAGCTTGCATCCATTGCTCCGGGTCCTAGTCTCTGGAGCAGCAGAAAACAAGTTTGCTCCCTCCTCAATATGACATCCCTTCAAGTATTTAAATAGGGCTATCATATCACCTCTTAACCTTCTCTTCTCCAGGCTAAACATCCCCAGCTCCCTGAGTCGTTCCTCATAGGGCAAGGTTTCCAGACCCTTCACCATTTTTGTTGCCCTCCTTTGGACACGCTCCAGTTTCTCAATGTCCTTTTTGAATTGTGGCGCCCAGAACTGGACACAGTATTCCAGGTGGGGCCTGACCAGAGCAGAATATAGTGGCACTATTACTTCCCTGGATCTAGATACGATACTTCTATTGATGCAGCCTAAAATCGCATTGGCCTTGTTAGCTGCCGCATCGCACTGTTGACTCATGTTCAACTTGTGGTCTACTTGGACTCCTAGATCCCTTTCACATGTTGTCTCCTTAAGCCAGGTGTCTCCCATCCTATATCTGTGCATTTCATTTTTTCGCCCTAAGTGCAGTACCTTACATTTCTCCCTGTTGAAGTTCATTCTGTTAGCTCTGGCCCAGCTTTCTAGTCTATTCAGGTCATTTTGAATTTTGATCCTGTCCTCTGGAGTATTAGCTATTCCTCCTACTTTAGTGTCATCTGCAAATTTCCATACACATTTCCATACTTCATTTCCATACACATTAGTTCTCCATGTCTTTGTTCACTAATGACCATTGACCATCATTAAAACCGGACTTGCTACTTCATTTCCATACACAAATGATTTTGATTTTGAATTGATTCTCACATACCAGTGCATATATATGTCTGTCCCTGGTTTCCATTCCACTAAATGCATCTGAGAAAGTAGACTGAAGTCTACGAAAGCTCGTGCTGCCAACTTCTTTCTTTCAGTTAAGCCTGGTACAGACCAGCGCTTTGCACCAGCCTGGGGCCAAAAGTAGGGCTTGGTAGAGCAGAGCGTCCACATGCTCCCAAACCCTACTGCACGCTGCGGGCGCCATCTTAGTGTGCCGCCAATTACACAGGGTGCACTATAATGACATTGCTCATTCACATGCACACATGGCACTGAGCATAGGGAGCGTCATTAGGGCATGGCATGACCCTTATGGTGCTGCTGTAGCGCTGGCAAAAGAAGCTCCTTTTCAGGGTTTCTTTTCCCAGCAAGTTGGGGGCATGGCGTCCAGTTGCCATGTCCCCACCCCAGCATTGAGGGGAGGCACAGAGCCACTCCTTTTGGGTTGTCTGAACAGCCTCTTAGTCTCAAAGGTGCTACAAGATCTCTCTACATACTATTCTACAGTCTAACACAGCTATATCTTTGAATTCAAAAGTTAAGGGCGTTATCACTTGCCACCATCCAAACAGAAAACCTATCATAATTGTCTTGATGTAAGCCTTAAACTGGAAATTTTTATACATACTGGTAGGATTCAAAGACATAGTTGTGTTAATTTGGAAAATCAGTATGCAAAAGGATCTTGTAGCACCTTTAAGATTGAAAGAAAGAGGTTGGTAGCATGAACGTTTGCATACTTGAGGCTATTTCCTCAGATGCATCCATCTTAAGTAGGTTCAGGTCTATGAAAGCTCATGCTTCCAGGCTCTTTCTTTCACTTTACATATACTGATTAGTGTTGAAAACATATCTTTAATTTTAGATAGAATTAGTAAAGCTATTTGATCCAAAACAATGAGCTTTCCATTAGTTATAACACATGCCTACTGTAGGTAACTTTCCTCTACTTCACTTTACTTCAGTTTTTTATTTTCTATTGTTCATCTCATCTGTCTTGATTTATTCCTGTCTGTTATCACTGCAGCAATTCAGTATGTTAAAATCAGTTGCCATGTACATTTTTAGTCTTTGGTTAGACTTTACCATGGAAATCTTTCCTGTTTGCTACTCCTTGCTCATCTGACCATATAAGAGAAAAAGAAGATTCTACCATGGTTTAGCAGTAGCATTTGCTAACAGATATCTAAATTTGACTACATGCATGCATTCAGTTGAATCACAACATTTCTGCTCATCTGACCATTGTTGTTTACTGTAACAAAACCCTCCTTTCTCTAGTTTTAAAATGTGCACACATACAACAGCTCCAGCAGATCCAATGGTGTCACTTGAGGGACAAGGTTTTCGTGTATTAAGCAGCTTCACTTTCGACTAGCTGTTGTGCAGTTTAAGTAAAATTCCAGCTCTGATCCAGAGCATATGGTTTATTTATCACATTTGTGTCTGCATTTCTTCCACAGAAGTCAGAGTGGATACACATGGGGTGAATCTATCCTGTCTTTGCAGCTCCATAGTATAATGCAATCTTTTTGTTGTCAACTGCCCTTATAATCTACACCCGCACATTGACCATAAACACTGCTGAACGTAACAGTGGCACCTTGGCCAAACAAATTTCCATCCTCCCTCATTTCTCCATGGTGCAGACTGGGGAGGAGGGGTGAAGCCTGGCAGAGTCAACTTATCACGGTTGACTCTTTGCTAGGCTTCACTCCAGTTAGCACCATGATGAAATGAGAGTAGGAGGCTGAATAACAAGCCTAATCACTCAGCAGCACATTGGCTGAACAGCTTCTGCCCATGAGGTTCAAAAAAAAGAACATGGCCTAGTGGTTGTTGTTGAGGATGATTCTCTGATGAAGTGCAGGGTGATCCTGCAGTTTCACTAGCCATGTTATTTCCTCCCATTTAGTGGGGAAATACCCACTAAACACATCCATTCCTTGAGCCTCCCTTCCCCTTCCATCATTAATGAAGGAAACTTTCCTCATGAGTAGGAATCACAGTTGGGTGGGCAGAAATCATACCATAACACTCAAAGCAGTGATGCTGTACACTCAACATTAAAAATAAAATGGCAACAACACACTTGCCAGAAGGAGGATGTCACCCACCAGAACAACCTACATATCCCAGGATTCCATACCACTGAGCCATGGCAGTTAAAGCAGCATCAGACTGCATTATTTCTGCAGTGCAGATGCAGCCTTTAAAACTAAGCAGGATCAGGCCTGGTTAGTACTCAGATCCCCCCAAAAATAACAGGTGCTCTTAGCTATATTTCAGAGGAAGGCAATAGCAAACCACCTCTGGGCAGTCCTTCCCTAAGAAAATATTCATCATAAATCAACAGGCAACTTGAAGGCACATAAACACCCACTAGTCTATGCAATGATCTTCAGGCTGTGGCTAAAATTTGTAATACTTTTAATGAATTTTAAAATTGGTCATTGACATTTAATAAATGAAAAAATGTTTATTTGGTCATCCATCATGACCCTCTCGTATTCAAAAAATTTGTTAACCACTCTGGCTGAAGGATTTTAGGAGTTCTAGGAGTTTTAGGCTCTCAGAACTTTCCCCAGTTCTGCTCCTATCTAGTACAAAAGATTAGCACTGCTATGAAGAAATATGATTGTTTTAGTTATGCAACTGAGAGTTGAAAAGTCATTAAAAAAATTAATTTGGAATGTGGCCTGACTTGCTGGCATAAATCATTTTGTAGAGAATTTACTGTCAAAGTCTCACCCCCCCCTCCCCCGCTTCTCTGTTTCGTTGTTGATTAAGGATGCCCATATATGAGCGCTTTGCCCATACCCATTTTCCTCAATATTGGTCTAGTACAGTAACAGTTTTTCCCTTCACACATCTCAAGTGATACTTTATTTTTGTATGATGAGAGAAGAACATAACAGGATGGTCACAAAATTGTGACCAATAGGAAACTACCAACCTTATTTTCCTGATATATCTTTTCCAATGATTTGATAAAATACATCAATTTAAAAGGGAGGAAAACACAACTTCTGAGCTGAAGCTGTATCCTTATTTCATGCCCTGCTTAAGTTCCCGAGGGATGACAGATTAATTTAATTAGTTTTATTGAACTGCCTAGTTGCTTTTATTGGCAAAACCACTCATATGAGGCCTCCTACAAATTTCTCTGGAGGATAATGCCATCCTATTGGCCCATTTTTAAAATTAAAGTAAATTTATTGCCCTGCCTTGTGTTATTTTCAGCTATAGCTTGTGCCATTAAACTCACATTTGTACAGTGCCTTCATGGCCACTTACAGTGAGAAGCTGAAAGTTTGATTCGCTGCTTTCTGCCACCCCTAGTCCTGAGCATGATTAACGAATAATAGGAAGCAAATACATATTGCCAAATGGACTGTGAACTAAAAACACTGCTCAGCATTCACCAGGGAATTAAACAATGCTGACCAAAACAGCACAGCAGATGCCAGTTGAATGCCACCTGGAAGCACATGATGAGTTAGTCACTTCTCAGCTTCCTGTTTAGTTTGGTTTTTCTAAGCAGCTTGTGCAAAACAATATAATTTTAAAAGCTGTTAGCATACAGATACCGAGGTTTCTTAGGCGCAGTGACAAAGAGTGACACTTGTGTAACACTTCAGATCAAATAATACAAGTTTTGTCACTGAAACTAAAGATCAGCTGCCTCAAAGATAGATTCTCTGATCTCTGGAGATACCTCTGTTTCACTCTGTAATTGGCAGAAAGTAGGAATAATACATATTTGAGATCTTATAAACATAATATGATCACTGTCAAAGCTTCAAAGTAACTAATTGTGGTTACACAGTTATTAGTAATTTTCTTTTCAAAGTAACAAAGTTATAGCTATACTACATTACAGTTGCAAATTAATGAGAGGTAGCTGCAATTGCTTTGTGGTGTAACTGTAACAGTTATAGTTGCAGGGAACTGTCTTTACTAAATGAGGGAAGAGGAATATCACATGCTCAAATACTGGCTCATGCTATGTCACATACTGCATCATGTTTTATTGTGGGCATTAAGGGCCTGAACAGACAGGCCAAGCTAAAGCTGCTTTGGGTCACTTTGGAGATATGCTGTTTAAATGATGCACGCATCTTAAAAGGCCAGAAGCTGCACCAAAGCTGCGCTCCAGAGTGTGGCTTTGGCATGACTTTTGGACTCTTGGGGGGTGGGGGGGGGGGGGGTTGAACATTAAAGAGAAACATGTTAACAAAAGTATTTTAAAAGCAGAAGTCATAACTCACCCACACCAACACACATCATTTGTTTAGAAACAGTTTCTCTGAGGAACAGAAAAAGCTGCTATACACTAAGGAGCTTATCCCATTAACAAATAAGCCAGTTTACCTCTTCCAGCATGAATTCAGGACCTGGGATGCCCCTGGATTTTATCATGCCTAAATTGCTGCCTATCTACCTGGGATCGTACCACCCGGATACATTCCAAGTTGAAGCCTCCCTCAGCCAGCACTTTTTCACGTCAGGAAGTTTCCAACTTCAAAAAGTGGCTGGCTGAGCAAGGCTTCGACCCCGGATGCATCCGGACAGTGGCATCCCGCCTAGATAGGAAGCAATTTAAGTATGATAACATCCAGGGGCATCCCGGATCCTGAATTCAAGCCAGAAGAAGTAAGCCATCTTATTTGCTAAGCTCCTTTGTCAGATCCTTGGCCCATCTAGTTCTATATTGTTTCTATAGACTAGTGATGGCTCTATAATGTTTCTGACAGCATTTTTCCCAGCCTGATCTGGAGATGTCAGGGACAGAAGATGGGGCCCTTTGCATATGAAAGCTGTATTCAGAACCTGCCCTAACACTAGGAAGAGGGAGGCTGATCCCTAAGAAAGCAGATTTGTGGTACTATTTTACCATTTAAAATTAATTTATTTTCACACCCATGAAAGAGAAAAAATTTATGAGATCATCTGTCTCATGTATTAAAGTCCGGCTCTGGATGCTATATGCATCTGGACCTGGTACCCTTTCATAATATACATTTATAGCACCATATGCCACTTTAACAGCAATGGAAACATGTGGGGCCTGGGGTTAGTAGTTTGGTGAGGCACTTGAGCTCTCCAGGTGAAAATTCTTAATAACCCTCCCTATTTAGGCTTTAGCAATAAGGGCTTTCCTACTTCAAATAAGAATTCTTCCCCAAAAAATGAAATGTTCCTTCAAAACCCAAATGTTTAGCATTCCAGAGAGTGAGACATTGGAACCATATTCCTGAA